>NW_027411755.1:84063161-84663161 GCF_047663935.1 Musca autumnalis | reverse complement strand
TCGAATTGGACCATACTTGACACATCCTAATATATCTACCAGATATAGATCAGGTTCAAATATGGACTATATTTGTCTACTCCTTCTGGTACCTCTCACATAAAATTTAGGATAAGGGCAAGTCATATTTCTTAGGAAAACAGCCAGAAAGTTGTAAAGAATCCCTATGTCACCATATGTGGCGGTCGGAGAGCACGATAACTCTCGAACTGTTCAACGGATTTGGTCCAACATTTGGTCTTCGTCACATTATATCCAAACTTAGTTTCATGGGGCAACACGGGTCCGCAACTTCCGGTACTTCTCCCCAATATTTAAAAAAAATTCACTAAAATGCTGAAACGATATCAGTTGAATGGGGCAACCAATTTGGTCCAAAATTTGGATCTCCTAATATTTTGTCAAAATTTAGTTTAACTTCTAAAATGGCCCATATCGGTCCTCCCTAAGGGTGCCTCCCCCATACAAGTTCAACATTTGTGTCTTAGTGCAGTTAATTCCTAATCCACATTTTTGTCGGCAAGTTCAAATGTCAAATGTGCCAAAAATTTCTGAAGAGGCCTTAAATACATTCGATCTGTCCGTAGGTGAAAGTTTCACTTCACATTGGCTGAGGGTATATATCTGTCGGCAAAGCCGACTGACACTTTTTTACTTGTTTTTTTGAATATTCGTTATTTATTGGTTGTTCCAATGTACAGAATATACAAAAAAACACAAAACATAGTTTTTTCTGAGCCAAAAACAGGGTAAATGTCACAAATGACCATGAAAACGCGACAAAATCGGTTAGTTGTCAATGAGAGTCGTAACTAAAATTTTCTGAGCGATATTCATGCAGAACTTTTCGAAGCTGAGCGGTTCATAAAATAAGGGACGAAAAGGACATTGAAGGAATCGAGTTAGAAGGTCGAAATGCTCTACGAAAATAATCCTCATTCGATTTGACTGAAAACATGTCATCTCATAAATAAGCTAAAGCAACAGTTGACAACGATATAACGCTAATTTCAGAATAACGCTAAGAGCAGAAACTTCATCACGCCATAACTCGGAAGTTCGACTCACGGCGGATCTGTCCTTCGGGATTCTTAATATACTCAACAAGGGCTTTCATCCCCAAAAGAAATTATCTATGCCCCAGATTTTCACCTCCATTTTGTGGCACAGTTTAATTGGAAACTTTATAATTGAATAAAAAAGATGAATGTAAATATTTTATCTGATTCCAGATGCCGATTTTCCGTTGATGATTTAAATTTTGAGGATAATGTGTTTTATTTTACAAATAACTAGAAGCGTTCAACGATGTTTCAAGATTTTATAATTAATAGTTTTTATTTGTTCTTCTTTCTAGAGGTGTGACACTATTTCATGAATTTCGAATTTTGTATGTACCTACGCATCTGTTGTTGATTTTGTGTTTGGTATTTCTATGATTTTCAATAAAAGAAAAACCACCACCATTTATTCTTTTTGTGGTTTTTGAGTTTGTATTTATATATCATCTAAATATATTTGATTGCAGCCAAACAGATTATTGTTTGCACCCAAACATATATTTGTTTGCAGGACCCAAACATAACATTGTTTGCTGCAAAATATGTTTTATAAAAAATATGTTTTAACAAATTCCCTCAATTCAGTCATGATGTTCGATATTGAGTTCCTCCGAAATGGCTGGACCGAATTTGATAAAATTGGCTCAATAAAATCACTTTATACGACCCATCAATTCCACGTCTTGTCGGGTAAAACAGGCGCTGGTTTGAATAGATGTGTGAGAGCTCGAATTTTCATGATGCAGAATGATTCGCCTTCTCCTGTTCGTTTTTCGAATCTCTCAGGAGACTTTGGGCAAACAAATCTAAGTGTACCACTCAGAATTAACCGTCCTACAATTCTGAAAGAAACAGGCGACCACTTGTTTCGAAGTGCTTCTTACATGGCGTCTGTGGCGATCTTATAAACGCACCAATCCACAAGAGCCTCTTTTTGAGTGATTGTCCAGTTTTTCTGGATCTAACGAGAATAATCCAGTTTTGCGGCAATTTGTTCATGCAATATCAAATGTTAGTTGTTGGAAGAAATGCCCAAGGATGCCTCTATCTCACAGTATATAAAATGGCGATATTGCATTATCCGTTCACGCACGGCTTAACTTTTTTCTGGCACGACGACCGATTTTGGGCGACCCTCACGATTTTCGTTTTTTTGGCTAGTGTCGGCCACGATTGAATTCATTAAACAAGTTTTTCATATTACTATAGGATGGTTCTTTATTAACATACAAAGATTTAGTTTGATCGATGTAATCTTGATGTGATTATCCACTTCGAAATTTGTGAAAAATTATCGAACAAAAATGTTCACATGTAAATTCCATTTTTTTTGCGAAGTGATTTTTTCAAGTCACTGTAAACAACACAACACAAGATCACATGACAAACTGTCCTTAGTACGTAAAGTCTAAAAGCTGTCAAAAAAAAAATTCAAATGGCGCCTGGTAACACGTGATGTTGCCTAGCCCAGATAGTTTTCGTGCAGCTCTCGCAGTAACACAATAGTAATTGTGACATTTAGATGTAGAAAACTGTGATCGCGTCCGATTTTTTAAAACTTTAAAATTACGATAATAATGAACTGCAAAAACGCCATATGCATTGATTTCAATGTTTGGAATCACTGTATCCAGACTATATTTTGTTAATACGATAGATCCAACTATCATTTAAAGGTATATTTTTATAAATTGCTGAGGCTTTTGGGATAACGACTTAAAAAATAATGATGTATTCAACAAAACATCACTTTCTTTTGAATTTTTGAGATTTTCTATTTTAATTCTGGAGATTCACTCCGATTCATCACATTAGAAATACACATATAGGCAAAAATTGCTCAAAACAAGATAACACAAATATCAAAAGTGAATGAGTTTATAATGCGAACTTTTGCGAACCATTTCATGCAAACATTTTTTGTTATTTTTAGGGATTTCTCAAAACAGGACTTGGGGAAATTGTAATATATTCTCAGCCCTACTAAGTATACGTGAAAATTTTTATCAGATTCGGTAAATGATCTCGGATGAGTATTTGTGCAAACACTGTATCAGGAGAATTTGATATACATTATATAAAACGATTGCAAGTAAATAGAAACAATAATAATTTAGACTTTCACTTCAATAGAATACGACAAATTACGACAACAGCGTTATATCAAACAATAATTGTTGAAAAACATTCAGACATATATTTGGAAGATGTTTTGTTTAAATTAGACAATTGAAATCGCACCACGTGAGTGTTTCCTAATCCCTTATTTAGGCTCTTGTCACCATAATAGAACAAATCAATTATTTAAATTTTTCCAAAATAAAGACACAAATTTACCTGTTCTCTAACTTTCACTTTTGGTTCCCTCGATTTAGCTCAATTCCCACAGAGTGTTATCAACTGTAAATGTGTTTCACATGCGCTGTTCAAGTCGAGAAAATGGTTAATTCCTACTATCCATGACGAAAATTAATTCTCTCCGTTATGCGTAACATTGCAAATTTGTGATGTTGAAGAATTGTATTTGTTTGCATCCGTTTGTTTTCTTCGAAATGAAGAAATGTTTGCAAACTACAACTTTGTCTTTTGTCTGCGGCTTCATGCTGTTTTAAAAGTTAGAATATGGTTACAATTTTGCAGTGTTTAACTAAAAATGGGAGGTCTGTTGACTTCACCGAAACAACTACCGCATTTAAATCAGTGTGACATTCCTCGTTAATTTTCACGAAAAATAATTTAGGTAGGCAAAACAATTTATTTCAATATTCTGCTGTGTATGGTTTATATCCACGTACATTTTGACAAATGTTCATTATTTTTACCTGTGCAACCGATTTCAAGTAGATTAAGCAATTTTAGGTATCAATTTGTCCACAAATTGTATTGTGTTGGCGGATTAAAGATGCAAACCAATACAGAATTTTCGAGATCCGAAGATCTTTTGCATTTGGATTTGCAGGATTTTTCTTTAGCCCAACTGATGATCCAATTTACCTGCACGACTAAGCAAGAAACCACAAATATTCCCGAAAGCATTTCAAATTTAATTCCAGGCTTACGTAAATATATTGTGCCAACTGTGCTACTGTTTTGCTTTCTATATCGGCCAGAACTAATGTATTAACTTACGGAAGTCGGTTGTATAGGGTTTAACATTTTAAAAGGCGTTCTGTTGACATTATTTTAGTGCGGTATAAAGGATTTAGTGTAGGTAGTAAGTAAGCCTTTGAATAGCATTGCAGGCCACCATGACTAATAAGCAGTTGTTCGGGATTCTATAAGAATTGCAATGCTTACAGTTTGGTTTGTAAATATTTTTATAAGGCGGGAAGTAGTGGAAAGTGTTTTTGTGATTAAGCCACAATTCTAACCATGGCTTATAAACAAAAATGTAAAAAGGTTATTTTTGTGATTAAGCCACAAGTCTAAACATGGCTTATAAACAGCCGCTAGGCAACTTCAGCAACTTTTCAACTGTGGCAAAATACTCCTTAGTAATGTTGGCGACATTTCCTGAGAATTGTATATAAGTAGGCCGTGGTTGTGGGCCTAGGTGGTCCCGTTTACTGTTAATAAGACCTGGTACTTTTTAGTCGATCTGACAACACTCCTGACCGAGTTATTCTGTAGGCAATATTTATTGTAATTGATGGTAGTCCATCCTGCTGAACTAAAAAAACTCATAAAACGTCTTAGTTTTCAGATATTCCCGGTTTGAGACCCATAATAGGGCTAATTTGTTATTTATGCATTTAATCTGATCTTAAACAATTCGACTAATTCTTGCAAAAAACCCGACATTTTTATCAGAACTTTTTGTTTTCTTAGATTGAAAACAATTACTTGCCAAACTGTATGTATTTCAGTCATTTCTATAAAGATAGACAACTGACTTTATTTCGCCGTCGAAACCAAAAAGTATTGTTTTATATAAATTTTATAGCCTTCGAATAAGAGAATATGGAATTAAAATCTATTGGTTGCATTTTGTATGTCAAAGAATGAAAATAAAAGAAGTCATACGTTTTTTTAAATAATTTATTGAAATTTCTATAAAAGTTTGGGAACTCTCTTACTCATTTGCTTATAATTTAGTTAATTAACGATATTTTTCAGTAAGGTGGCGAACAAAAAGTAATCGTTAAGTTCTGCCTATTGCAAGAGCGCTCTCAAATTTTACCGATTTTTGTCAATAACTTAAAAAATGAATTAGAGAATCTAAACAATCTAAATTTTAAAACTAAGTTACTATTCCCAACGCTATAAGTTTCTTAAATATTTGTAGTTAAAATATCCCTGGAACACATTACATGCTCTCACGGGACAAGGGACAAATTTTGGAAAAACAGTAATTCCCAGGAAAAATGGAATTTTTCATAGAAATTTTGCAAACAATGTGTGGTATTGTTTTGGAGTAGTTAAACCGAATACTTCTCGTGGATTTAAATCACTATTTAAGTTATATGACTTTAAAAAATGTACTTGATCACCAGGTAGAAAGATTATAGAATTTGTCCCCTTATACAAAAAAGTTGACCCAAAATGTAGAAGTTGTTTAATATTGCCCTGCAGGCATTTTTATGGACAGAAATTGTACGGATGAAGTTAAGATATTTATCAGATCCAAGAACTAACCGAACAGATAGCAGATTTTGAATTAAATTTTCTCAGTTGCAAATGTTTTGGCAGAACAAAGAGTGAGTTCTAACTTTGTTTTGTACATTTTTGTAAAATAAGTGCAATTTTTATAATTAATTTTTACATCTTTAAAATGGACCCAATAAACAATCAATTTACAAAAATATTTGCATTTCAATTCCACAAACTACCTCAGAACTATATAAAATATGAACTAGTCATTCCAGTTGCAGACAGTTTGAGCAGCACTGTATGTGTATTTAAAATATGGATGTACCTATTTATTACATTATATAATAATTTGATTTCAGATGCTGATGATTTCAACTTTGACGAAAATGTGTATTATTTCACAATTAAGGAGTAGCGTTCAACGATGTTCCTATATATTATTTTCTTTTTAAAAGCGAGCCCTTTTATAAATAATTTCATTTCGTTTTTCTTTTTAAAGTCCGTTATGTATTTCTTTGGAATTTTGTATGTACCTATGTGTCTGTTGTTGCGTTTGCTTTTTTCATATGTCTTTCAATAAATCATCACCACTTATAAATGTGTGTATATTGGGAACATTTTCACGGGAAGAAAACTTCCTAAGTATACATTCCAAAATGTTTGTACTAATAAAGAGTATTGCTTGTCATTGAAATCATTTTTCAATACAGAATTTTCCAAATAAGACATGGAAATGTCAAGCCAACGGGTTTGTGAAAATGTCATGTCAAAGCATTGATGAAAATGACATGTCAAAGCATATGTGTAAAATGACATTTCAAAGCATTGCTGAAAATGAGATGTCAAAGCGTTGGTGAAAATGACATACTTTGTATGAAGTCCACCCTTCTATCATCGATGAAAATACTAAAAACATAACATACCAGATCACTTGCTCCAATGATTGATTAGCATCTTTGGAATTGAATATTTTCCTTTGATATATTTCATTCTATAGCAATAACAAAAATGTATTAAACTACGTATCGCCGCAATTATTTTTGTTTTGTTTTTGAAACTAAAGTTTTTTATAAAGTTCAGTTTTATTTTCAATTTTAAGCATTTGTAACGAAATAAATTTTAAACTGACAACGACAAATACACAACCATAAATTTGTTAATCCCACGGCAGCGGGTTCTTTGTACCGAAACCAAAAGCGTTTTCACCAGCGGCTGTCGACCCAGCATCAAATACCTGTTGCAACAACGGTTAATTTGTATTGGAATTTGGTGTTTTTACAATTATGGATAAAGTTAACATTATTTTTAATTGTACACACAAAGACAAAATTATTCATGGTGTAGTTTTATTTACAGTGTACAGGTACCTCACATAAGATACATGTGCAGTTTCTTATAACCATACGAAGGCCACTATTTTTTCAAAAATATGTAAAATATGTACACAGAAAAAAATATTTCATGGAGTTTTACATATTTTCGTTCATAATGTAGTTTTTTCATAGTGTATAGGTACCTCACATAAGATATATGTGCAGTCTCTTTTATTCATCCGAAAGCCACTATTTTCTCAAAAATATGTAAGACTTTCATGAGATGCAAAATCACTTTCCTAATTTTTTCTACATTCCCATTATTTGCTTTGATATTTTCTCTTTTGTTTGGTAAATGCTCTCAACTTTGTTCTGTTTTTTAAATGGTTTCATCGCCTCACCAACACATTGACACTGTATCAATAAACCAGGGGTGCTCAGAATAGTTGGTGTATTAGTAGTGGTAAGACACTCTCCCCATTGCTAAGCAATGACAAATCGGAAATAAAGAGAGAATACGTGTGGTTTGTTTTTGCGCTACCGTAAGGAAGCGAGCACCAATGCAATAAACCACAACACAACAACCTGACTGAAATACAGCTAAACGCTTTACGCTAAACTACCACCGTCGCAGCAATTAACAAGCCAAACACCTACAATTTTTTTTAATTTCTTTAATATAAAGGCAACATCTAATATCTCAACCTAGTGCTGACCCAACATGTATGTATGTACAAATGCTATGCTTTACAGGACGATAACAACTACAGTAAAAATCATTAGAAGAAACGGTTAATTATAATAATACAAAATAGAAACGTTATAAAAAGGAGCAAAGCTTGCTTCTGGTTTGGATGGTGGTGGTTGGTTGCAGTCGTAAAAAAGGCACTCCAAATCCTAAAGTCGTATCTCCAAAAAAATCAAAATTAGTTTTTTTATTGATCCAATACATAAAACTAAAATACATGCTCCTGCTTCCTCAAGCTTCTACGTTAAAAAATAACGATCCTATCTAAGAAATGGCATTTCGGAAAATGGGATTATATTACAGATTTTGTTGTAATGACGGATCCCAAAACCAAGCGTTTCCGCGGTTTTGGTTACATTACTTATTTCCATTCGTATATGATCCCAGCAAAATGTTCGATGCCAAAGATGCCATTCAATCATGGGTGCAAGTGATCTGGCATGTCATCTTTTTAGCATCTTCATCGATGAATTTTATATGAGCGTGAACCCCAAAAGATGCTATTCATTTTTGGATCCAAAGCATGTCATTTACACCAATGCTTTGACATGTCATTTTCACCAATGCTTTGGCATATCATTTCCAGCAATGCTATGGCATGTCATTTTCACCAACCCTTAGCAATGACTTATCACTACGACGAGAGTTTTAACAACGTTGGTTGTGATTTCGAGTCTCCGACAACATCAAGCCTATTGTAAATAATTAAACGTATATATTTAGAAAAATTTGAATAAATAAAAACACAAAATTCGTCTCTATTGGATCGATGGAATGGGTTAAAATTCTGATGAAAAGATCGGATCTTTCACGACCTCTTTGCATGGGTTCAAATGCTGATGAAAAGGTCGGACCTTTCACGACATCCTTTGCATTGGTTCAAATGCTAATAAAAAGATCGGATCTTTCACGACTTAGTTTGAACCAATGCAAATGATGCCATGAAATCACGTCATCCTTAAAATTTTGCTATGATTGATAATATCCCAAAAACTCGCCCTCATAAGATTAATCTATATATATAAAATAGAAAAATGTTTGTATGTTTGTTTGTTTGTTTGTTTGAAATTTATAGACTCAAAAACCGCTGAACCGATCTTGCTGAAATTTTCAGGGTATATTACTACATCGCCTGAAAGTAACATAGGCTATAAAAAGTTTCGAAATTCCGCTCTGATCCGGAGATATAGCATCAGAATCGGGGGTACCTTCAAAAAATTTTAAATTTGTATGCAAATATCTATAGAACGGTTACAGATGCAGACTCCAAATTTGAAATGTGTGATGGATTTTAGCCTAAAAATAAATGTGCCATAATATATTGAAATCGGTCCAGATTTGGATATAGCTCCCATATATATTTTCGTCCGATTTCAAGTATTTGATGTACCAAACACGCTATATATGTCCGATTTCCATGAAATTTGGAATGTGTGACTAAATTTGTTGTAGAAATGAGTATGCCAATTTATATTGAAATCGGTTCAGATTTGGATATAGCTCCTATATATATTTTCGGCCGATTTCATGTATTTGATGCACCCAACCCACTATGCATGTCAAATTTCAATGAAATTTGGAATGTGTGACTAAATTTGTTGTAGAAATGAGTATGCCAAATTATATTGAAATCGGTTCAGATTTGGATATAGCTCTTATATATATTTTCTTCCAATTTCATGTATTTGATGCACCCAACCCACTATGTATGACCAATTTCAATGAAATTTGGAATGTGTGACTAAATTTGTTGTAGACATGAGTATGCCAAATTATATTGAAATCGGTTCAGATTTGGATATAGCTCCCATATATATTTTCGTCCGATTTCAAGTATTTGATGTACCAAACACGCTATATATGTCCGATTTCCATGAAATTTGGAATGTGTGACTAAATTTGTTGTAGAAATGAGTATGCCAATTTATATTGAAATCGGTTCAGATTTGGATATAGCTCCTATATATATTTTCGGCCGATTTCATGTATTTGATGCACCCAACCCACTATGCATGTCCAATTTCAATGAAATTTGGAATGTGTGACTAAATTTGTTGTAGAAATGAGTATGCCAAATTATATTGAAATCGGTTCAGATTTGGATATAGCTCCTATATATATTTTCTTCCAATTTCATGTATTTGATGCACCCAACCCACTATGTATGACCAATTTCAATGAAATTTGGAATGTGTGACTAAATTTGTTGTAGACATGAGTATGCCAAATTATATTGAAATCGGTTCAGATTTGGATATAGCTCCCATATATATTTTCGTCCGATTTCAAGTATTTGATGTACCAAACACGCTATATATGTCCGATTTCCATGAAATTTGGAATGTGTGACTAAATTTGTTGTAGAAATGAGTATGCCAATTTATATTGAAATCGGTTCAGATTTGGATATAGCTCCTATATATATTTTCGGCCGATTTCATGTATTTGATGCACCCAACCCACTATGCATGTCCAATTTCAATGAAATTTGGAATGTGTGACTAAATTTGTTGTAGAAATGAGTATGCCAAATTATATTGAAATCGGTTCAGATTTGGATATAGCTCCTATATATATTTTCTTCCAATTTCATGTATTTGATGCACCCAACCCACTATGTATGACCAATTTCAATGAAATTTGGAATGTGTGACTAAATTTGTTGTAGACATGAGTATGCCAAATTATATTGAAATCGGTTCAGATTTGGATATAGCTCCTATATATATTTTCGGCCGATTTCATGTATTTGATGCCCCATAGACGCTATGTATGTCCAATGTGTAACTAAATTTGGTGTAGAAATAATTATTGAAATCGGTGTTGATTTGGCTATAGCTCCCACATTTATTTCAATGAAATTTGTGCGGTATCTATATCTATAAAAGTGGAAAATGTTTGTACGTTTGTTTGTTTGAAGTTTATGGACTCAAAAACCGCTGAACCGATCTTCCTGAAACTTTCAGAGTATATTACCACATGGCCTGGAAGTGTCACAGGCTATATAATTCTTAAAAATTCCGCCCCGATCTGGAGTTATAGCCTCAGGATCAAAGGTACCTCCAAAAAATGTAGACTTTGTATGCTGATATCTAACGAACGATTATCGATACAGTCTTCAAATTTGGAATTTGTGACGGAATTAGGTCTAAAAATAAATTTGCCAAAGTAATTTGAAATCGGCTCAGATTTAGATATTTATTTTAGGCCGAATTCCAATGAAATTTGGAATGTGTGACGGAATTTATTGCAGAAATAAATGTTCCAAACTATTTTGAAATCGGTTCAGATTGGGATATAGCTCCCATATACATATATTTTCGGCCGATTTCATGTATTTTCTACACCGAACACGCCATGTATGTTCAATTTTGTCGAAATTTGGAATCTTTGACGAATTGATCCTAGAAATTAGTTTGCCAAATTATAATGAAATTGGATCAGATTTGGATATACCTCCAATATATATTTTTGACCGATTTCATGTATTTTATGCAATAAACACCTTTTGTATGTCCAATTTCAATGAAATTTGAAATATGTGGCGGAAATTGATCTACAAAAAAAATTGTCAAATTATATTGAAATCGGTTCAGATTTACTTATAGCTCCCATATATATTTTCGGCCGATTTCATGTATTTGATGCACCAAACACGCTATGTAAGCCCACTTTCAATGAAATTTGGAATATGTGACG
The DNA here is from genome assembly GCF_047663935.1 of Musca autumnalis. NCBI lineage: Eukaryota > Metazoa > Arthropoda > Insecta > Diptera > Muscidae > Musca > Musca autumnalis. Next base: position 84,651,750 of record NW_027411755.1, on the reverse strand, counting down.
GAAATTGGTCTACAAAACAAATTGGTAAATTATATTGAAAGAATGTCAGTCAATAGAATTTCAGGAAACGCACGAACGTACAAATCCATTGATACTGTGGCAACTGAAGACGACGCGGTTACCTATCCAGTTGAATTCCTAAATTCGTTGGATCTTCCAGGCTTTCCACCACATAATTTAGTGCTAAAAGTTGGTGTTCCTATTATTTTATTAATAAACATAGACCCACCTCGCCTTTGCAATGGTACAAGGTTAACAGTAAAAAACTACATAACTATTTAATTGAGGCAACGATTATTACTGGGAAGTATATAGGTTCAGTTGTACTGCTGTTGCTAATAGCAACAGGAACGCCCTTCAATTTTAAAAGATTGCAGTTTCCTGTACGTTTGGCATTTGCAATGACTATAAATAAATCCCAAGGACAGACTCTTCGTGTATGCGGCCTAAATTTAGCATGTTCCTGCTTTTCTCATGGTCAGCTCTACGTTGCATGTTCACGTGTTGGTAGACCGGCCGATTTGTTTGTTTACGCTCCTGAAGGAAAAACAAAAAACATTGTATATCCTAAAGCATTACAATAAATACTTTACTTTAAATTTTTGAATTTGATTTCTTTCTGATTTCAAAAAATCCGTAAAATTTCAAATGCATATCAATCTAAAGGGGTAGCGAAGCGCACCGGGTTCAGCTAGTATTACATAAAACAGTTTTTAATTTTATAACGATTTTTGCTTCAAATGTAAACTCATGAAATTGTTACTTACGAATTTTGGCATTTATGATGATATGTATTGTAGGTCCATGTAGGTCCATGTTTTGGTATAAGCACCATATATGTTTGTATAACCTGACGCTTCGCTTTAAGGAATTTTGTGATATTACTTCTATTTCCCTCATAATTGATTGTAATTCGGGATTATTTTGTTTCCAGATTATAAAAACATATTCTAACAAAAATTGTTTATATACATGGGCCCACGTGATGGTGTAGCCCCATATAGCACAATGCGTCGATTTAAAGGGTTATTCCTAGTTGTGAAGGCCAAAAAACTATTTTTATTTTATTATTGTTAATTATTTTTATTATTATTATTATTATTATTATTATTATTATTATTATTATTATTATTATTATTATTATTATTATTATTATTATTATTATTATTATTATTATTATTATTATTATTATTATTATTATTATTATTATTATTATTATTATTTTAATTTTTCATGAATTTTTTTTCAAAGAAACTACCAATATTTTTATGTAGTACTTTCTTTTATCTAAAAAGGGTACATCTTATACTATAAAAAATGTATTTAAAAAAATTGTGAACTGTCAAATTCAAAATTTCGATTTCAACGAAAAAAATAAACCGTTTTTGCCAAAAATTTGAGCAAACAAAAATTTTAAAAGAAATCTGCCTCGCTTAAAGACCAGGTTTTTATGAATTTAATAAGCTCACCAACCATATGAAGATCGGTCAATTCGTTTTCGAGCTATCGTTTCCACCGACTTCAAAAAAGCCATTTCGAAAAAACGCGTTTAAGGTTTCTATGCTACATATAAGTCACAATAAATTGTTCCCTTCGAATGCTCATATCTCAGCCAATTTTTCTCCGATCGACTTGATTTTTGCAACATACTCTATACTACCTTTACTTTAAGATATTTTTTTTTTTAATGGACCACCGAATTGGTTGTAATTTGGAATTTTGCATTACCAGATATAAGAAAACATTTCTACCGAAAATGTCCGTATATGTTCACGTTTTGGTATAGGCTCAATTCAATTAAAATTTATTGAGTATTTTTATCACTGAGGGTATTCCACTATCAGTGGAACTAAGTGTATATATGTACAGCTATAGGAAATATTATAAGGCTTCAATTCAATATATTCTAATGGATTGGATTAAGCTAGTTAATTCTTTTTTACCTATTCTAAATCAATCTCTGATTATTTCATACTGGCAATTTTTATATTCATTTATTAGATTTTATTATTATGTTTTATTTATTATTATGTTAAGAGGCCTCATGTAGAGAACTTTACTCGGAATTTCTACAGATATTAACGGATATATTGCTAATATTTATTCCACTAATTATATTTAGAAAAACCGAATTTCATCGAACCGTTTGTATCAATAGCTACTTTAAAAATCTACCTACTATTTGATCTCTATTTTACAAATATATATTTATTGTTGTTATTTTAAAATCATTTTCTTCAGATGTTTATGCAAATATGCCGTTATTTTGAATTTTATATTTAACTAGCTGAACCCGGTGCGCTTCGCTACCCCTTTAGATTGATATGCATTTGAAATTTTACGGATTTTTTGAAATCAGAAAGAAATCAAATTCAAAAATTTAAAGTAAAGTATTTATTGTAATGCTTTAGGATATACAATGTTTTTTGTTTTTCCTTCAGGAGCGTAAACAAACAAATCGGCCGGTCTACCAACATGTGAACATGCAACGTAGAGCTGACCATGAGAAAAGCAGGAACATGCTAAATTTAGGCCGCATACACGAAGAGTCTGTCCTTGGGATTTATTTATAGTCATTGCAAATGCCAAACGTACAGGAAACTGCAATCTTTTAAAATTGAAGGGCGTTCCTGTTGCTGTTAGCAACAGCAGTACAACTGAACCTATATACTTCCCAGTAATAATCGTTGCCTCAATTAAATAGTTATGTAGTTTTTTACTGTTAACCTTGTACCATTGCAAAGGCGAGGTGGGTCTATGTTTATTAATAAAATAATAGGAACACCAACTTTTAGCACTAAATTATGTGGTGGAAAGCCTGGAAGATCCAACGAATTTAGGAATTCAACTGGATAGGTAACCGCGTCGTCTTCAGTTGCCACAGTATCAATGGATTTGTACGTTCGTGCGTTTCCTGAAATTCTATTGACTGACATTCTTTCAATATAATTTACCAATTTGTTTTGTAGACCAATTTCCGTCACATATTCCAAATTTCATTGAAAGTGGGCTTACATAGCGTGTTTGGTGCATCAAATACATGAAATCGGCCGAAAATATATATGGGAGCTATATGTAAATCTGAACCGATTTCAATATAATTTGACAATTTTTTTTTGTAAATCAATTTCCGCCACATATTTCAAATTTCATTGAAATTGGACATACAAAAGGTGTTTATTGCATAAAATACATGAAATCGGTCAAAAATATATATTGGAGGTATATCCAAATCTGATCCAATTTCATTATAATTTGGCAAACTAATTTCTAGGATCAATTCGTCAAAGATTCCAAATTTCGACAAAATTGAACATACATGGCGTGTTCGGTGTAGAAAATACATGAAATCGGCCGAAAATATATGTATATGGGAGCTATATCCCAATCTGAACCGATTTCAAAATAGTTTGGAACATTTATTTCTGCAATAAATTCCGTCACACATTCCAAATTTCATTGGAATTCGGCCTAAAATAAATATCTAAATCTGAGCCGATTTCAAATTACTTTGGCAAATTTATTTTTAGACCTAATTCCGTCACAAATTCCAAATTTGAAGACTGTATCGATAATCGTTCGTTAGATATCAGCATACAAAGTCTACATTTTTTGGAGGTACCTTTGATCCTGAGGCTATATCTCCAGATCGGGGCGGAATTTTTAAGAATTATATAGCCTGTGACACTTCCAGGCCATGTGGTAATATACTCTGAAAGTTTCAGGAAGATCGGTTCAGCGGTTTTTGAGTCCATAAACTTCAAACAAACAAACGTACAAACATTTTCCACTTTTATAGATATAGATACCGCACAAATTTCATTGAAATAAATGTGGGAGCTATAGCCAAATCAACACCGATTTCAATAATTATTTCTACACCAAATTTAGTTACACATTGGACATACATAGCGTCTATGGGGCATCAAATACATGAAATCGGCCGAAAATATATATAGGAGCTATATCCAAATCTGAACCGATTTCAATATAATTTGGCATACTCATGTCTACAACAAATTTAGTCACACATTCCAAATTTCATTGAAATTGGTCATACATAGTGGGTTGGGTGCATCAAATACATGAAATTGGAAGAAAATATATATAGGAGCTATATCCAAATCTGAACCGATTTCAATATAATTTGGCATACTCATTTCTACAACAAATTTAGTCACACATTCCAAATTTCATTGAAATTGGACATGCATAGTGGGTTGGGTGCATCAAATACATGAAATCGGCCGAAAATATATATAGGAGCTATATCCAAATCTGAACCGATTTCAATATAAATTGGCATACTCATTTCTACAACAAATTTAGTCACACATTCCAAATTTCATGGAAATCGGACATATATAGCGTGTTTGGTACATCAAATACTTGAAATCGGACGAAAATATATATGGGAGCTATATCCAAATCTGGACCGATTTCAATATATTTTGGCACATTTATTTTTAGGCTAAAATCCATCACACATTTCAAATTTGGAGTCTGCATCTGTAACCGTTCTATAGATATTTGCATACAAATTTAAAATTTTTTTAAGGTACCCCCGATTCTGATGCTATATCTCCGGATCAGAGCGGAATTTCGAAACTTTTTATAGCCTATGTTACTTTCAGGCGATGTAGTAATATACCCTGAAAATTTCAGCAAGATCGGTTCAGCGGTTTTTGAGTCTATAAATTTCAAACAAACAAACAAACATACAAACATTTTTCTATTTTATATATATAGATGACTAAAAACCATCAAATTTGAAACCAATACATGTTTCTTGGATGAACCATTTTATTTTTGAAGATAATCAAGCAAAACAACAGCCTGCCGAATATTTGTTTGTCTAAATTAATTGAGATAAAACAAGAAAGGTTTTTAGATTGATGTCGACATTCAACGCAGCCCAACAAATGCCACTTTAAATTCATATTTAAAACATATCGGTAATAAATTACAATTAAGCAAATCAACCTCCCACCAATGACAAAACTGCCATAAAACTTTTCAAGTTTAAAAATGTCATCAGTGTCACTCATAAATTGTACGAAATAAACAACCTCATCGACCAACAATATTAATAAATTAAAAAAATAAAATAAAATCGAAAAAATACTTTAAGAAAATACAGATTTTTTTATACGAAAGAAGAGCAAATAAATATAAACTATTTATTTTAAATTATATTATTATATAATTATATTAAAATAAGTGGAACTTACAGTGTATGTAAATGTAAATATTTTGATTTGTTTGGTGTAAGATGAGTAGGTAAACGTTTTGTTATTTGTGGAAAAGTCACCAACATTACACTATTTTACTTGCTTTTTCTCGAACTGCAGATACAACTCACACTTAACTAGTCCATTTTCATATAAATGAATGATAACTAGTAGTTCACACACAAGCGATTAAAAGTCATTATAGAATATTACCAGTCCGGCTGCAAAATACTCAACGAACGATGTATGGCATCAGTAGTCTACAACAACATTATTAGTAGCTAAGCATGTTTCTGGCCAATTATTAAAAAATATTTAAAAATGTTGTCAATTTAATGGTTCTGATTGCTGATAGAGCATAAACTAGAGACAAGCAAACAGAGAGATGAACTCGCATACGCAAAGAACGAAATATTTCATCATACCACAGTTTATCGAGGGGAACTGAAAACGAAATGAATAAAATGAAGAGAAAAATATCAACAGTGAAATATTTTGTACAAGTTTTGACAAACGTGAAATGAATGCCATAAATCGTTAAATCAACAGTGACAATGCTAACAAAAATGCCTTCTTTATTCTGTGTCATTCGATTTTGTTAAATATTTTGGTTTTCTTGAAATATTGACTGAGTTATTTGGCATCGTAGGAAGATGAAATGTGTCACATTTGTGTACGTTGGTGGATTGTAGAGTAAACGATGTCGACGCACACTGGTCGCCGCTGCCAGTAAGTACACTGGTGTGAAAATTGTTTTTCAATATGTTGATATAAATATAAATTATAAAAAGTAACAAAGCATTAATCGGTTTTGCCACCTGAAACCCATGCTAATAAAAGGTAAAATCATATCGATTTTTTAAGCAAATGGAAGTAATTCCTAAAAAAATCTGTTAGGATTAAGTATATAACAAGTAATTATCATTAAAAATGATTTTTTTTAATGAAGCATGCAAACATGAAATCGCGTAAAAATATAGGAGCTATATCGAAATCTTTACCGATTTTCATCAAAACTATTTGATCCGTCCTTGGAGTCAAACAATTAACGTCTCCAAATTCATCGGAGTTGAACTGTAATTGTGACATTTACATTGATTGCTCAAATACATGCAAGGAGAGAGCGGACATCCACAAATAGACTCCGAAAGACAATCTATGTACATAACAAGTTCCGCCCGGAAGAACTTAACACCCTCCACCACGAGTTGTAATAAAGTAAAATGGAATAATGAGTTACCTTTAGTTTATGAAGAAGGTACCGTTCTATGGTGGCTATATCAAAACGTCGATCTATACCGACAAATTTCTGGCGGAATGTTTTTTAACTCAAAACCTTCAAAATAACGTATATCAAGAGGTAAGCTTCTATGGGGTATATAGAAAGACGTGGACCGACACGCAGAGAAAAATAGTTTTCGCTTTTGTTGGAACAACAGTATCTATTTTTGTTCCAACAATATATTTGTTTTGTTCAAGCATTGTTATTATAATCCCAAAATACCATATTTTGTGGACCTGTACCGACAAATTTCTGGGGGAAAGTTCTGTACCACCAACGAACACTAGCTATTTCGTTGGAATATTGAAGCCCTTACCTCCAAAATACTTACAATCGAGAGGTACCGTTGATGCCGTTTTCAAGTGGAAAGTTGTACGAGTATATCATCAAGGAAGACTGAACACCAAATTTCATCCATTTCGCTGGGATATTGAGGCCACAACCTCTAAAATACCGAAAACCGGCAGATACATTTCTTTGGGGGCTATATGAAGGCGTGAACCTGTACCGACAAATTTTTGGGGGAAAAGTTTAACACCCTCAAGGAAGACCAAACACCAAATTTCGGTGGGTTGTTGTGCCCACAACCTTCAAAATACCGAAAATCGGGAGGTACCGTTCTATAGGGGTTGACCATATAACAATTTCAGTTGGAAAATTGTTACCTCCAATGTAGACCAAGTACCAAATATCGGCCATTTCGGTGGGTTGTTATGGCCAAAACCTTCAAAATACCAAAAATCAGGAGGTAATGAGGCTAAAACCTTCAAAACTATATCGAAACGTGGACCGATATACCTAATACCAAACATCCTAGTAATAGAAACTTCTATACCAAATTACAAAGCACGGACGGACAGACGGACATGGTTATGCATGCATATTTCAATGTGTTACAAACGGAATGACAAATTAAATTATACCCTCCATATTATGGTGGAGCGTATAAAAAATGCAACTATGTTCCTAGCCAAGGCCTATAGAAAGTCGGCCATTCAGAGTTCTGTTAACAACTTTTAACAACAAAAGAGTATTCCCCCATTGGCTTAACTTCATCACTACCCTCTTTGCAGAGAGTAATGTTTACAAAACGCACTGACAGCTTGCAAAAATTTTTACTGATCACTACAAATATCATGATTTCATCCCGGCGAAGGGAATTATCAATTGGCTTTTCAGTTTTTGAAATGATGATTTTTTAGTGAAAACCTGAACTCTTTAAGCATCGAGTATTCTCATGTTAATGAAAATGATGCTCACTTTTCGGCTTTCCCAAACATAATAGATTTTATGTTATTGTGATTTGAGTTTCTTTGTATTTTAAATCAAAATTATGTTTTTGACAAAAAAAAAAAAAAAAAAAAAAAAAACAATCAGGTGGGTTTAGTGTGGACAGTGCTGGCACTTACAAGGGTGATTGGGGTCTTACGTGCGACAAAAATTCTTTTAGATAATCGGGTATGTTCTGAGACACACTTCAAAGGCCCCAAGCATTTTTTTCACCCCGTCCCTAAAATACTCGAAAACTAAGCGTAAATGGGGTGAACATAATCGTTGAGGCGTGAAGTGAGAGATGAATTGTGTCTCAGAACACACCCAAATATATCGAACTGAAATTTGTATCAATGGTTCTAAGTAACTTGAAAATACTCTGACAAAATATTGCAGCTAGGTCCAAGTTTTCGCGTGGTATGCATGTTGGGAACCATGCTGCTTTGCAGGATGTTTGGTATAGTCCCTTATTGTTAAGTTAGTACCTCCTTTTCTGTATTTTATGGGATTTTAACAATTTTTTTCTGCAGAAATACCTGTTAGTTCTAAAAATATATTTACAGAAATTGTTCAAAATAGCACCACGTTTTGATGTCATTAGGGTGTCTCACAAAAAACAACATTAATTGTTAAAGTAAACATCCCCACAATCAGGGACGTACGCACAACCGTTAAGTTAAAAATCCCAAAAGTTTCGATGTTTGTATTTTGTTCGTCCAAAAAAGCCACAACATTCTAAAATCTCCCTAATAATTTTTGGGGATAATTTTCGATCTGTTTGTAGTCGCAAATTCTCATAGGCTCATGGCACACATCTGTCGACAAAGGCGATTGATAATTTTTGAAATCAAAATTCACTATTTTTGTAGTTCGTTTCCAAATGTTTACAAGTTATGACAAATATAAAACGCTTTTGGGCACAAGTGGTCAATAGACAAGGGTAGAGTTTTCGTTGATTAATTTGCTTATTATTAGCGAATAATCCAAGCAAAAAGTTTGCCCCCAAAGATGCAGTTAAATCATTTGGAATCACATAAAATTTCGCATTTTCACTCATGATTTTTACAAGAGCATGACTAACGAAAGATGCACTCCGTTAGCACCGCATTTCAACAAACGCTTTGGAATTTATTTTTAACTAACCCTTTAGAGTAGTATAGGATTCAGTCAAATTTGTGCTTCAGTGCAACCATTGCAAAATATCTCCGAATAAATAAAATAAATTTATTATTTGTGTAAAACAAAAATATTTATTACATAAAGACAAATTATGAAAATTGTTCATTAAATTCAATCGCAACTGAGTTTGCTTCCTTCTCTATCTATTTAATCCAAGCTGAAATGTTCTTGCTTCATTTGCCAGTTGAGATTTCGACATATACTTCAAATTTCTTCTGGCGAGCTACCGTAAAAATGTTTTCAACTTTGGTTTGTATTTTTTATTTTATTCAACATTTTAGATATTGATGCACTCTTTTTTTCTTTGGAAGAATGATGCGACTGCTTGTATGTACATATCTACAAACTGGCTAGTATGGATCTCCAAGCAAGAGCTTCAACTCCCTTGAACTGCATCCGGATGCAATTAAAATATGAGAAATCGAAGTCAACCATTGGATCGAATACAAATGCGGTTAAAAATTTAGGAATTGGAGTGCATTTTTCACGAATCTGATTGAACTGCATCCAGATTCTGTTAAAATGTAAGAAAAGGGTGTCATTCGTTGGATCACATCCGAATGCGGTTAACATGTAGGCCTTATTCACGGCTCCGTTTGTCACGACGTAGCTACGAGTTTGCCGATTGGTTTCTAACATATTTTTTTGACATGAGTTTTGGTGTCTCACACAGTACTGCGAGAAGGATTCGGAGTCTTTGAATCGTAGTCTGTATCTTCCGATTTTAATTAGCTTACGAAGACTCTATCACTTCTGGTAAAAACCAAATTTGGCATTTTTATGACATAAAAGAATATGCTAATGCTATGTTTTTCCATATTATTTATCTTATATTAAATATAAGTTAAATATTAATAAATAATAAATATATCGTCACCATAAATGCCGGAAGACGTAACCCACAAAAATAATACTTTACAGGAGAAGCAAAAAACGTTATAATATGAAAACGGTGTTGTAAAATATCGAAAAATTTTAGTATCGTGTTTTAAGACAGAGAAGAAATATATTTTTTGAAAAAAATTAATTTTTTTTCCAGAATGTTAGAAGCTGTGTGGGTTACGTCTTTTGGTATTGTATTTTTCTGAAATACTAAAAGACGTAACCTACAATTTATTGAGTATACATTTGAAGAAACTAGTATAAATGAAATATTATAAACAAATTAGGACTGGTTTATTGGCCTACGCGGTTAAGCGAACTTTAAACTAGCCATCTGACGGTGTTGGGTTCAATTCCCAGTCTTGACGTTGATATTTCAATGGACCACAATTAGGTGAACTGTTTATTCCAACCATCACTATAATTACTTATAATTTCAATTGTATTAGACGATATTAAATCTGGAATATTATACTTATTGTTGTATTTAAGTCAATTTATTGACAGAATATAGTTCATATAAATTAAGTGATCTGTAACAGTTTAAATGTAACGTTTAATTGTCATAAGGAATGTTGTCATAAAAGTAATGACAATCACTTGGAATTAAGCGTTTTAAGTCTTGCAGGTGTTGAAATTTCTTTCTTGAAACTTTTAGCCTTTGTGTGTACATCTGAGAAGGATTCACTGCCTCAAAATTTGTCGGACTTCTCTATGGTAGAATCTGCTACTCGTCTTTGATATCAAGTTTAAAAAAAGATTATACAGCTATGATCAAAAGCCAATGCTCGCAGTGACTGTAGGATTTCCTGTCTTTTTGTATAATCCAAACCAATACAGAAAATTTGCGTTTTTGTCTGGACCTATTCGATTATTACAATCAGTTGATCTCTATTAAACCATGGGTTGGTTGACAAGACCATCTTTTGCAAATTTACAGCCTAATCGTATCCGTATTTAAAGAATACGTCTTTGTACTAGAACGACGTGAATTTTGACCACTTACACGTTTTCGTATCAACGTCTCAAATTTTGAACATTTCCGTTCGTTCTTTCTCTTGGAAAAATGAACAATATCGGGACGAGCATTGCCTTCCGAATAACCACTTCCTTTTGTCCGGTTAACATATTGTTTTCCATATGTGCGTTTTAGATGTTTATTTAAATCAGGGCATAGGTCTTCTGTCATCATCTTCAATTATTTCAATTATGGATTTTTTCTGTAAGACCAGTAAAAACCGTCTAAAGTCAAAGTTATTGCTTTAAAAATTAACTAAAAGATTGGTCTTTGTGATTTTTGAAAAAAGCTAGCATTCTTGAGATATGATAACCTAAGAGTCAAATTACACATATGGAGAAATAAGCCGAGTAAAAGACAAAACTGTTAAAGTAACTACACCATGTGATAGGTATTTCCATAAGCTTTCATACCTTACCCATTTTGTAGTAATCGGTTCAGTAGAACTGGGTCTAACCCGGTTTTGAACCTGGACTTTCGGGTCAAATAACCGGTTAACCGAATCCGCCCCGTGGAAATTATACATTAACTCAATAAGCCCTCCCTCTGGCATTATAATTGCTGCAAATATCAAAGAATACATTGTTTGTACTGCTGTTTAGTTTTGAAATAATGTGGGTTACGCCTTTTGTGTTCTATGAAAATTACAGTATGCTGTTACGTCTATTGGCATTTCTTGAATAGGATCGTTATTTTTAAACGTAGAAGCTTGAAATTTTGCCAGAGCATGTATTTTAGCTTAATATATCAGATTCCATCAAAAAACGAATTTCCGTTTCCATGTCGGTTACGTCTTCCGGCATTTATGGTGACGATATTTTTCGGCTATCGATAAAATAGCTAGATATAGGAGAAGAGTTAGGTGATTAAGAAATGTTTTCTCGAACTAACAAGATTAAAATTTTAGTTTTTTTCTCTTTTGAGATGAGTTGAATGGTCAGAAGATCTTTGCAATAAAAGGGAATCACAGAGAAATTGTCTGATTTAGAAGTTATCTCTACTTATCACTTTCAAAAATGGACAAACATTTTATTGACTTATTTTGAAGTACATGTAGTATAGAGTTTGAAGTCGATCGGAGCAAAATTGGTTGAGATATGACCGTTCAAACTGAAGAACGCCTTTGTGTTTTGTGTGTGTGGAAACTCGTTTTTCTCGTAATGGCATTTTTGAAGTAGGTGCCAACGATAACTCGAAAACGAATGGGCTGATCTTCATATATTTAACTACAGAACTATAGAGCTAGCAAACTATCGATATCGGCCCATTCGATTTTTTCGATATTTCCGTTTCAAAATATCGATAAAAACGTGAATTTGCCACCCTATTTATTTAGAATCCGAAATATTGTTGTAAAATCAATTTTAAAACGTGGGTACTTCAAGTTTGCGAAGAAAGTGCTATGAACTGCCATAACGTTCTTCATATTCTTGGTATGCTGTGCGGTTACGTTAGAGTTTTTTGTCGGGTTAACCCACGTCATGAGGGTTTATTTGACGGTTGCGCTATGGAATTGACATTTGAAACCCAAACCCACTGGGTTAATTTGGCTATGTTGTATTAAAACCCTCTGTTCAGTATCATGAGTATTCGTATAATTTTGGCTTCAAATCGTGAAATCCTTATGGATATCAAATGGATATCAAATCTGCCCGTTATTGCGTCCACTTGCCCAAAAGTTGGCCGTTAAATTTCAAGGTAACTTCTTCGTCAACATCCTCGCTCCTATCCCATCCGCTGCGGTCCCATCTACGTTATTCTCTTTAAGCTTGTAAAAAGCTTTATGATATATTTTTATTCATTTACTCAAAAGGCTTATATGTACATTAGGGTTATGACTTTTTTACAACCTCGTACTCCTGTATGATATTTTAATGAGTTTTTACCTAAGATTCCATAAATCTGGGTGCCACCGTGGTGCAATGGTATGCACACCCGCCTTGCACGCTAAATGTCGTGGGTTCGATTCCCAGGCCTTTCCGTTTTCTGGATATTGGCCTTTCCTTTTTCTGGAAGCGTCTTTATACTCAATGTTTGTGCTTAATTATAATCTGATGAGTTTTCTAAAACTTTTTAGTTTATAGAATCCGAAATTTCCAATGATACCGTCTGTTATAACTTCAATAGATCATCGATCATTCTGATATGGACCCAATCCTACGAGCATATGTTTTTCGAGATCCAGACTTCTGACTTGTGCTAATAAATGAAGCAACTGCACTCTAAACTTTGAATTTTACTAGATTGACAACTGAAATTTGAAGAAATTTCCATTACTGTTGAAGATTTTGACCCTTGGACCCATATCCATGCTTATCCCGTACGACCCGCCACTCAACCGAAGAAGTACTTACGACTGATATCAATTTCAAACATTTATACACTTTTAATCTTCCCAAAACAAAAAAATGATTTTAATCATATAAAAAATGATATTTACCAAATATTAAAGTATTTAGTTCAGTTGCATATGTTTTGACATTTAAATATTAAGGAGTCTTAAGTATTTTCATATTTTTCAAAATTTTTGTTGTATAACGTGTCAAAACTTTTTATTTTCTTATATTTGAATCAATGAGCTATAAATAATTTCAAAAAAATACTTAGTTTTACTTTCAAAAAAATATTTTAAATAAAATTTCCTAAAACGTGCTATTTTGTTGCAAATGTATTGGCCACCACTGAATATAATTTCATATCATATAACATATCAATTAAAAGTGGTTTGTGGTAGGCAAAAGTTAAAGCGGTAGGCAAAAGTACATTTTTTAGTTCAACAGTATATTCATTAGTTTAACAGTTTTTGAGAAAAATTTCATTTCACAGTATATTTATTACAAAAATATAATTTCAAGGTGGTTTGTGTATGATCTTTTTACAGTGTTTTATTTAACTTGCTTTGGTGTCCGTTTAGTTCAAATTTAGTAACTCATTTTTAACACAGTTGCCGTTGACCAATCAAACTTTGCACACTTTTCAGATTTGGATGACAATCCATGAATATGAAACCAAAACCAATATGGGTCCATTTTTCTATAGCACCCATATAGCCCCAGCAAAATAAATTGGAAGTAGTGCAATGTGGACTAGTTCTGTCACGGCATGTTTTGATGCAGTTCAACCGGAGTTGAACACTCCAGTCCTCACATTTTAACCGCATGTTTGCGATTGAATTCAATGGAGAATTTTCATAATTTGTGTTAAGGTGATAAAGTTCTTATCATTTTTATTTTACGCAGATAATAAATGCATTTTATTTGTTCTGGGATATTTTGTAATAGCTTGCACAATTTCCGCAGAATGCCTGTATCAAAACACGTGCTTTGGACTGCCTCCTATTCTACCCCAAAGGGTTAGTTAAAATGCAATGCCAAAGGGTCAGTTAAAATGCAGTGCAGGGGGTCAGTTAAAATGCAGTGAAATTGAGTACCTCTTTCAGAGATAGAGCATCATTTAACTGCCTCTTTGGAGGCAATCTTTTTGCTGGGGCGGTACCAACCGATTTCAGGAGTTTTGAGGATTTTGTTTTAATTTTTAGTCCAAATTGGCTGTAACGTGGCATTTGAAGTTTCCAATTGTACCGAAACTCTCCCACCAAAAATTGTTTCAGGCAATTTAAAGTTTTTATCTAGCTTTTCGGCCAAAATTGACTGTAATTTGGTTATGGTCAAAAAATTAAGTTACAGTGTTTTATTTATAAATGCAATTAAAACTAGAAAATAATTTTACATGATGAAATCTCTCAAATAAAACGCTTGTCGTTTAACATTGTCACAATTTTTATTTCTAATGCAAGCGTTTTATTTGAGAGATTCCATCATGAAAAATTATTTTCTAATTTTAAGTGCATTTATAAATAAAACACTGAAACTTAATTCTTTTAAATTATTTTTTATTTAAAACTAAAATGTAAAAAAATCTCTTTCGTCATTAACTTGCAAAAGTTAATTTATTCGTCATACAGCAAATCATTTTTAAGAAAAAGGACAAAAAGTCATAGCCCTAATACTCATATGTTGATACACGTGAGATATAACACATACATACACCGTCATTTCGTAATTTTTCCAAAATATGTCCTTTAGAAATTAAAATATGGACCATCATTATATTTGGATATATTTTTCACAACAGTTATCCTCAATATCACACCTTATATACAATCCAATCATTTTCCAAACTTATTGGCATCTTCCTTGACCAAAAACTCTAACCTCGTGCAAATGTTGTCAGTATTGGGCGTGATTATGGTTACACTACACATAATAAAAATGTGGGATTCCTGTGTATATTAGGTAAGGTTATGACTTGTTGGCCTTTTTTTCTAGCAGGAATGAATGAACTTTTGCCTATTAATAACTAAATTAAGTTTATTTATTTATTATTATTTATTAATAGATATGAATTCAAAATTATTGTACATGTTACAAATTGCATTAAAAAATATCTATGATATATTTGGCTAGCAAAATGCTGTAAGCCTTTTTATAAACATGTGATAAATTAGTGTACTTAATATACAATAGGTTGTGATTGATTTTTAAACATTAAATTCATTTAATATTAATTTTCTGTATTTAATAGAATTTTCGAGATATTTATACAAAGATTCAAAATTCGAGCCATTTAAAATCCTACAAACTTCGTTCAATGAAAGATTTACTTTATTAAAACAAGCGATCCTATATTCTCTGTATATAGGACAAACACCAATGAGATGTAACGTATTTTCCAATTCGTTCATATTGCACATAGTACAGATGCCATCTGCATCGTTTCTGAAGCTCCGTGCATTTAGATCTAGCAAACCCCCTCGAGCTTTAATTATTAAACTAGTCGCACGAGTGGAAAGTTCAGCTGTTTTTATAGGAGTTACATCATAACTCAGTTGACCATATAAATCGTGATGTTGAGAGTTTGAAGCGGCTAGATAAAAGTTTTGGCGTTCTACGGTAAACAGTTTTTGTATTATTTCTTTAGAATAATAACAAATAGGGACAGTGTCATCCGGGGGATTGAACTGAATGGAAGAGCAAATACTGGACCAATCTCCTGCCCAGCCGATATTTAGATTAAGAATTTCCTCCGCTAATATTCGTGGTAACCTTTGATTGTTAAGACGTAGAACTTTGCTTACATAGTCAAAATGTAGTTTTAAAGAGCTTCCAAACAATGTATTCCAGCCAGTCTCAATATGGAGCATATATGTGGGTGTGTTTTCAGGTAAAAATAAAATTCTTTTTATAAAGTAGCGAAACAATTTTTCAACGTCGTCGTATTTTCTATAGCCCCATACTTGCGCAGCATATAGCATTATAGATTTAGAACAAGCATCAAATATTTTTAGTTTGTTATTACGAGTAATGTTTTTGTTGGCAATATATTTAGACCATGTTGAGTTTATGGCAATTTTGGACACTGAAAGTTTGTTTTTTAAATGTCGACTAAAAGATAAATTGTAGGTTATATCTACTCCGAGATATTTATAAGAATTGACAATCTCAATTTCATCATCACCGAAATACCAGTTTAAATGTCTAGAAATCCTTGTACCTTTTCGAAATACAATTATTTTCGACTTCGTAAGATTGACAGTAAGACTCCACATTAGACAGTATTCGCGAAATACATTGATCATCTCTTGTAAGCCATGTGGCGTGTTCGAAAGTATGACAATGTCATCAGCATATAACAAAATTTTGATATTTGAATTTGCAACATTAACACCTCCTGGAAGGATATTCGGTAGATCATTCAAATACAATGAAAATAATAATGGGCTGAGAATACAACCTTGCCTTACGCCAGATTGTACTGGGAAACTAGAGGAGAATTTATTGCGATCCCAAATCTTACTTTCTGCCGTCTCGTACATACCATTTAAAATTCTTACAATTTTAGAAGACAATCCCATGTTCGATAATTTATAGAACAAACTGTTTCTCGGAATAAAATCAAATGCCGATGAAAAATCTACAAAGAATGCATATGTATGTTTGTTTTTGTGATTGTTAAGTGTGACAACATTGGTTAGATTAAAGATGTTATCAACCGTAGAGTAATTTTTTCTAAAACCAGCTTGATATTCGTTTAATATGTTGTTTCTACTAACCCAGTTTGTCAAACGATTAAGTAAAATGTTGCAGAAGATCTTACATATCGTGTTTATTAAGGACAAGCCTCTGTAATTAGTGACATTGCTAGGGTCTCCTTTTTTAAATAAGGGTATGAGTACAGAAGTTTTGAAAGACATTGGAATTTCTTCACGAAGGAAGATTTTATTAAACATCATTAATATGAAATTATGACAATTACTTGGCGCATATTTAAAAAACTCATATGGCACTCCGTTTTCACCCGGAGATTTATGTGATTTGAGCTTTCTTAAAACATAGTTTAGTTCACATATTTCAAAAGGCGAATCCAAGATTGAGTCTGTCCAGTAGGGGATACACCAACTAATTCTTCGGGAGCTCTCGTTTTCCAACAGTAGCGGTCCAAAATATTGCAGAAAATCGTCCGCACTTAGCCCGCATCTAGCTTCTCCGGTATTAATTTTTAATGATTTTGAGAGATCCCACCAATCTTTACTACAGGAAACTGAATCTAGCTTTTTCAGATTATTGTTAAAGTATTCCAACTTTTTTTGCCTACATACTTTTAGAAAATTAGACCTGGAACTGTAGTATTGTATTTTATTTGCTGGACTGTGATTTTTCTTATATTTTTTTAAATATCTGCGCATAGATGATCTAAGACGGAAGCATTGCCAGTCGAACCATTTTTGTTTTGGTTCAAAGAATTTCTTTGTAGGCATTTTTACATTTGCCAATTTTATTTTTTCTATTATAGTATTGACTAAGTCATCAACAGATGTGTTATATGTAAATGTTTCATTAGAAAAAAGAGAGCAAAGGTTTTGTTTATATTGATCGCAAAACTTGTTTTTCCAATAAATTCTTTGTAAGGAATTTTGTGGTTGTCTATTATTTCTTAAAGAAGGTATCTGTACTTCAAGGCACAATGGCATGTGATCTGAAAATGGTTCAGCAGCAATCCGGAAGTTATTTATGTAGCCTAGAAAATTCGCTGAACAAAAACAATAGTCTATAACTGAGCTACCCATAACCCCGCAAAAACTGTACTCACCATTCTCATCACCTACTATTCGACCATTGACAATGATTCCACCGACATCATCAATTATATTTAACAGTTTTCTTCCCTGAGAATTAATTGTTTTATCTTTTGATTGTCTGTGCTCACTGACAAAAGGTAAGCCACTTAAGATATTTGCATCTAGCAGTTGTTCTTCGCCAATTCGTGCATTAAAGTCGCCAATTACGCAAAAATGTGTGGGGTTCAAATGTTTTAAAAAATGTTCAAACTTCTCAACATCATCTTTCCAACTAGTACAATTGATATACGATGGTATAAAGTGGAATAGATCTCCATTAAACGAGGCCGATAATACAACATATTCAAAAACATTTATAAATTTAAGTTGAAATTTATCACGAACCTCTTTCTTAAAACCGTAAAGACAACCTCCACGACCGCGACCAGCTCTATGTATTTTGACAGCATCAACCCACTGAATGCAATAATTTTGGAAAAAAGAATTGAAATTATGCTGTTTGTTTTGAACAACATGAGTTTCAAATAGAAAGAAAATGTCAAAATTGTTTAAATATTTTATAAAATTACCAAAGTTTAATGAATTTTCCAGATTGGCAACATTGTAGGACAATAAATGGCATCGATCGTATTGCTATTGATTGATATTATTGTTAATATTACGGTTCTTATTACTAACATTATGCATAACGTCGAAAGAGCTGCCACATTCAGCAAGGATGTTCAACAAGAATTTGGCATCATAATCAGACTGGGCCATTAATTTATTATTATACCATGTGAACCTCTTATCATTGATGTATATGCAGAATTCACCAAGACGTATTTTTAATTCTTTTTTATTTACTAACGATTTCGCAACTTGTCTCAGGTTATAGCGAGTATTCTGTTCCTCGTTAGTGTAATCCTTGTGAATATAAATTTGATGTTCACTTAGTTTGCCTTTGCCGGATAGAATCGTTTGAGCTTGTCTAATGGTGTCTAAGGTAAAAATAAACGATTTACCTGACGATATCATTCTGCTTTGGGATATTTGTATATCAACATTTAATTCCTTCTTGCAGATGCCTATAAATTTGTTTATTCCAGCATGTGAAGTTGTGCAAGATAAACCGCTCACAACGATATTAGTGGAACGAGATTTGCGATCCACGATTTCCAATCGCTTGGACAGTAACTGTATGTCATTTTTCAACAGCTCGTTTTCTTGTTTCAGTTCCTCTATTTCAGAATGTAGTGAATTTACGTCATCTTTCTTTGCTACGTCACTCAATTTTTCATCTAGGATCTCACAAAGCTTATTCCATGAGAATACATCTTGGTTACTAGTAACGGACATTTTTTGCCAGGATTGATGTTTTTTCGGTGTAGCCTCAATTGCTTCTGGAGATGTCGATAGTAAAGTTCTCTTCAAACTCATTTACTTAAAATTTGAGGATAGTGTAAACTGACCTCTGTATTTATCGATATCGGTTTGACTGCTATCGGTTTGACGGTCAGCTGTTTGTTGCATGTAAGTTTGTTAGAACAGTACAGGTGGTTTGTTTTGTTTACTTTGTTGTGTTAGTGAATTTATATTACTTTCCAGTGTTTTTTTTTCTAATTACACGAAAATATTTTGATAAATTGTTGAATAAAACGGCTCACCGGGATTTCCATGTGAAATAACTTTATATCCAGTGTAAACAACAAGTGAAGAAATGTCCCTCGTTCACAAAATAAAATCCCAAAAGTGGCTGCTATTGAAATTACACGCCGTAAAATCGGAGCCTTTTACGAACACAACCGTCAGCAAATAAGGTAACAACAAAACATCTTTTAAATATTAAAAAAGGTGCCGTACAAACTACTTTAAAATTATATTTTTGTGAAAACTACTATAAAGGGAAATAATCAAAAATTATTTCTTGTTGTACGAGTGAATGAATTTTTGCCAATCAATGACTAAAATAACTTTTATTCCATTTGTTCGAATGGAAAAAATTTTAACCATTTCTAGTAAAATATCTAAAAAAAATGACTAAAAACTGACAATTTCGTTTGGGGCCTGCGCCGCCCCCAGGTTACGTCGGTGGTCCACGATGAATATTTTGCGGCGCTACATGAGGTTTGAGCAAAACGAATGAATAATACATTTTCCACATTGTGCTGTAGGGTATAATAAATTGATCCCCTTCGCTGATATGCCTTGGATATGTCATTTTTAAACTAACCACTGAAATGCTCTAACCGCTAACTGATGAAATTTCTAACAACGTATACTGATTTTATACCATATTTGTTGCTAGTTGCTAAATAATGAATATATTTTTAATTTGTCTTTATAGGCATAAATATTTTTGGATGACTGGTTGGCTGCTGATACTTAATTTGAAATTATGTTCAAGCATGAACGACTAATAAAAGTCCAATCAAGCAGCAAAGCTCTAGATTGTCATTACCCCAATACCCAAAGATTTCCATCACATTTTTATTGTTTTTTTACTAAAGTACACAAACGAAATGAAAATATAACAATGCCAAATATGACAGTTAAATGTTACATAACATTCATATTTCTCTTTTTTTGTCAGATATTATACACATACATACGTACATTTACACTTACATTCGATGAATTCTAAGAACAAAAAATCACAGAATTTGTTCATTTGCGAAATGAGCAAAATTTTCAGTGGCGAGACTAAAACCTGCAAAAAATACAAGGGATAGAATTGCCGGCTTTAAATATACCCCTCACTCAGCCCCCGATTTTGTTTGGGATGCCAATCTAACACTTCATGTGCGAAAAAACGTCAAAAAGTTTTCAACTCACAATTGTTTCATAAATATTCCTTTTTTCGTCTTTGTTAGCTGTTTTTGTTGTTGGCTTGTTTTCGGTTCAGTTGGGCATTATTTTTTCGTTGGTGGCATTGCTGTTGTTGTGGTTCTTCTCTTTGGCAGATATAAGTTCAAAATGAGTTTCTATAGTAATATATACGTGTGTGTGGTTGTGTGTTTTGTCTGAAACATATGAGTTTTCATTTTAATTTTGGCTTATTCACAAATTAAGGATACATGTCAAATCATAATGTTGACATGCTGCTGGTGGTATATAGAATGAGAAGCGTACCAAACCGAAAATAATACTCTGCATCGCAAAAAATTGAAATTGTTTGTGATTTTTTTTTTTTAATTTTTCACTTTTGTTGACAAAAAATTGAGAAAAATAGATAATTACAATTTGAGTTGTTCATTTGGATTCATTAGGACTGGAAGTGGGGCTTAGCATCAAATTTTGCTTAATATTTGATATTGTAGGACAATTTTGTACATTAGGGTGATAATAGCGCAAGGTGCATGAATCTTAAATAAATATGTTTTAAAATAATAAGACTTTTTTGAGCTTGAGGTCAGTGACCCCTTGGAAAAAGGTCAATTAACAACCAATTATTAACAAATTAATATATTCCTGTAAGGATGTTTTCTAATCTCTGCGAACTTGAATACTGACATATTTTTTCTAAACAGTTTTACCACATTTGGAAATTCGAATCGGAAGGAATTCTGTCAGGAATTTATTCAGAAACCTCAGTGGATATATTGAAAAATCATTAAATACAACCTTATTGCCCAAGGTTTGACTTTAAGGGGCTTTATAAAATCGATTTTTGACCCATTCTAAAGTACAGGTAGAATAGGATATGTTTTGCAAAAAGTTCGAGTCGATCGGACAAAAATTGGCTGAGATATGAGGGTTAGAAAGGAAAACTTCATTGTGATTTGTATGTAATTTGATTTTTTAAACGCGTTTTTCTCAAAATGGCGTTTTAGAAAGCGGTGCCCAATGTAGCTCGAAAACGGATTATCCGATTTTCATATGTTTTTGCGGGATTAAAAGTTGTCCTTTAAAAGAATTGGACGGATTTATGGCGAAAAAAACTATCAATTAGTTAAAATTGAAATTTTGACATTGACAGTTCACCAATTCTTTAATAATATATACTTTTAATTCCGTTTCGATTAAGGACAAGATTCATAATGATCCCACAAAAACATATGCTGATCGGTTTAATCGTTTTCGAGCTACAGCTTTAGTAAAAACCGTGTTTCATAGGCGACCATTTGTCAGAACACTGTGCAATATTTTTCAACAAAAAATTTTAGCTCATGGGTTGAGCTTTCAAATGAAAGCAAAATCTTGTACAAAAGTTTGGTAGATTTCTTGTAAAAAAATGTTTTTTCCGTGCTCAATAAGTGGCAATAACCCCTTAACATATTTTTAGATTGGTAAAACACTCCTCTTTACTAACTATTGTCATATTAAATAGAATATATTAACAACCCAGCAAAATGTTCGGTGCCAGAGATGGGATTCAATCATGGCTGAAAGTGATCTGGCATGTCATCTTTTTAGCATCTTCATCGATGAATTTTATATGAGCGTGGACCCCAAAAGATGCTATTCATTTTTGGATCCAAAGCATGTCATTTACACCAATGCTTTGACATGTCATTTTCACCAATGATTTGGCATTTCATTTCCACCAACCCTTTGCAATGACATTATCATTACGACGAGAGTTTTAACAACGTTGGTTGCGATTTCAGTCTCCGACAACATCAAGCCTATTGTAAATAATTAATCTTATATATTTAGAAATTGTGTATAAATAAAAACACAAAATTCATCTCTATTGGATCGATGGAATGGTTTCAAATTCTGATGAAAAGATCGGATCTTTCACGACTTCCTTTGCATGGGTTCAAATGCTGATGAAAAGATCGGATCTTTCACGACATCCTTTGCATTGGTTCAGATGCTAATGAAAAGGTTGGATCTTTCACGACTTTGTTTGAACCAATGCAAAAGATGTCATGAAATCACGTCATCGCATGGAACCCCTTCCTTCAAATTTTGCTGGGAAGTCGCTGGTTATTAAATATTGAACCTCAGCTTCAAGTGTCGTAGTTTTCCTTATGGAACCCTAGAAATCCCAACAAAAGTTGT
This sequence comes from Musca autumnalis, assembly GCF_047663935.1. Taxonomy (NCBI): domain Eukaryota; kingdom Metazoa; phylum Arthropoda; class Insecta; order Diptera; family Muscidae; genus Musca; species Musca autumnalis. The sequence continues at coordinate 84,628,759 of NW_027411755.1, read as the reverse complement.
TCATTGGCACGGAAATTTCGCACTTAATTGGTTGTCAATGCTACGGGCTATTATAAACTGATGTTCCTTCTTAATTGCAGATGTCAATTTAAATCAAAACATACACTTGTTTTGTCGGACATTAACAAAATTTACTGTGGTCGGGTGAAAAATGCCATTATCGTATTTTAGGCATTTTGTCACTTTACAGTGATTCGTTGTTTTACTGCTTGTCCGATCGGTTGATGCAATTTTTCTTTAATTTTTTTCCGCTCTTTTCCTTCACCAAATGATTTAAATGGAAAATTCATATTTTTGGAAGTGTATGTTTTGTATATTAAATAAATATATGAATATTTCGGTATTTTCGCATCTCGCCCCCAATACCACAACTTACCCCCGTACAAGAGGTAACATGCCATTGTTTTTCTTTGACGAAGAATGCCTTCAGTTGTGATTGTTTTGCTTTCTTTTTTCGCTTTGCAAAATTTTTATGATAATTGTTTGTGATATTTCGACATTTATGAATTCCCCGTAATTAAAAATGAAATGATGATTGGTGTGAGTGTTGACGTGTATGCGCTGTTGATTGTTTTCCGCGATGCTTAATTTTCAGTAATATTGAGACAGAAACATCAATTAATCCATACAATATATGAATTATATTTATTAATTTGTCTGCGACATCTTTATGAGATGGTTTCACCTACAAAATACAACGACAAAGTGACAAATTATTACACATGCTGGGGAGAATTTAATGAATATATATGTATATTCGCGTGTGTTTATTTATATGTATTTAGCTGTGTGGAAAAAATAGGAAATATTCAAATAATATCTAAATTGGTATTTTTTTATTTTGATGACAATACCAAACTACTGCAGTATGAGGATGAAAGCCTGTGATGAAAAAACTAAAAACCCGAGTGCAATATTAGACGCACAGTGGCTGAGAATTTTGTTTTATTGGACAAAACACAACGTGATTTCAGCAGTTTCTCGAGCGGATTTACCATAACTATAATTGGAATAGGCCAAACATATCATATATTCCAAATCTCACATACAAGACCTTGTTTGCTTCATGCTATGTTCCTTAGGTTCTACATTTCCTTTGTAAAAATGTATAAGAATCTTTATTTACAAGAAATTCAATGGAAGATCCGCAAAAAAATTGATTCATCCAAACAAGGTTTTTTGTGCTATGTTATGCTTATGAAGACGGTAGAGGACTTACACGAATTCAGAGTTAAAATATGTCAGCTGAGCAAATTGATACCGCCGGCGAGACAAGGCTATCTTGGTAGTGTTTGCCACAGACTTCACTAGTTCCTTCTAAAGAATTATATATCGATGATTACAAGACGTCCAAGTAGAAAATAACAGCGTTCCTTTGTGGAACTGCAGAACTGGGACGCACAAATGCAAATTGACGATAATAGAAAAAAAAGTGTCAATCTGAGACCATTAACAAATCCTTGCAACCTTCCTGTGATTTAACTCAAGAATTTTTCTCGAGTGTTTCAAAAACAACTTTGTACTACAAGTGAGCAAAAAATCAGACGAAGTCAACCCAGTAGAGCCAGAAACGCGCCATATTAGCTCAAACAATAGAAATATGCTGGATTCTATTGAAATTTCTTTAAAACAATAGTATTTCAGAAATGTCAGAGCCAGATGTAATGCAAGTCCATGGCATGCTCACTAATCTACTCAATATAATCTACTCTTATACACCTGCTACAAAAGTGGTTAAAAATTCAGTCTGGGTCTATACATTATTAATTAATTAATTTATTGTTAATTAATTATTTTATTATCAATTAATTAATTGATTATTTATTAATTTATTTTTTATAACATTTGCTCTATCGGTCGAACTAAAAAAAAAATATTTCAATTCCTCCTTATTTGTTAGTTTATTTCTGCAATTTGGAATAAAGCGTTTTGCAATAATCCACTTGTGTACTCCATCGAAGCCATGGCCTTCCAGTTCTGCGTGTACCCCCATGCGGCCTTTATACGCCTTTTTAGGTATTATGCTATGTGGGGAGAGTATGATAAGTTGGTTTTGGCCAAAAAGTTTGTAACGCATCGAAATAATAGTCGTAGACCCATACTTATATATACCACAATGAATCGACAATGTGTCGACGAACTGAAAAAAATTTATTTTGGTGATGGTCGGATAATATTAGGGGTCGGAATGGGCAAAAAACATATTTGGAGAAAACGGCAACATTTCCTCCAAAGCGAATATCTAAGCTTCTATATAGTCGAAAATGAAATCCAACTTTTAATTTTTGCGATTTTCATTATAATGACGAATATCACTGCTTTGGATGGGGACCTTCCAAAAGCAAAAACTGACTACGAAAGTAGAAAATTCAATCTTTGCTATGATGTTGGCGAAGATGGCCAAATTGTTCCATTACTTTTTGTTTTTTAATCACGCAACAGGTCACAATTTTGATCGGATCTTTACGAAAGTTTAAGGGTTAATGGGGGTCTCACAGGGTAAGAAGCGTGTTTTGGTGATATATTCCATCTTTGCAATGATGTAAAGTAGGTTCGCGAAGGTGGCCAACGGATAGCCAACTTTTTCCATTCCATTTTTTTTTAAATTACGCTACAGGTCACAATTTTGATCGGATCGTTACGAAATTTTGAGAGTTAATGGGGGTCTCACAGAGTAAGAAGCCTGTTTTGGTGATGGTCGGATAATATTCAGGGCAAAAAACATATTTGTAGAAATGTTCAACGCTTTATTCATATGCGAATGTCTCCGCTTTTAGTGGGCGTATTCCCAAAGGCAAGTCCGTCAATGGATAAGGAAAATATAAAGGGTGTTTTTTTAAGCCCGATAGAACTTGAAATTGTAAAAAATAACACAAAAAATTAAATTGTAATCAAAATGTTTTTTTTTTTTATTCGAAAGATCAATACGTGACATTAACATTTAAAAATGATTTCGGGCATACGGGCACCGCGGCTGTTCTTGACGAAGTGCATTCTGGACGTCCAATTTTTGGCCACTTTTTCGAGCACTGCTGGCCGTATGTCACGAATAAGACGAACAATGCTGGCCTCCAAGGCATCAATTGTTGCTGGTTTATCAGCATAAACCAGTGACTTCACGTAGCCCCACAGGAAATAATCGAGAGGTGTCAAATCGCACGACTTTGGAGGCCAATTGACAGGTCCACTTCTCGAAATCAACTTATCGCCAAATTTTGATTTCAATAAGTCGATGGTTGCGTTCGCCGTATGGCACATAGCGCCATCCTGTTGAAACCACATCTCCTTCGGATCAATGTCATCCATATTTTCAAACAAAAGATCATTGATCATAGTGCGGTAACGATCTCCATTGACCGTAACGCGAGCTCCGGCCTCATTTTTGAAGAAATAAGGTCCGATGATGCCACCAGCGTGAAAACCGCACCATACGGTGCATTTTTCTGGATGTAATGGAGTCTGTAGGGTCTCTTGTGGATTGGTCTCACTCCATATGCGGCAATTTTGCTTATTAACAAACCCGTTAAGCCAAACATGCGCCTCATCGCTGAACGCCATACAAATGACGAAGTCGTCTATAAGTTGCGCGAATCGACGACTGATTTTCAAAGTAAATTTGGATAATTTCGTAGCGTTGTTCAAACGTGAGTCTATTCATGATGATTTGTCAGAGTATACTGAAACAAATAAAAAAAAGTTTCATCAAAATTTAATTTTTTGTGTTACTTTTTACAATTTAAAGTTCTATCTAGCTTAAAAAAACACCCTTTATGATGCAAAATAGGTTGGCGCACATCCCTCGTTCCCATTTTTTATTTGAATTGTACAGACGAGTATCTCAGCTTTGGCTAAATGCGTTGCAACAATGAAGACATCTTGAGCTTTAAAATTTTCCCAATTGCGTAACCAAAATTGGTAAAATATTTGTGATGTTGAAAAAGACTATGGGTTATCCAAATTTCCAATTTATGCTACTTTATTTCCATGTCAGATAATTCTTCTTCTGGACATATTCCAAGGAGAGAGCTTGATAATGAAACAGAACCATCTGAGCATTAAATTAATACAAAATGTGGCATTTATAATAAAATATCAGAGTTATTAGCAAAAGGTTAATATTTTAAAGTTTTTACTTTAATGACAAATACCTCTTATTCTATTTGCTGTATTAAAGATATGTAAAATGCTAATCAGGAAAACCAGCAAAGCTTTCAATCAGTACCAAGTAGATGTCTACAGTAGTCAAATATTAAATTAAATATTAATTATTTTGGTCAGTTCGGTATAAAAGCCAAACAGGTGAAAACTTTAGTATTTCCCTAAAATAAATGTTTACGAGTGAAAACCTTATTTACACGGGTAGTGGTGCAGGGCATCACATAAACGGCCCCATCCCGACTATAGCCTTTTCTCACTTGTTTTGACATGGTCTAGCCAACGCAATCGTTGTATCTCGATACGATGGTGTCGTTGTATAGCAGATACTGCTTGTGATTCGTACGGCGTCGATATTCACGGACAACGCATATTGGCCCGTAAACCTTTGGGAAAATTTTTCTCTCAAACAGACGTAGTAATAGTATTTGTAATAAAGCATTGAAAAATAGGGTTGCCGTCCAAGTCGGAAAAGGTAAAGTTCGGAATTAAATAACTGACATTAATTTGAATATACAATTTTCGAATGATTTACGTATAAATGCTAGTTTCCAAGCTAAGCTTTCGTTCACCCACAAAAATAACATTATAATATGTATGTCTAATGATCGGACTTAACCACCCGTGAAACGTAGCATACTGGTTTAATGTTTGGTGAACTCCTAATTTTTTATTAATTCAAGGATTCTTTCCTAGGTTTTACCATTTTTGATATATCGACGCTTCCAAACAATAGTATGCTAAGTCGACTTAGCATGTTTTCAAATTCTTTACATTTTTATATTTAACGTCCTTTAACTTAAATTCTGTCAAATTTTGGTAATAATCGGACAATACGAACAGAAGTTATAAACAAATATTTACTTAGCATAGTACTGAAGGTCAAAGAAATTTCCAAACTTTTAGAGCTTGTCCAGCAAAACTCACTGTTCAGAATTAGCAAACTATTATTTGGAGGTGTCGAACGTCCTTTAACTTAAATTCTGTCAAATTTTGGTAATGATCGGTCAATCCGAACAGAAGTTATAAACAAATATTGACTTAGCATAGTACTTACTTACTTTACTTACCTGGCCCATTACAGAACATTTGTTCTATAGGCCGAACTAAGAAGAGATCTCCATTCCTCTCTATTTGTTGCTTTGCACTCTGGAATACCGCGCCTTTTCATCTCATCATCCACTTGTTTGCGCCATCTATTCCTTGGCCTGCCAATTCTGCGTGCACCGCCATGTGGCATGTATTCATACGCCTTTTTAGCGGGTTCATCATCGCTCATTCTTATGATATGGCCTAGTCAACGCAATCGCTGCATCTCGATACGTTTAACTATATTGATGTCGTTGTATAGCAGATACAGCTCGTGGTTCATGCGACGTCGATATTCACCGTCAACGCAGATTGGTCCGTAGATCTTTCGAAGAATTTTTCTCTCAAACACACCAAGCACTGCCATGTCTGCTTGCGCAAGTACCCAGGCTTCGGAGCCATACATCAGCACGGGTAGTATCAGTGTTTTGTAGAGCGTTATTTTTGTTTGACGAGATGTGGCTTTGTTTTTAAACTGATGTCGTTTGTTGTGTTTACGGAGGTGCCGAGGTATACGAAGTCTTTTACTACCTCAAAATTATAGGAACCAACTTCAACAGTTGATCCGATCTCAATGGACGCATTGCGCGTCGACACCATCAACTTGGTCTTCTCACCGTTTACCGCCAGAACCACCTTAGCAGATTCTTCTTCGACCTTTATAAAGGTATCAGTTACTTCTTTTACTGATCGGCCCATGATGTCTATATCATCAGCATAAGCAAGTAACATGTGACTATTGGTGTATATTGTGCCACTTCTTTTGAAGTTTGCCTCTCGTATAACCTTTTCTAGCAGGATGTTGAAGAGGTCACACGAAAGGCTGTCTCCTTGTCTGAAACCTCTTTTGGTACCAAACTCTTCGGAGAGGTTCTTTCCTATTTTAACTGAGGACCTCGTGTCAGTTAAAGTCATTTTACAAAGCCGGATGAGCTTTGCGGGGATACCAAATTCAGACATGGCTTGGAATACCTTGGAACGAAGCGGGCTCTCGAAGGCTGCTTTATAATCGACAAAAAGGTGGTAGGTATCGATCTGCATCTCTTGGGTCTTCTCCAGGATTTGCCGCAGGGTAAATATCTGGTCAATGGTGGACTTGCCAGGTCTAAAGCCGCATTGGTATGGTCCAATTATCTCGTTGACCATAGGCTTTAGGCGTTCGCACAATATCCCTGACACGATCTTGTAGGCAATAGGGGGTAGACTTATGCCCCTATAGTTAGAGCATACAGTCTTATCTCCTTTCTTGTGGACGGGGCACAGGATACTCAGGTTCCAATCGTCGGGTACTCGTTCCTCCTGCCAGATGGTGTTAACTAGCTGATGAATACACCTTATCAGCGTGTCGCCTCCGGTTTTGAACAGCTCGGCTGGTAAGCCTACTGCCTTATTATTCTTCAGCCGATTTATTGCTGTCTTTACCTCATCTTGGCTGGGCGGTATACATTCAATACCATCTTCTGGGATTGGGACTGTGGTATCTTCGTCGTCTTCGCTGCTATTGGATACCAACAGATTTGAAAAATGTTCTTTCCATATCCTGAATACACTATCTGTATCAGTTACCATATTACCTTGCTGGTCTCTACAGGAGGATGTGCCTGTACCAAAGCCATCAGTTTGATGCTTGACTCTTTGGTAGAATTTACGGACTTCATTCTGGCTCCTTTACATCTCGATTTTTTCACACTGCCGCTTTTCCATCTCTCTCTTTTTCCTGCGGAAAAGACGTTTCTCCTCTCTCCTTTTCTCCCTGTATCTCTCTCGTGCGCTACGCGTTGCTACGGATTGTAAAGTAGCCCTATATTACGCATTTTTCTCTTCGGTGGCAGCACGACACTCCTCATCATACCATGGATTCCTTGGTGGAGGTCTCTGGTATCCAAGTATGGATTTTGCGGCTGTTTGCATGGAGTGGTGGAGTGCTTTGCCATTGCGCTGATATGTTATCGGGATGAGGAGTGCTTTGATTAAGCAATTGGGCTAGTTGAGTGGAATATGCTGTGGCTATCTGTTGTGATTACAGCTTACCGATGTCCAACTTCCGCGTTGTGTCTGTTCGTGCTTTATTTGCTACGTTTAAGCGGGTGCGTACCTTTGCTGCAACAAGGTAGTGATCCGAATCAATGTTTGCGCCTCAGAACGATCGTACATCCAACACGCTCGATGAATGTCTTCCATCTATCACAACATGATCAATTTGGTTTCTTGTTTTCTGATCTGGAGACAGCCAGGTGCCCTTATGAATATCGATATGATTAAATCTAGTACTGCTAACTACCATGTTTTTTGCAGCTGCAAAGTCTATCAGCCTCATACCATTGTCAGATGTTTCGCTGTGGAGACTGAATTTCCCGACTGTTGGCCCAAAGATATTCTCCTTTCCAATTTTGGCATTAAAATCGCCTAGAATGATTTTAATGTCATGGGCAGGGCAGCGGTCATATGTTTCTTCTAAGCGCTCGTAAAATAAATCTTTGGTCTGTTCGTCCTTTTCTTCAGTGGGAGCATGAGCGCAAATAAAGCTGATGTTGAAGAATTTAGCTTTTATCCGAATTGCAGCAAGTCTTTCATTCACTGGAGTGAAGCTGGATACCAGATGTTTTAGTCTCCGACTAACTACGAATCCACAACCAAATTCATGCTTTACGTTGTGGCAGCTATAATACAGTGCGTCACCTTTAGGTGTTGTTGCGACGCCTTTCCCAATCCATCGTATTTCCTGTATGGCAGTAATATCGGTCTTGTACTTTTCAAGTACGTCTGCCAATGCTAAGACTGCACCTTCTCTATAAAGAGTGCGAACATTCCAGGTGCAGATTCGCAGATCATTGTCCTTAAAACGTTTGCGGGGTTCGTCAACTTTAGAGGGGTTTGTTTTTCTTTTCTTTCGTTTTTTCATAGTAGGCTGTTCTTTCTAGGGGAGGGTTACTAACCCGACGCCCAAACCCAAGTTTTTAACGTTCTTATGGGTGAACGCACGGCACATGTTAGCTCACTACCTTTAACGGGTGTTAAAGGCAGTTCCCCAGGTGACACCACGGGGAGGTCAGTGTCCACTTGGTATGAAAGAGGGACCAAGATAAATCCTGGGCTTTGCCATGTTAAAACCGGTCAGGACCGTTGCTTGGTATCTTCCATCCCCTACGTCACCCAGCATAGTACTGAAGTTCAAAAAAATTTCCACACTTTGAGAGCTTCTCCTGCAAAACTCACTTTTTAGACTTAGCATACTATTATTTGGAGGTGTCGATATAGAAGTTCAAATTGAGACAATGTACCTCGATTTATTTAAAAATCACTACGGCTTTTAATTTGGTGATTTTTTTTTTCATTTATGAACATTGCAGCTTCAGAATCTGTTTAGTATCTTCAAAGCTCCAGTTGCCAGAGCAAAACAATTTATTTTTGTTTTTTATACCCTACACCACTATGTGGGGAGGGTATTATAACTTGGTTTTGGCCAAAAAGTTTGTAACGCATCGAAATAATGGTCGTAGACCCATATTTATATATACCAAAATGAATGTCTCGACGAGCTGAGACAATCTGGCTATGTGTGTCCGTCCGTCCGTCTGTCCCTCTGTCCATCTAAACCTTGTAATCACGCTACAGGTCGCAATTTTGATCGGATCGTCACGAAATTTTGGATGTTGATACGGGTCCCGGAGGGGAAGAAGCCTATTGATTTTGGTGATGGTCGGATAAAATTTAGGGGTCGGAAAGGGCAACAAACTTAGGTGGATAAAAAGACAACGTTTTTTTCCAAAGCGAATATCTCAGCTTCTGTATGGGGTATACCAAAAGCAAAACCTGACAATGAAAGTAGAAAATATCACCTTTCTAATGATGTAAAGCAGGTGCTCGTAGGTGATCAAACAACGAAGATATCACAATAATAGCAAATAAAACCCCAATTTTCATTTTTGGGATTTTAATTATATCGACGAATATCTTTACAATGATGCAAACTAGGTCGGCGTAAGTGACCAAATAACGGAGATATCGCAATAGTCGGTAATACATCCCATTTTTCATTTTTTTTTTTTGGAAATCACGCTACAGGTCGCAATTTTGATCGGATAATAATTAGGGGTCGGAATGGGCAAACACTCATTTGGAGAAAAGTCAACATTTTATTTTAAAGCCAATATCTCTGTTTCTTTAAGAGGTATATCAAAAGCAAAGGCAAGGAAAGTAGAAAATATCACCTTTACAACGATGTAAAGTAGGTTGTCGTAGGTGGTCAAATAGCAGAGATATGGCAATAGTCGATAATGCGTCCCATTTTCCGATTTTTCTGTAATCACGCTGCAGGTCGCAATTTTGATCGGATCGTCACGAAATTTTGGGGGTTAATGAGGGTCCCACAGAGGAAGAAGCCTACTGATTTTAAAGATGGTCGGATAATATTCAGGGGTCGGAATGGGCAAAAACTTATTTGGAGAAAATGTTTACGTTTTATTTCAAAGCCAATATTTCTGTTTCTGCATCCCATTTTCCGATTTGTTTGTAATTTGTTTGTAATTAGTTTGGGGATGGTCGAATAATATTCAGGAGTCGAAAAGCTTATGTGGAGAAAAGGCAACGTTTTTTTCCTATGTGAATATTCCGCTTCTGGTTGGAGTATTCCAAAAGGAATACCCATTAATGGAAGAAGAAAAGACCTCCTTTATATTGATGTAAAGTATGTTGGCGTAAGTGTGCAAACCGAGATACTGCAAAATTCAGTAATATACCCATTTTTTTCCATTTTTTGTAATCACGCTACAAATTGGAATTTTGATCGGATGGTGACGAAATTTTTGGGGGTAGATGGGGGCTCCACAGAGGAAGAAACCTATTGATTTTGGTGATAGTCGGATAATATTTAGGGGTTGGAAAGGGGAAAAGCTCATTTGGATACAAATTCGAAGTAATGGGTATTCCAACGGCAAAGCCTGTCAATGGAAGAAGAAAATATTACCTTTACATTGGTGTAAAGCAGGTTGGCGAAGGTGGTCAAACAAGGGAGATACCACAATAGTCGGTAATGCATCCAATTCTTCCATTTTTTGCAATCAAGCTACAGGTCGTAATTTTGATCGGATGGTCACGAAATTTTGGTTGCTTATGGGGTGCCCAGAGAGAAAGAGGCATATATTGGTTGTGCGTGTCGTGCTGGAATAATTTTTTGACGTGCGTGATCGTGTTTTTTTGTTCGACACGATTTAGCACTATACGCACCTTGTGTCACGATCGTGCTAAATTTTTGGGTTAAAAAATTCCCCTTTAAAAGTCATGTGAATAGATTGGACAGCAATGTCAAAACCAATAAAACACTGTAAAAAATACCCAAACTGCAGTTTTCGCACAATTATTTTCTTCGTTTTTGTAGTCTGGAGGAGTTTATCTAAAACACGAATTTCAACTGTTGTTGGCTTAAATACATTTTTAAGTCGATTTAACAATGTCCGTCTTTCTATCTGTTGAAATGAAGATAGACATCACAATATCTTAGAGAAATGAATGATGAATTTTGAGTAGTCATTTGTAGTAGTCCTATAGTCTTAAGGTGTTTTTTTTTACATTTTCGAACTGATCTGAGCGTTATTTAAACATTTCCCTGTGGTAAAAAACTCCACTTTTAATCCACATTGTGGCATTGATGCACGTTTTAATAAAGCCCCCATAGAAGAGATACCGCTTGAAGTGAAGTCTTTTGAAGGATTAGTCTAATCTAGTGGCTGTACCTTGGTATATCGGATTTTCAATGGATAGAAAAGCTCCGCGAGGAAAATGATCAATATTGGTTCGTATTTTGGTATATCCCCAATATGAAGGTACCCCAACATTTTACGTATTTTGAAGGTTGTACGAACATCGCCCATATAAAATGGATTGTAACACGATATTTAGGATTCTGAATTGGTAGAAAACAACGATGTCTCATTGTATTAAGCTGTTTTAACCTACCCAGCAAAATGTTTGCCTACAAAGATGCAGTTAAATCATATGTACAAGTAATCTGGAAGTGCATCAAGTTACGCAGTTTCATTCATGATTTTTACAAGAGCGTGACTACTGAAAGTGCATCTTTCCATTAGCACTGCATTTTAACTAACCCTTCGGCACTGCATTTTAACTATCCCTTTTGGAATCGCATTTTAACTAACCCTTTGGGGTAGAATAGGTTGCACTTCAATTTGCATCCAAAGCACGTGTTTTGATGCAGTGCTTTGGATTGAATTTGAATGCACTCCTCGGAATGTGTTATTATGCAGTTCAAAGATGCAATAAAATAGCAAGCCATTGCAAACTATCCCAAAATAAATAAAAATAATTTATTGTTTTTGTAAAACAAGAATAATAAGAACTTCATTACATCACAGATTATGAAATTTCTTCATTAAATCCAATCGCCACTGAGTTTGTTTCGTCCGCTCTCCATTTAATCCAAGCTAAAATGTTTTTGCTTCATCTGCTAAAGGGGTTCTTGTATTGTCTTCCCATCACCAGTTGAGATTTCGACAAGTTCTCCAACAGCACTTCATTAGGAAATTTTCTTTTCGTGAGTTACCGCAAAAATGTTCCCAACTTTATAAATTTTATTAAAATTTATTTTTATTATTTTTTATACAAATTTTTGAAATTGATGCACACTTTTTCTATTTTTGAACAAATTCTGTAGTTGTATCGAGTGCCTTTTTCACAACTTCGTTTGAACTGCATCCTGATGCAATTTAAATGTGAGAAATGGATGCCAATCATTGGATTGCATCCGAATGCGGTTAAAATGTAAGGAATTGAAGTGCCTTTTTCACGACTCCGATTGAACAGCATCAAAACATGCAGTGAAAGAACTAGTCTAAATTGCACTACTTCCAATTTATTTTGCTGGGTATTTAACTGTTTAAATGAAAGTGATATCTTACCATAGCACAGTGGCCAATTTTCCGTGGCCAAAAATCGAAAAATTATAAATTTACACTAAAGAGTGTAACATATTTTGAGAATGTCAGTCACATCCTTGTGTTTAGGTAAAATTTAGAGTTTTCATATATTAAGAGACCTATAGTAGAATTTATGACAACCCAACATACCAAATAAAAATAAAAAGTAATAGGACTTGAGAATAATATTATAAAAATAGAAAATTCACAATCAATTTGTAACAATGCTTGTAAAACTATTACTGGCACAAACTTTTCTAAAGTCTGCCTGACTTTTGTTGATAAATTAGTTTTCGTAGAATTTTTTTTTTTTGTATTTTACATCGATTTCTTAGTTTCTATGTGATTAAATGTATATCCGCGTTGTGCGAACTAAATAATTATATCCGAGTTGTGCTAAAATATAATTGCCGATGCCACAAATATAAAACACCGACAAAATATAAAACAGTGTTAAGAGGCAAAAAAGTCATTGAACATTTGATGTAAATAGCGGTTGTGATGAAACTAGAAGTGAATGCGAACATAGTGGAAGTGACGAAACTATGACATTCATACATATGTTCCCAAACCCATTTTCTAAGGGACACGGTAGATTTATTTCATATTAAAGAGTGCATGCCGCTTCATATTGGCTTAATGACATACTTGTTATCGCCAAATCCGAACCGCGTGTTTTACGACACCATTTGTATAAAAGTTTTTCATTGTTGATCCGGAAATGTCGTCTACATTACGCTGAGGAATATTTTGCCACCGTTGGATATTTTGCCCGACCTGAGAATATCAACCATGCATACAGAGTGCAAGGCGCACAACAATTGCACGAGAAACGCTATATAAAGTAAGTTCAATTTACAAAATTAACTGCAACAATTATCACTAAATTTCTACTTTTCATAGATGCCGCAACTCCAACGACACATTCATTCAAGACGGTTCGCGAAAAATCCTATAAAGACGCGAAACAGTTATAAAACCAAAAATCTACACACTACACATTTTGTTAATTTATAAGTAAATCTCAAAATATGAAATGAATTTATAAAATTTTAATAAAAATTTAAAAATATATATGTAAGCTTGTTTTACTATTACAAGGGTAAGCTTAAAATAATATTAATTGCATAAGCTTGTTCTACAATTACAAGCGTAAGCTTATAAACAAGGGTTCCGTTTCGATTTGTCTACAATTATGACATAAGCTTTTAACAACTGATTTCTCAAGTCTTTTATAAGCTTATGGCTTATGTTGGTAAGCTTATCTTTATATATAAAACTCAATTGTCGTTTGTTGGTAATTGAATCAGTTGAAAACGGCTGGAGCGATTTGGATAATTTTTTGTGGAAGTGTTAGTCATAGTCCAGTTTAGGTTTTTATGCAAAGAACAATTGGCCACGCCCACTTTTCCGCCCACTTTTATAAATATGTTATATCTACGAAACTACTCAACAGATTTTCCTGAAATTTTCAGGAAACGTAGAGTGACGGCCCCCTGTTGAAACTGGCTACACATTTGGCTGAATTTCGGATCGGGCGGGGTACCTCCCCTATGCCATATTTTTGTAAAAATGCAATATTTGCAACAATTACAAATGTATCGCTTTGAAAATTAATTTCCTAGTCAATGGCGATTGTGTCTCCGACCTTACGTGCTTATTTGGGGCATTAAGACTGGACAACGCCCACTTTTTTAAATATGTTATATCTACGAAACTACTGAATCGATTTTCCTGAAACTTTCAGCGAATGTACAGGGTTGGTCCCCGATAAAAATAGGCTACATATTTTTTGACTTTCGGATCGGGCGGGTACTTCCCCTATGCCCTATTTTTGTAAAAATGCAATATTTGCAACAAATACGAATGTATCGGTTTCGGAATTTATTTACGAGTCAATGGCGATTGTGTCTCCAACCTTACGTACTTATTTTGAGACTTAAGATCCGACCACGCTCACTTTTTAATTAGGTTATATCAACAAAACTACTGAAGGGATTTTCAAGGAAATCGCGATTTGTCTAAACTTTTAAAACTTTAAAAATAAAAATCAAATGTCGTTCGTTGGTCATGGCAGCAGTTGAGAACGGCTGGACCGATTTCGATATTTTTTTATGCAAATAAAATGTACGCCCACTTTTTTCAATTTTTAATTTTTATCATTTCTACAAAAACTACTGAACCGATTTTCCTGAAATTGCCAGGGAATGTACAATGATGGCCCCCGCTTAAATTAGGCTACAAATTCAGTTGAATTTCGGAAGGGGCGGGGTAATTCCCCATATACCCTACTTTTTTAAAAATGTTATATTTATAATAATTACGAATGTATCTATTTCGGAAGACCTTACCCACTTTTTTAGGATCCAATGACTTGACCACACCCACTTTTTAAAATATGTTACATCTACAAAACTACTGAACTGATTTTACTGAAAATGTCAGGGAATGTACGGGCATATTTTCTTAAATTTTGAAGGGGGCATATTTGAAAAAAAAACGCCTTAACTTTATGAATAAAAATCAAATGCTGTCATAACCCAACTTAGGTTTTTTTGGAAAGAAAAGTTTACCACGCCCCCCGAAATCAGGTTACATATTTTATTGAATTCCAGAGGGAGCGGGGTACCTCCCCTATGTGATATTTTTAAAAAACGTTATATTTGCAAAGATTATGCATGTATCGGATTAAACATTTACGGATTAATCTACAATCTAGGTACTTCTTTAGGGCCTATAGGCCCGACCACGCCTGTTTTTTTAATATGTCATAACTCCAATACTACTGAAGGGATTTCCATAAAATTTGCGACAAAAGCTCAATGTTTGCCGTTGTTATGTATATATTATGAATTTCGTAAGAGGTGGGGAACCTTCCCCATGCCTTTCTGTTAAACGCTATATATAAGCCAAATGTATGATTATATCGGTTTCAGCATACATTTTGGTAGGCAATGAAGTTGTGTGCACCCTAGGTACATATTTGGAGCCAAGATACCGGCCTACTTTTTTAATATGTTATATCTTGAAAACTGATGACCACGCCCACTCTTTTCAAAACATTATTTTTCCAAAACTACTGAACCTAATATTCAGAAAATGTTCAGGAATGTCCCGTGGTCCAAAATGCTATATATTTGTAGACGAATTTCGGGGCCTATTATTTTATAATCGCTATATTTGCTAACCTTATGAGTGCATCGGGTTGCAAATTAGTTTTCGAGACAACGGTGGTTGCGCCCCCAATCAAGAAAAACTATATATTTACAAATTATGGTGAGGTTCAACGGTCCATCAGCCATGAAAAGCTAAAACATATAAGTCTCAATAAGCGGGAGAACTCGATTTAACCACTTCTTAACCTTTAAAATTAGATCGCTTTAGGATAAAGACAGGGACTTGGACGATAATAAATCCTAAAAAGCATAAATTGGCGAAAAAATCCGACAAAGTCCGTAAGAGAAAAGAAAGGTTACAGACAAAAATCCTTCTCGGTTTGACAATAGGCCGAAGAAGTGAGGATTTTCTACCTCTATCTATTTATTTTTTAATCTATCTATTTTTTAATTTTTAATATCTATCTATTTTTTAATTTTCAAGCATAAAGTCGATAAAAAGTTGTCATTAAAACTCATTACGACGGGCCAGCAACGCGGACCGGGGTCTGCTAGTTATAATATAATTCTTAAGCTTTTTTGGTATGTTGGGAAACAATTTCATATAATACTTTAATCTAAGACGCACACTGTTAAGGAGATTTTTAACGATTTTTGAAAACAAAAATACCAATTTAACCCTAAATACCCCTTAATGTGTGTGCATTGACCCAACGAGGATTAATTTTTTAACAGTAAAGTTGTCAACGACGCCATATATGTACCTTAAGTGCATGGTTATCAAGGAATCTTACTGAAATATTTTTAAAGTATTGAAAAACATAGTTGAAACTTTCTCCTTATTTTAGTTTGTTGGGTTTCTTTGCAAAATTGATACCTATATTTACTTGGTATATAATGCAAATAGATATTTCATGTTCTGATGTCATATAGCGGAATTTAGTGACGAACATTTTTGCCTTTGACTTTATTCTACTCAAACAATATTTTGTGGGACATTTTAACCCTAAAATTACTTTTAATTTTTCCTTATTTCTGTGGCGGGGTTCTCTAAATCATTTTTTGAGTTACCGACAAAATCGGTAAAATTAAAACGCAAAATTATGAATGTTGCTACCCGTTGAACTTTAGGACTACTTTTTATTGGTCGTTAACTTACCGAATAATATCGTTAATTTTAGTTTTAACGATTTTTGTAGGTAACTCCAAAAATGTGTTAGAGAATCGCACTACTGGAGTTTCGATAACATGTAGAGTTTTAATGTATTCTGGACCTATAGTAAAATTTTATGGCAAACAAATTTGTCGGAGAAGGGACCAAAAAGACCCTTTTTATTGACGCCTGACGTTTATATAATATGAAAAATGAAATCAGCGACCAGAAAAAACCTAAGAACCGAAAGCATTTTAGTTTTAACGATTTTTGTCGGTAACTCCAAAAATGTGTTAGAGAATCGCACTACTGGAGTTTCGATAACATGTAGAGTTTTAATGTATTCTGGACCTATAGTAAAATTTTATGGCAAACAAATTTGTCGGAGAAGGGACCAAAAATACCCTTTTTATTGACGACTGACGTTTATATAATATGAAAAATGAAATCAGCGACCAGAAAAAACATAAGAACTCAAGGTTAGGTCAAGATCCATTCATTTTTATAGTTTTGGTCAGGTTTTTCGTAAAATCGCACTGTGGCTTAGTCTACATCTCTTAGGAATAAACCTTGACATGGCTATAGAGCTTGGTACTTTCATAAAAATAACGAAGCTAATTGTTCCAATTTACTCTCAATGCAACTCGTTGTGGTGGGTATAAATATTTCGTCCTGGCCGAACTTAACGCCATTTTTACTTGTTTTCTCTGCGTTTTCTCACAAAATTGAAATATCTGTGTATTTCAGAACTTTGCTCGGATCGCAGTTAGTTGCGGTCCTAGCCAAAAAAATATATCGCAAATGTTTATTGGTATATATGTATATGATCATCTTAAAGGCTGGACTGTGTTCATTGGACAAGAGATAATATGACGGATAATACGCGACGTTTTATCTACTAAATTAATTAAATTTTTTTAGATTAATGTTATGAAATTATAAACTCCTGTATTTAAAAAAGAAAGAAAATCTAAAAACAATGAAAGTTGAATTGCCAACGGAATAAGACCCGATTAACGATGAAATATAAATAAAATTGGAAATGTTATTTTATATTAATCATCTATACTTATAAAAGAGTTCAGTAATGATGACTCACTGATTCACTGACTCACTGACTGACTGACTGACTGATAATCAACGCCCAGACTAAACGGCTAAAGCTAGAATCTTGAAATTTTGGGTGAGGGTCACTCTTGGTCCGAAGGTGTCAGATAAGGCTGGATTTTTGGAAATTCGAACTAGAACTGTACTAAAAGTACTAAAAGGTACTAAATATGGTACCCTTTGTATTAGGCAAACGCGAAGAGCTAGAATTCTGAAATTTGGAATGAGGTTCACTGATGGTGAGTTAGAAAGGTGTACCAAATGGTTTTTGGAAATTCGAACTATAAGTGTACGAAAAGTACTAAAAGTTACTAAATTTAGTACTATTTGGTATTACGTGAACGGATAGAGCTAAAATCTTGAAATTTGGAATGCAAATCAAGGTTAGGAAGATGAGTTGATACAAGGAGGTGGTTTTGAAAATGTGCACTTATGTGTACGAATAGTACTAAATGGTACTAAATTTGGTACAATTTGAATTAGGGCGAACCGATAAAGTTGGAATTCTGAAATTTGTGAATTACTATTACTGTTGGAGTGTAGGTTAGAGATTTGGAGGTAGTTTTCGAAGTTCGTACATATGGGTACGAAAGGTACTAAATAATACCAAATAAGGTGCAATTTGGATTTGGGGGAACGGATGGAGCTGGAATCCTGAAATTTAGAATTAGGATTACTGTCGGGGTGTAGGATAGAAGTATTTTGGAAATTCGTACTTTTGGGTACGAAAAGTACTAAATAGTACCAAATTTGGTACAATATGAATTTAAGTGATCGGATAGAGCTGGAATAGTGAAATTTGGAATTAAGATTACTATTGGAGTGTGGGTTTGGGATACTTTTGGAAATTCGTACTTATGGCAACGAAAAATACTAAATGGTACCAAATTTTGTACAGTTTGGATTTGGGTGATCAGATACATTTGGAATCCTGAAATTCGAAAGTAAGATTACTTTTGGAGTGTTGGATAGAAGTAGGTTTGGAAATTCGGACCTATGGGAACAAAGAGTACTAAATGGTACTAAATTTGGTACAATTTGGAATACGGTGATCTGATGCAGTTGTAATTCTGAAATTTGGAATTAAGATTACTGTTCGCGTGTAGGATTGAGGTAGTTGTGGATATTGGTACTCTTGGGTACGAATAGCACTAAATAGTACCAAATTTGGTACAATTTGGATTTGGGTGAACGGATATAGCTGAAATTCCGAGATTTGGAATAAGGAGTACTATTGGAGTGTGGATAGATAAAGTTTTGGAAATTTTTAGTTATGGGTAGGAAAAGTACTAAATAGTACTAAATTTGGTACAATTTAGATTTCAATGATGGGATACATTTGGAATCGTGAAATTCGGAATTAAAATTGTTGTTGGAGTGTTGATAGAGGTAGGTTTGGAAATTCGTACTTTGGATACGAATAGTACTAAATGGTACCAAATTTGGATTTGAGTTATCGGATGTATCTGGAATTCTGAAATTCGGAATTAAGCTTATTGTTTGAACATAGCACTGAGGTAGTTTTGAAAATTTGTACTTATGTGTACGAAAAGTACTAAATGGTACCAAATTTTAATTTATGTGATCGGATACATTTGGAATCCTGAAATTCGGAATTACGATTACTGATGGAGTGTTGAAAGAGGAAGGTTTGGAAGTACGTACTTTGGATACGAAAAGTTCTAAATGGCATCAAATTTGGTACAATTTGGATTACTGTGAACGGATGCAGCTGTAATCCTGAAATTTGGAATTAAGATTACTGTTGGCGTGTAGGATTGAAGTAGTTGTAGAAATTCGTACTCATGGGTACGAAAGTACTAAATGGTACCAAATTTGGTACAGTTTGCATTTGGGTGAACGGATATAGCTGGAAACCCGAGATTTGGAATAAAGAGTACTGTTTGAGTGTAGGATTGATAAAGTTTTGGAGATTTGTAGTTATGGGTAGGAAAAGTACTAAATAGTACTAAATTTGGTACAATTTGGATTTCAGTGATAGGATACATTTGGAATCGTGAAATTCGGAATTAAAATTGATGTTGAAGTGTTGATATTGGTAGGTTTAGAAATTCGTACTATGGATACGAATAGTACTAAATGGAACCAAATTTGGATTTGAGTTATCGTTTGAAATTTGTACTTATGGGTACGAAAAGTACTTAATGGTACTAAATGTGGTATAATTTGGATTTTGGTGATCTGATGTAGCTGCCATCCCCAATTTTGAATTTAAAATACCTGTTGAATTGTAGGATTGATAAAATTTTGGAAATTTTTAGTTATGGGTAGGAAAAGTACTTAATAGTACTAAATTTGGTACAATTTGGATTTGAGCGAACGGATAGAGTTGGAATCAAGAAATTTGGAATTAAGATTATTGTTGGAGTGTAGGATTGAGATATAGAAGTAGTTTTTGAAATTCGTACTTATGAGCGCGAAAAGTACTAAATTTGGTACAATTTGGATTTGAGCAAACGGCTAGAGCTGGAATCTTGAAGTTTGGAATTAAGATTACTGTTGGGGTGTAGGATGGATGAAGTTTTGGAAATTCGTACTTATATGTACGAAAAGTACTAAACGGTACTAAATTTGGTACAACTTGGATTTGAGCGAACGGGTAGAGCTGGAATCAAGAAATTTGGAATTAATATTACTGTTGGAGTGTAGGATTGAGATATACAAAAAGTACTACATTTTGTACAATTAGGATTTAGGTGAAATTATAGCGCTCGAATCCTAAAATGTGGAATTAGGTACACTTAGTGGTACGAAATGGTTCCATGTATGGTACAATTTTGTATTGGATGAACGGATAGATCTGGATTCGTGTGATTTGGAATTAAGATTATTGTTATCATTTGCTTATAACGTCCGATTTAAGAAATATGTGCCATAAATATACGTAAAAAGTTGTAAATGGCAGAGGATTTGGTACAATTTGTTATTGTGTAATGGGAATTTTGAAATAATAGGAGGAGGTTCGTATGTATATATTTACATGTAAAGTACTAAATAGTTCTATAATTGGGGGAACAGTTAGAGCTAGAAATGAGGATGGCGGTTGTTGGGTTAGGCCGTATTTGCGCTGAGAACCTCAATTAAAATATCTCAAAAAATGTGGATTGCTCTTGATGTGTAGGCGTGACAAAAATCGAACTAAAGTGGTACGTATTAGTACACAAAATGTTTCCACCATTCTATATTATATATTGTTCATTTGTTTTATATATTTAACGCATACGAAGTAGCGGGCACTTTGCTAGTATCTAGATATAATAAGAACATTTCTTGCAAAATGTATTTGACATAATGATTTCGGATAAATTCATACATAATGTATATGTACAATTTACACACATATATACATCGCAGAAAAATACTATTTTACTTTATATATCCCTCTATTTAGTTATGTCTTTTCTCTCTATCGGAAGTGATATCATAAAGTACATTAAATAAAGCATAATTTAATAAAAATGATGATGATTGTTTCATAAACAACACAAATTTGTGATAAGTTCACAATAACGAACGGAGGTCCTTGTTGGCCAAACACACTTTCAAAACAAAAATGGTTTATAGTCGCCAATCGATGATGACGACGACAACGACAACCAAAACGAAGGGAACAGGGCAAATTCAATATTTTGACAACGATTTGTGGACACAAGCAATGTGGCAAGAAATAAGAAAACAAAAATAAATAAAACCCAAAACGAAAATTATGGAAAAGCATAAATTAAACATTTTATGAGATTTTTGCTTGGATTTCGTCTTCCAGCACGTCGAGGACTATTGCTTTGCCCCATGGCTGATTGGATGAATGTGGATATAGAAGACATTAAATAAAACAAAATGTGAACAATTTCGAGAATTTATTGTCAATGTCCTTACTTTGCAGTTCCTTGCCATGCCCCTCTGTGGCCGAGTCTTGCCACTCTGATGGGGCAAGTGATGGAAAAGTTTTGTAAAAACATTAGTTGGGTAAACAATATTTGCAATCTACAAAACAAACAGGCGGCGACCGAAATCGAAATCCAAATCCCCAATCAGAAACCCCTCCCAACAATAACAATACCGTCAACGGTGAAAGCAAGCCAAGTAGCCGACAAGGACATTGGTTCGTCAATGTTTTAACAAAAATATTTTTGTCTATAAATATTTTTGGCAATGCAGAGACAAGCCAGAGAAAGACGATGGTCGTTTGTTCATGGCATATCAAATCATTCTGTTGGCCAACGAAACCAAACCAAAATAAACATCAGAAGTATCACAAACAATGCCATTTACCCATGGTGATACAATGACTGTCATCCGAACAAGCTATGGCATGGTTAAAATAAATTCCTCTACTTGGATGACACTAACCAAACCCATCTCGGGATGGAAAAACATAACGAACATACCATAACCATTTCGAAAAGTTTAAGTCGTATATCAGTTGGATTTGTCCGTTTTTGATGGCGTTGTTGTTATTCGTTGATGGTGTCCATGTCTACCATTTTGGCATAAGTAAATATTCTCAATGTATATTATTAAATTTCTCAAATAGAATATTGTGGAATGTGAAATAAAAAATGTGTATATATTAAATATTTGGTTTTTCTTCTCCAGAAATAGTCTAATAATCCATGGTATTTTAAGAATCCACACATCCGAAATGGTTATCATTATGATAGTCACAGAGATATTAACAGTCGAAGCATAGAATCTTTCAATATTGAATTGTAATACTCTACACTACAATATGGGAAGGGTATTATAAGTTTCTTTATGCAAAAACTCAGGTAACACCGCGAAATATCCGTTGTAGACGCCTCTTTGGTAAACCAATCATCATACATCGACTAGATAAAGTCCGTCCGTCGGTCCATTTTAAATAGTGATCAAACTCCAGGCCGCACTTAGTCGGAAACAGGCCAGAATAGACACATATTGTCATTGATAATGATCGTAAAATAAAAATGGATCAAACACATATCTTTACATACATATAAGAGAGCCACAGCCTAATACATCCAGTTATTTGTTTGTAATGTAACACTGAAATAAAAAAGTTGAAAAACAGTTTTCAGTGGTTCTGATGTATTTTCGGTTTTGTTAGAGTCCATAGAAAACACGGACGAAAATATTTATTTATTTTATTTGGTTTCTTTAGATATTCTTACCTTTAAAAAAAGAATTAAAACTCCGTTGTGAAAAAAGAAGTTATGCCAATTAAAAATTGAAAATTTAAGAAATCCCGTTTTTATACCCTACACCATCCTGTGGTAAGGGTATTATGTGTTAGTGTATTTGTATGTAACATGCCTAAGGAAAAGAGATAGACACATAGTTCCATCTAGGGATATGCATAGAGTCGATTTATGCATGTCCGTCCGTCCGTTCGCAACGTACAGGTCGCATTTATTGTACGATTTGGCTGAAAATTGGGGAAGATTATTTTTTTAGTCTAATGAAGATTGCTATTGCTTTGGTGAAAATCGGTTCAGATTTGGATATAGCTCCCATATATATTTTCGGCCGATTTGAGGTATTTGATACACCAAACACGCTGTATCT
Organism: Musca autumnalis; assembly: GCF_047663935.1. NCBI lineage: Eukaryota > Metazoa > Arthropoda > Insecta > Diptera > Muscidae > Musca > Musca autumnalis. The sequence goes on along the minus strand of NW_027411755.1, from coordinate 84,605,642 downwards.
GTCCAATTTTGATGAAATTTGGAATGTGTAATGGAATTAGGTCTATAGATAAATGTGCCAAATTATATCGAAATCGGTTTAGATTTGGACATAGCTCCCATATATATTTTCGGCCGATTTGAAGTATTTGATGCACCAAACACGCTGTATCTGCCCGATTTTGATGAAATTTGGTATGTGTTACCGAATTAGGTCTATAGATAAATATGTCAATTTATATTAAAATCAGTTCAGATTTGGATATAGCTCCCATATAAATTTTCGGCCGATATTTGGTATTTGGTGCACGAAAGATGTTGTATATGTCCGATCTCAATGAAATTTGGAATGTGTGACGGAATTTGGTCTAGAAATAAGTGTGCCAAATAATATCAAAATCGGTTCAGATTTGGATATTTTATGCACCAAAGACGCTATGTATGTCTAATTTTGATGAAATTTGGAATGTGTGACGGTGTTTGGTCTAGAAATATATGTGCCAAATTATACCGTAATCTGTTCACATTTGGATTTAGCTCCCATATATATTTTACCTATTCACAGTGGTGTAGGGTATCCATTGTCGGCCCCGTCCGACTTTGATCTTTTCCTTAGTAGTTGCTGAGGTACCATGTGTTGACAATGGAGGTAGTAAGTCAGTATAGATGTAGTCAATAGAGACATTGGAGGTAGTTCATAAATTGTCATATGGAGTCATTGGTACAAGATTTTCACTACTAAGTTTTTTTGCCTATTTGGAATTATTTATAGATTTAAGAGCTATATAGTACGTTTAATAAGACGATGAACTTACACTGTTGTTTAAATAGTATATTTTATTATTAAAAATGTAATATTGAAAATGCTAAAAAAGTACAGTCTTTTTTATATCATTATAAAGAACTAAGCCCAAGATTACACATAAGCACAAAATTAGTAAATAAAGCCAATGTTATCAAGGCTGGCTAAACATTTTAACATTTAAAAAATAAATAAAACTTTTTAATTGGCATGTCACAGATTCCGATTTCATTTCGATCGTTTTTGGTTTAGCTTCTTCAGATTTCGATCGATTCGAAATTCGAAATTTAGAATAAATATAGCAACATTTCGTATTATTTAGAATAAATATGGCAACATTAGAGGAATCAAAGGAATCAAGAGGAATCAAAGAAAACATCATTCGTAATGCCAGAATATTACGTTTTTACATATTTGCAATGAAAAAAATTATGTACCCATACTTTGTTAATAACACTATGCTACAGTGAAAATTTTCAGGGGTTCTGATGCTTAAATTCGGTACTGTGGGAGTCCATGGAAGACGCAAATACCTTTGGTTTCTTTGGGTCAGTTTTTTCCACAACGGGCTTTTCCAGCTTATATTTTATTTAAAAGGTGAAAATCATGCCTTTCGAACAAGCCATAATTTTTAAAAATCGGGTAACAAATGGTTAATTTATAGTGATTTAAGTGTAACAAAAACGCATTAAAAAACAGGAAAATGCTTTTCCTCGTGCTCTAGGCTGCGTAGACGACACCAAACTGCGTAGCTAATTCTTCTATTAAGATTTTGATAGCTTTACAAACTGGTGAAAACCAATGAAATCGGTTAAAAAATGCGTGAGTTATGCCATCTTTAGTGTTTTAACTTCTTGGTTTTTCCTTTATAAAAGATTGGTACCTTGTTCGTAATTATTAAGTAGACAAATTCAAATTACAATCATACGCACTAAGGTACTTGATAAGAATTCTGTGACGAATTTAAAATATATAACTTAAAATTCTGTACTGATTTCAACAGACATACTGACATGGCTAAATAGACATTGAAATTGATTATGATGGAGCTCAATTGATAGTACATATCCTTTGCCTCATCCTCTAACTGAGTATAATATAGTTTTTGCCTACATGCTTTCTTATAATATGAATAAACGGAACAAAAAATATTTTTGTTTGAATATAAGAATAAAATAAACCGTGTGTTAATAAATGTAGGAAAAATTTTTGCCGGGAGTCGAGTTTTTTTTCGACTCAGACTCCGACTCCAGCAAAATTGCTCGACTCCGACTCTGGCTCTGACTCCGAAACCCTGGTTTTTGGAGTGTTTAAAGTGATATGTTTCCAAAAAAAAAAAAAAAAACACAATTCCACATGGGAAACCAAAAGTGGTTTCATTCCGAAAAAATTTTTCGTTTTTCGTTTTCTGAAGAAGCTAACTACGGAATCAATTCCACTTTCGATTGGAATTGTTTTCTGTGACATGCCTGATTGTCAGAAATATCATCGCGTTTTTTAATTTCTTGGCCATAAGACTTTGTGCGACTTATCTGCTTAAAATATTTCTATCATGCTGCACTTAACGTTTTATCAGGCGATTCGCTGAATGTTAATACAAAAGAAAAGAAAAAACATGTATAAATAAACAAGATGTCCTTAAAGATTGCTTTCCTATTACAGCTGTATAAACATTGGAAAAATCTCGCAATCGATTTTTGCCAAATAATCCTTCAATATTGTAACTCATTATTATGTCGTGTCCAAATATCAGATGCGAGTTACGTTTAGCATTTCCAGCGAGACGGTACAATATATTCGCCAGGCTCCACAATCTTCTCTAAAGTTTCCACAAAATATCTAATTACCGAAGTTTCACCACAAGGGTCCGCCGCCTCAGAATTTATATTTTGATATAGAATTGTCACTTGTCTTTTATAATTCCTTTTGCTTATACTTGTTGCTATTAAAATTATATATCTTAAATTTAATCACTCGTTAAATTCACGACATTTTATTGATTTTTCACAGGAACAGCCAAAATTATTTAACGCCAAACACAATTAAGAAAATGAAGAAAAATAAGAAGATGCTTAGTTGAGCTATCAGCTGTCTATAAAAAAATGCTTCATCTCATCAATGTGTTGATTTTGTAACCATAATAATAGACATGTCGACACATGGCCCCATGCTTCCTACAGGGTACCCACGTACAGGCCATAATCGGTTGCCATTGCACCACGAACAGGCGAAAACATGACACGTGAACATACTATTTTTTCACATGGAGACCGGACACTCTTAGCATTTTTATAAAATTGCCTAAAATAAGCGCATTCCCAAAGTGACCCGCAGATTTGAAAAAAGATTTTATCGACCGCAGACCTTAGAGTTTTTATGTCTAAACACAAAAAAAACTGAAATACCCAACAACATCAAAAAATCATACTTAATAAAGCAATATTTTACTCAATTGCAAATAGCAATTAATTACTAAATATGATGCTAATTTTATCTGCACGCATGCTGCTAGAATCCTATAAAACATCAACTGGGAAATCTGAATGAAAATCGAATATGTACACAAGAACTCGGAACAGGAGCCAAACAAAAAAAAGAACTATGAATGAAGAAATGAATGGCGTGTAATGATGTGAGAAGATTTTAAGCAGACATCATCACCAAACAGGCGTGCTTGTGGGGAGCGTTATAAGACACACCAGTCTCGTCTATGGAAATTATACAGATAAACATACTGACGATATACATATTTATATTGGACATGGACGTACATACATAAGTGTTTTTTAATTGGGGTCTAAAATTAAAGTGAATTTTTATTATATCACCATGATATCGCAATTGAAAATTCATTTCACAAAACACAGTAGAGCTGTTTTAAAAATCTGCAAATATTGGAAATTAGTAAATTTAAAATCCAAACTTTAAATACGTCTCTGATTCACACATTTACTCGTATGTATGTATGTTGGATTTGTTTCTGCAACATGCATTTGTTTGTATCTTATGAATGCTTCGACATGCCAAGCAAACGACGTTCATATTCAGTGAGGAGAGTATGTAAATATTTATGTTTGATTATAATTTCAGCGACACTATTTTGACTGTCACTGTGTGATCAGAGAGTGAATGTGTGTCTGCGAAATAGGGGCCCACCAATTTATTAAACATTTGACAGGCGTTCAACTGGAGGGGATTGAAGAGGTTTTTAGGTTCATTGGCTAGTCTCGCTGGCATGCAGTCGCATTTGCAATCATCCGTCAGTTTTTAATATTTTCCATTTGTTTTTCACTTGTTATTTATTAGGCAAAATGCTTAAAAAATGTAAAGGGTAGGTAATAACGGAATGATATAAAAAATCAATTAATGATTTTAGTTTTAAAATTTAAAGTTTTAAAGTGTGTGGTTTGTAGTAAGAAACTGCAAACCATGCTTTTCCTTGCACAGAAATTTAGTACAGCTACCAGGTTAGCTTTATGCAATTATCTTTGAAAGTTCCGAAATTAATATTCAACATTCAACATAAAATCCTTTTTCATTTAAGTTACCGATTTTAGCAATTTCAACTAATAATGTGTTATTATACGAGAACCAAGAGCCATTTGAAATATGAAAACATGTGGTGTCGCATTATCGAGAATATACTGTATTTGAGTTTTGATACACTTTAAATAAATGAGCGATATGTTCATATTTGCACCAAATCACTACATCACAGTATTTATCACTACCAAAAATATCCCACTTTCTCTCAAAGAAAATCCACTTCGTATGTTGATGAAAAAATATGTAGAATGACATTTGGTTAAAAAATTATTTTCTATTTAGCAATTGCAGACGTACAAGTAGCCATGTCTGAATATTGCGGACAGCGGTTGCGGTGGCGTTGCCGGCGACATTTGTCTCATATGTTTTATCAGGAATACTTGACATGTTGTTGTCATTAAACGATGTTGTCGTTAGCAAAGAGTTTCAGACTACAGCAATCGTCGATATTAAATAATGTCCATTTGCAACAGATGATGAGCAGGATGACGATGACAACGACGATGGTGATGATGAGGATCAGCATCATTATGAACAACATATTGTTGTTGTTGTAAGCTGTCAATGCTGCTGTTGTCCATATTTCGTTCACAGCATATAAAAGAAAATTCGAATAGAAACACCATCAAAATTTGTTTCAACTTTGGTAATTATAAAAATTTAAAAAGATCAGAAGGAATTTTTAGCTAAAGAATTAGACGAAGGAGAAATTTCAGAATGTGCGCAACAGTCTCCGAATAGTGATAGCTTTATATTACTAATATAGATGTAAGAACACAAAGGTTGTTATGCCCAATTACAAGGTTATGGAGAGGTTGCAAATTGTTTAAAATTCTATTCGAGTGTTAAAATAGTTCTCAAAGCTTCTTAAATGTATACAGTTTGTCAAGTTAATATTTTCACACAAAGAAAAATTAAAAATAATTGCGATAAAAATTTCAGGTTTTTTTCAAAAAATTAGTTAGTCCACTTATTTAAGATTTAAATAAAATATATTGATCACGAGTTTGTTTGTTCGATGTGGCATTAAAGAAGAAGAAGAAGAAGCAGTGCTATTTTCACCTTCCTGGTTATACTCTTCCCTAAAATATGGAATAGTGCAATGATGGTCCCAATTCTTAAACCCGGTTCGGACTCAAAGCTTTGTGCCAGCTAGAGACCGATATCTTTGTATTCGGCATTCGGTAAGCTTCTTGAGTTCTTTATCCTAGGAAGACTCAACAGATATGCTTATGATATTGGGATCCTTAAGGACTTCCAATTCGGCTTTAGGCTTCAACATTCGACCTCTCTGGTATTAATAGGAAGAAGGGTACCATCGCCACGACCTTAGATTTTTCTAAGCCCTTTGATACGGTGTGGTACGATGGTATCCTACATAAACTCCTGTCGTTTGGATTTGACAGACAAACATGCAGGCTAGTTGCCAGCTTCCTAAAAGAGCGTTCTGCTGGGGTCAGTGTGGGGAAAAACTCTCTAGCCCACGCTCTATTATACACCTTTTCTATTTGTAATTCGAATTACTCCATTTGAAATTCGAATTATTTCATTTGTAATTCGAATTATTTTATTTGTAATTCGAATTATTGTATTTGAAATTACAAATGAAATCATTCGAATTTCAAATGGAATAATTCGAATTACAAATGAAATCATTCGAATTACAAATGGAATAATTCTAATTACAAATGAATTGTTGCGAATTACAAATAGAATTCTCGAATTACAATTAAAATAATTCGAATTACATCTGAAAAAGGTGTAGTTGGAGTACCACAGGATTCCTTAATAGGACCCATTTTGTACAATATTTATGTCTGTGACATCCCCTGTCCACCTTCTGAAGGACTTTTACTTACGTACGCTGATGACGTTTTGGTGGCTTTACGTGGTCCCAAAGCAAGTCTTATTAATAAACGACTTAACACTTACCTATTAGAGTTAAACCATTATTTTTCTAACTGGGCTTTTAGACTAAATGTTAGTAAGTGTACTGCTGTTGTGTTTAAAGGTAAGCCTAAGGTCACTTACCCAAATTTCAAGTCGTTCGTGCCGGTCTTGAGAATTGGTGTAGAACTAATTGGAAACTCTGACCGCATAAAATACCTTGGTGTGGTATTTAACTCCAACTTTGATTTTTATAGGCACATTGACCATATTTTGCGTAAGACAAACGGTCTTTATCATGGCTATCCAGGCCTTCTATCGCCAAATAGTTAGACCAAAATTGGCATATTCGTTTCCTGCGTGGTTTGCGTGGTCTTATCAAATGGTACCTACAAAAATCCATCCTGTAGAAGATTATACGATTGATAAAATTTTGGCAGAATCGAGCGATTTCTAGTAAACGGGTCAATACATAGATAATGAAATCATCATAGAATCATTACGCTGTGATGACGACTTAGAAGAAATATGTGCATGGAAACACCTACCACCATCCACATTGACAACATTGAACGATGAAGAACTGATATACAAAAATGGAAAACTCCTATTTTACCATAGAAGATTTAATAGGTTTAATATTGAAGATTTGGCTTAAATCTGCCAAACTTTGTTTAAGTTAAGCGGTAATATACGAATGCCTATATTACCATATTACGATATGGCCCATCTTCGAACTTAAACAAAGTTTGGCCAAATATTACGAAGTGCAAAATTTGGTTGGAATCGGTTGATCCGCTCGAGAGTTTTCGTGCGCACCAGCCAGCCAGACAGACGGACATGGCTAAATCGACTCCAAATTGTCTGAAGCGAATTTCGTCCAAACATACTTGGGGCCTAAATTATTATTTGGATGAGGAAAATGTTTGGTCATATCAATGTGTAAACACCCTCATTGACCTAAATGATGAATCTGGCAACGCCTTTAAATTAAAAAAAAAAAAACCTTACCATTTCTTTTGGTTTATAAATTCACAAAAAAATTAAACAAATTATTTGTCATTTTTCATAAATTTATACAAACATGTAAAAAATGCTCCATAGAAAATTTTATATTCTCCACCATGATAAGTTTGGAACTAAATGTTCACAATTTGTGGTGACTGCGTACTACTGGAAATCCTACTTACCAATAACATCAAATTTGGTCCGGAAATGTAGGTATAGAGGTCATACTAAATGTGAAGATATGTCGGCAATTTTTTTGGTGGAGAAGAAAACGTCGATTACAAAAATCCAAGATGCTTGAAATCAGGCGGTGCCGTTATATAGGGGTTATTCCAAAACGTAGACCTATGTCAACCATTTTTGGTGGAGAAGTTTTTTGAATAATACTAAATGCCAAATAAGAGCCAGTTAAAATCGAAAAAGTGGAAAAGTAGATTTATATAGACACGTTTTTGTGAAAATATTTCTTGCTTCTGGAAATACAAAGTCCCGATTTGCAACTCGATTAATATTAAATATAAAAAATTAACTATAATTATGTTAACTTTTGAGGTCACCATTGCACACTGGTCCCAAATCCAATTTTTCTGGCCAAAACTATTTGTACGCTCCTTTTTATTAATATTTAGTTTTATTTATAATTACTTTCACAAAATATTAATTCACAATTATTTTAACCCTGAATTTCAAAAAAAAAAAAACCGTTAAAATATATTAAACAGGGTGATCCCATTGTATGGGGTCTAAACTAAAACTTTGACCTATTTCTATAAATTTTGGTGCGAATGGTTCATATCTTTTAAGAAATCAAAATGCAAAATTACAGCTAAATCGGCTTAAAAATATGGCTAAAATTGTCAAATTACCTTAAATTGGGGGTACCCTTATATGGGGGCTATACCCCAACGTGGACCTATGTCCACAATTTTTGATTGAAATATTCTCTGGACTCTCAAAATAAAAATACCAAGTTTTCAGGAAAATCGGTTCAAAATTGTGTTTCTTATACCAGCCGAATATGAAATATTTCGGAATTTGATGTAGCCTGAAAAAATTGCGCATCATTTATCGCAACGAATCGCACCTTGAAATGATTTTTTTATTAAAGTATACACATCAAAGTATTTTTGATTTTTTTCTAACATCGACCACTAGCGATCAAAATTATTTCGGTCCATAACAATTTTACCATTGAAACAAAATGTAAGAATTTAAGAGTGTTCCCGAAATGTGTTGATAGTTTTTTTCTTAGACCGAATTTTTCTTCTGTTCTTTTTGGAAAATGATTCTATTTACATTCTTCTATCTTCCCCATATCTGAGTTTTACTTTTACACTTTTACTTATTGCGATTTTATAACCCACAAATTATCACAAAATACTGCGCACTCAACTCGATTAATAACACAGTAAACAAATCTCTACTTTGACTCGTTCCAGTCTAACGGTAAATGCAAATTTGGAATAAATAATCATTGTTTTTGTTGTTTTGGAGTGTTTACCTCAATATTGAGTAGAAAAAAACTCAAAAGAAGAATGTCAAAAAAATTGACTTTTGGCCAAAGAATTCACATTTGCGACCAATGTGCATCTATAGCATTTCCAGATTAAATGAAACCTTTTCCAAATTAAATGAAACCTTTTCCAAATTAAATGAAACCTTTTCCAAATTAAACGAAACCTTTTCCAAATTAAATGAAACCTTTTCCAATAGAAATGAAACCTTTTCCAATTGAAATGAAACCTTTTCCAATTGAAATGAAACCTTTTCCAATTGAAATGAAACTTTTTCCATATTAAATGAAACCTTTAGTTTGTCATAAAATATACATGAAAAGAATATTGATTTTTGTTGGTTTAATTTGAAATCTTAACACAATGGGATGTAATTGTAACAAATATAGTTATGTAGATTGGTTTTTGTGAATAGAAGTAGTTGTCTTATTACAAAATATTTTACTTCGTTGTGGTCTTATTATATAACATTTAAACAACTTAACAATAAAAGAAAAACAAAAATGGAAAACTTGGTGGGTTTTTTAAATACCGAACTGGAAATATACTCTGGAGATACAAAATATATCACTTAAAATATTATTAATTATATTGACATGTCACTTTTCTTACCTAATGAAGGGGCTCTCTGTTTGCTGCTAGAGGGATTTTCAACACCATGTCACGTAGTTGGAACAATCTTGCTGATTAATTTGCCCATTGCTGCTCTCTATCACATCACTGATGTTATGGTCCGTGGAAAGATCCCGAAGTTCAGCTCCATTTTTGAAAATGCATTTTCGATCGGATTGAGCATCGGAGCGTATGGCGGTAGAAATTTAAGTTGGCACCCCTTTGTTTCTATCAAAGATTTTATGTCATGCCTCTTATGAATTTGAGCATTATACATAATAAGGAATGAGTTCTCCAAGTCTGGAATAATCTTTTCCAATAGACCTTCAATAAATTGTTTACATTTATCTGCATTTACACTAGAATTTGAAACTATAGTATAATGCACAACTCCCCCGTTGTTTATTGCGGCAATGAATGTAACATTCCGACCTTTTCTTCGTAAGTTCTTGGGTTCTTCGTAAGTGAAGAAATAATGCACGCTCGTCTATAATTATTAACTTTTCTCGTTGTTGGGGTACCCATCTTGTAAAATCCCGAGCGTATTTTTGCCTTAACTCTAACGTCCTGGGCTCGTTCATTCTTTCAATTTCGACGGATGCCATTTTTAGACTTATTTTTAATTTCCGCAATCCATTTTCAATGAAACTTTTGCAAATGTTCACATTTTTTCCGTGAACAGCTTAGTTTTATTGACTTTGTGGTAATTCCTGGCTGGTTTTCTACATACGACTCGATAAAACCTAGAACTTCTTCAGCAAACAGAGAGCCCCTTCATTAGGTAAGAAAAGTGGCATGCCAATGTAATCAATATTCTTTTAAGTGATATATTTTGTATTTCCAGAGCATTGTTCCAGTTCGGTGTTTAAAAAACCCACCATGTGTTCCATTTTTGTTTTTCTTTTATTGTTAATTTATTTAAATGTTATATAATAAGACCTCAATGTAGTAAAATATTTTGTAATAAGACAACTACTTCTATTCTCAAAAACCAATCTACATAAATATATTTGTTACAATTACATCCCGTTGTGTTAAGATTTCAAATTAAACCAACAAAAATCAATATTCTTTTCATGTATATTTTATGACAAAATAAAGGTTTCATTTAATTTGGAAAAAGTTTCATTTCAATTGGAAAAGGTTTCATTTCAATTGGAAAAGGTTTCATTTTTATTGGAAAAGGTTTCATTTAATTTGGAAAAGGTTTCGTTTAATTTGGAAAAGGTTTCATTTAATTTGGAAAAGATTTCGTTTAATTTGGAAAAGGTTTCATTTAATTTGGAAAAGGTTTCATTTAATCTGGAAATGCTATATATCTATATATATAAAATAGAAAAATGTTTGTATGTTTGTTTGTTTGTTTGTTTGTTTGAAATTTATAGACTCAAAAACCGCTGAACCGATCTTGCTGAAATTTTCAGGGTATATTACTACATCGCCTGAAAGTAACATAGGCTATAAAAAGTTTCGAAATTCCGCTCTGATCCGGAGATATAGCATCAGAATCGGAGGTACCTCCAAAAAATTTAAACTTTGTATGCAAATATCTATAGAACGGTTACAGATACAGACTCCAAATTTGAAATGTGTGATAGATTTTAGCCTAACAATAAATGTGCGAAAATATATCGAAATCGGTCCAGATTTGGATATAGCTCCCATATATATTTTCGTCCGATTTCAAGTATTTGATGTACCAAACACGCTATATATGTCCGATTTCCATGAAATTTGGAATGTGTGACTAAATTTGTTGTAGAAATGAGTATGCCAAATTATATTGAAATCGGTTCAGATTTGGATATAGCTCCTATATATATTTTCGGCTAATTTCAGGTATTTGATGCACCCAACCCACTATGTATGTCAAATTTCAATGAAATTTGGAATGTGTGACTAAATTTGTCGTAGAAATGAGTATGCCAAATTATGTTGAAATCGGTTCAGATTTGTATATAGGTCCTATATATATTTTCGGCCGATTTCATGTATTTGATGCACCCAACCCACTATGTATGTCCAATTTCAATGAAATTTGGAATGTGTGACTAAATTTGTTGTAGAAATGAGTATGCCAAATTATATTGAAATCGGTTCAGATTTGGATATAGCTCCTATATATATTTTCGGCTAATTTAAGGTATTTGATGCACCCAACCCACTATGTATGTCCAATTTCAATGAAATTTGGAATGTGTGACTAAATTTGTCGTAGAAATTAGTGTGCCAAATTATGTTGAAATCGGTTCAGATTTGGATATAGCTCCTATATATATTTTCGGCGATTTCATGTATTTGATGCACCCAACCCACTATGTATGTCCAATTTCAATGAAATTTGGAATGTGTGACTAAATTTGTTGTAGAAATGAGTATGCAAAATTATATTGAAATCAGATTTGGATATAGCTCCTATATATATTTTCGGCCGATTTCATGTATTTGATGCACCCAACCCACTATGTATGTCCAATTTCAATGAAATTTGGAATGTGTGACTAAATTTGTTGTAGAAATGAGTATGCAAAATTATATTGAAATCGGTTCAGATTTGGATATAGCTCCTATATATATTTTCGGCCGATTTCATGTATTTGATGCACCCAACCCATTATGTATGTCCAATTTCAATGAAATTTGGAATGTGTGACTAAATTTGTTGTAGAAATGAGTATGCTAAATTATATTGAAATCGGTTCAGATTTGGATATAGCTCCTATATATATTTTCGGCCGATTTCATGTATTTGATGCACCCAACCCACTATGTATGTCCAATTTCAATGAAATTTGGAATGTGTGACTAAATTTGTCGTAGAAATGAGTATGCCAAATTATGTTGAAATCGGTTCAGATTTGTATATAGGTCCTATATATATTTTCGGCCGATTTCATGTATTTGATGCACCCAACCCACTATGTATGTCCAATTTCAATGAAATTTGGAATGTGTGACTAAATTTGTTGTAGAAATGAGTATGCCAAATTATATTGAAATCGGTTCAGATTTGGATATAGCTCCTATATATATTTTCGGCCGATTTCATGTATTTGATGCACCCAACCCACTAAGTATGTCCAATTTCAATGAAATTTGGAATGTGTGACTAAATTTGTTGTAGAAATGAGTATGCCAAATTATGTTGAAATGGGTTCAGATTTGGATATAGCTCCTATATATATTTTCGGCCGATTTCATGTATTTGATGCCCCAAAGACGCTATGTATGTCCAATGTGTAACTAAATTTGGTGTAGAAATAATTATTGAAATCGGTGTTGATTTGGCTATAGCTCCCATATTTATTTCAATGAAATTTGTGCGGTATCTATATCTATAAAAGAGGAAAATGTTTGTACGTTTGTTTGTTTGAAGTTTATGGACTCAAAAACCGCTGAACCGATCTTCCTGAAACTTTCAGAGTATATTACCACATGGCCTGAAAGTGTCACAGGCTATATAATTCTTAAAAATTCCGCCCCGATCTGGAGATATAGCCTCAGGATCGAAAGGTACCTCCAAAAAATGTAGACTTTGTATGCTGATATCTAACGAACGATTATCGATACAGTCTTCAAATTTGGAATGTGTGACGGAATTTGGTCTAAAAATAAATTTGCCAAAGTTATTTGAAATCGGCTCAGATTTAGATATATATTTTTGGCCGATTTAATGCATTTGATGCATAAAACACGTTTTGTATGCCGAATTCCAATGAAATTTGGAATGTGTGACGGAATTTATTGCAGAAATAAATGTTCCAAACTATTTTGAAATCGGTTCAGATTGGGATATAGCTCCCATATACATATATTTTCGGTCGATTTCATGTATTTTTTACACCGAACACGCCATGTATGTTCAATTTTGACGAAATTTGGAATCTTTGACGAATTGATCCTAGAAATTAGTTTGCCAAATTATAATGAAATCGGATCAGATTTGGATATACCTCCAATATATATTTTTGGCCGATTTCATGTATTTTATGCAATTAACACCTTATGTATGTCCAATTTCAATGAAATTTGAAATATGTGGCGGAAATTGATCTACAAAAAAATTGTCAAATTATATTGAAATCGGTTCAGATTTACATATAGCTCCCATATATATTTTCGGCCGATTTAATGTATTTGATGCACCAAACACGCTATGTAAGCCCACTTTCAATGAAATTTGGAATATGTGGCGGAAATTGGTCTACAAAACAAATTGGTAAATTATATTGAAAGAATTTCAGTCAATAGAATTTCAGGAAATGCACGAACGTACAAATCCATTGATACTGTGGCAACTGAAGACGACGCGGTTACCTATCCAGTTGAATTCCTAAATTCGTTGGATCTTCCAGGCTTTCCACCACATAATTTAGTGCTAAAAGTTGGTGTTCCTATTATTTTATTAAGAAACATAGACCCACCTCGCCTTTGCAATCGTACAAGGTTAACAGTAAAAAAACTACATAACTATTTAATTGAGGCAACGATTATTACTGGGAAGTATATAGGTTCAGATGCACTGCTGTTGCTAATAGCAACAGAAACGCCCTTCAATTTTAAAAGATTGCAGTTTCCTGCACGTTTGGCATTTGCAATGACTATAAATAAATCCCAAGGACAGACTCTTCGTGTATGCGGCCTAAATTTAGCATGTTCTTGCTTTTCTCATGGTCAGCTCTACGTTGCATGTTCACGTGTTGGTAGACCGGCCGATTTGTTTGTTTACGCTCCTGAAGGAAAAACAAACAACATTGTATATCCTAAAGCATTACAATAAATACTTTACTTTAAATTTTTGAATTTGATTTCTTTCTGATTTCAAAAAATCCGTAAAATGCATATCAATCTAAAAGGGGTAGCGAAGCGCACCGGGTTCAGCTAGTTGGTTAATAACTTTAATGCATTTTATGCATATTGAACTTGGGATATAGTATTTTTGTATGTTACAGGAGGTTATATTCTCCCTAAAGGAGGACTTATACGTAGGTCACATTTACAAATTTCATATACACTTATCCATCTTCAACAGATTGGATGTAGATTTGTCTGAGCCAACACTCCACCTTGAAGAAGAGCATTAAATTAGGAATACAACTAAGTTTAAGGATAGTTCTAATTAATTTTATTCATGGGAGGCAAAAAAAAAAACGACTACAAGAATGCCTTAACAAAAGCAAAAAGGACAAGTGGGAAGAACTCAGGATGGATGTTAACATGGGGCCTTGGCTATAAGATCGCCTTGAAAAAGCTTGGAGGGAGAAGCTCGGATGACAAAATGGATTAAGATGTGATGCAAAATATAGTAAGCACTTTATTTCCACAACACGAGATCACATGCGAACAACCGGAACCGGAAAACATCGCAAACATACCACTTTTTCCACTGAAGAACTACAAACTACCGCTCGCAGTCTACAAAACAAGAAAGCACCTGGCCCCGATGGTATACCAGCGGTGGTCATATGCTTTTAACAACTTGCGATGGGTGTACGTGTTAGAAACGCTGAGCAAAATCTTCAAAGTTCCGAAGTACCTCATGAATATTATACGAGACTATCTCAGGAACCGCATATTAATTTATGAAACCAATCAAGGCACGAAAAATGTGAAAATTATCTCTGGTGCCGCACAAGGATCAATACTGGGACCTGATCTGTGGAATGCGACGTATGACGAAATTCTAAAAATAGAGCTGCCAGATGACACGTGGGATATGCCGACGACATTGCGGCCGTGATAAAAGCGAGGAACACTGAAGAGGCCCAACGGAAGCTCCGGCAAACAATGATCCGTACAAAAAGCTGGCTAGAATCTCACGGTTTGCAACTGTCAATGCAAAACACTGAAGTCCTATTGCTTACAAAGCGACATATCAATACTGATATTGAAATCGATTTTGGAGATATAACCATACAGTCTAAGCCATGGTTAAAGTATTTAGGAATGAACATAGACACAAAACTCGCATTCTATAAACAGATAGAGAATTCAACAGCAAAAGCGACCAAAATAACTGCGCAACTCAGTAGATTGATGACAAATATTGGCGGTCCCTTGCCTAGCAGGAGAAAAATATTAATGGTGGTGATCAACATCTCAGAAATCTGGGCAGCAACGCAACAAAAGCAGACTCGAGCAAAAAAACTACTGTCCGTCCAAAGAACAGCCGCGCTCCGAGTGACGTCGGTGTATCGTACAGTTTCCTCAGAAGCAATTCTAGTAATAGCAGATATGATTCCTATAGACTTGCAGGCAATGGAACGAAGGAAGGCTTTCATGACCAGATCTCAGAGTGCAGTTTACTCCGAGCCGATGTCACCGATAAGACGGTAAACAATGGAGACTTGGCAACGCCGGTGGTCAAACGATACAAAAGGCAGATGGACGCAGGCATTAATCGTAGCAGATTTGGTTGCAACAAACACCGATCAGGGAATCCACCTCGGAGTAATGCGAAAGCGGTTTCGAGTTGGTTTCATATCCCCTGGGTGAAAGGAGGTGGGGTTTTAGCCGGCATGAAGACGACTTCGTCAAATGCGTAAAGCATTTTCCCATCTCAACCCGCAAAAAAATTATTATTATTATTTTTATTATTATTATTTCAAAGCTTCAACAGCATCGACCAAACCCGTTGACCGCGCCTTTTTTATTGTGAGGGAATAAAAAGATGTCATTGGTTGCCAAGTCTAGTCTCTACGGCGAATTGACCGTACTCAAAATTGACCGTCCTTCGCTGTTCAAGCGGAGTAGTCACCACATGACCAGTTTTGCCGACGAAACATTTGCTTCCAAGTGCTTCTTCAATGAACAACCTTCGTCGGATTTGGCCCCTTTTCGAAGACCCAAACGGCTGATTGCTCTTTTGTTTCGGATTTATACGCATATATGAAATACATTTACTTTCCAAGGTTTTTAAGGTACAGCATAATCTCGATAATTCGGTCACCACCTGCTTCGTCGCTGTCCGAATTATCGAATTGGCTGGGCTGCCGAACAACCAATTAAAGAATATTTTTTATGATTAATCACTCTTGGAAGTTGCACAATAATATATTTTTGGATGCTGTAATTGTTAAAATGAAATATAGAAGTAAAAAGTGTAAAAAATAGTGTCCGAAGTATCGAGTACAAAAATGACGATAATCAAGTACAAAGTACATACTATTAATGAGTACAATTAGGTTTACCAGTACTTCCAAACGGACATGTGGCGTTTTTATATCGCCGCTCTTTTCAAACTATACTAACCTAAAGTTTTAGGTTATATGGTTTTCCCTCATTTGCTGCCATCTAACATAATTATTGAGCATTTCACTATCCGCAACCTATGAATACGACCGATTGCACTTATCTATGCTTCCCCGAAGGTCATTTTTTTATATTGAGCTTAGTGGCTAAAGGCTAATATTTATAAGATTCCATTTTAAAAATATGGCAAATTTGAATACTTCTTTTGCCTTTTCCGAACTTTAAAATCAAGATTTTCTCTGTATTTCCATGTGATGAGTAAATAAGTTCACAACGAAGCGATCTAATTTTCTAGTACAATTTATTATTATTAATTGTGTCTATAAAAATCCTACATCTGTTAGTCTTTTGTCTCTCAAACGATAATTTGACATTTCACTAAAGACATACAACATCACTTAAGAAACAAGATAAACCCCAACAGTCCAACGACCACAGCAGATGTAGGCATTTAAGCGGAATGAGGAAAAGCTAAACTGAAAAGTCGAAATGAACGAATGAAAACCATTCACATTATAGTGATGGTGACAACTAATGATAATTTTTGGCTAATTTATAATTATATGAAACGTATGTTGTCTGATGCCTATGTATGAATAAAGATTGTTTTCTTTCTGTCTATCTTTACGCTCGGTTAACTTTTTCGTCCCAGTCTATTTTTCTCAGTTGTCGTTTACAATGAGACACAATTGCAAATCAACTTAATTTTTATGATGATGTGTGGCACAACATGTCATATATTCCCCGATATGCGAGTAATGAATGAAACTTTGCTAACTTTAGTACTGGATACTACTCTATGTAAGAAAAAATCTCCAACATGACACAAATTACCACGGCGACAAAGTAGTACATGCAGACTGACTGACAAGTTTACATTGGTGTGAGATACTAAATATGCATGAATATTAAGGTGGTTCATAAGCAAGGCGTTGTCGTGAGCTGTTATTTCATTTGCTCAAAAACAAACCCATTTATTAACGATCATTTATAATTTGTCTCGAATCTTTAGAATCTTTATAATTTGTCTCGAAATATATTTTGATTGTTTAATAATTGCCGATTAAGGGGGTGATTATTTGAATTATTTTTATAAATTTAGAAGAAAAAGTCAAAAATACCACACACCCACCAAGTTCTGCGACCGATTTTCCTATTGATTGACGAGATCATCAGGCAGTTATGATGCTGGGTGGTTTAAATTTTATATGTATTTACGTTAATTTCTGTTCTTATTGTTTTTCAAATACCGACCTACCCCAATATTTTGGCCTTTGTGAGAATGTGAACATATGAATGAATAACAAAGACAATGCTAAATTGCATGTAAGAAATGACGGAAAGAACGAAAATTAAAAACGGCGATGACAACTGTTTTGTTTGGATGAGAGATACAATTTGAGATTAATTGTCCTAATCAAAAATGGTGCATTTTAACACCAGTAAAGAAGAGTGTCAGCCAAAAGGGTTCACATAGTTGGTTTGATGGTGAAGATTGCAATGCGAAGGTAACATTGTAATTGGATCTTTGGGAGAAATAGAGGGCCTAGAATAAAAATTATTCGCAAAGATTCTCATATTTAATATATAATTCTTCCGTCACAGTAATCGCACGAAAACTCCTCCGAAACGGCTTGAAGAAATAAATGAAAATGAGTCGTAGGGTATTTTAAGCCATAAGGTACTTAAGCGTGGCTCCCCCAATGTGCGTTGAAAACCTCAGAAAATGTTGAACATATTGCTCCTAAAATTGGTCTATAATACCATCGTAATTGTGACCTGTTTAAGCCCATAGCAGTTATTGTAAAAATTTTACGTATTTGCAAATAATAAATACGATACTTAAATTTAGTAAGGGCGACCACAAACAGCCATATTATTGGTTTAAATGTAAGGAATAATACGATCAAGTCTAGATTATTAATGTAGTAAAATCCTGATAATATGATCATTTTTTCTGAGGCTTTCGTGCTTACGAGACTAAAATTATTACAGGATAAAGGGAATTATTCTTCTTTCGTTTAAGACTATTACACTGTGCAACATTTTTGAGCCAATCGCGAGCAAACAACTTCTGTCCAGAATTTTATGAAAGTAGAGGACCAATAGGCAAAAACCATATTTGGGTTTTGTTTTCTTAGATCGGGTTCGGTTTTTATGTCCTCATCTAAACATGGTTAAAAATCGATTTTTTAAAACAAATCGGGGCTGTGTCTCTGAAACCAATACGAATCCTGTTTTGACATCTGCAGCAAACTTGTAGATAAGAGCAAGAAGAAAATATTTGGAGGAATAGTGAACTCGAAAAACTGCATTTATTGCTTCAAATTTTATAATATACTAGCTGAACCCGGTGCGCTTTGCTACCCCGACATAGATAAAATATAATGGAATGCTTTTTAATATTTTAACGTATAAATATAGGAGATATGAAAGCGTTCTCTACCCATTCAAGGCTGTTTTGGAGCTACTATGGTATTTTTGTATGTTTCAGGAGGTAACACTCCTCCTAAATCCTTTTGGACTATAAGCATTCGTACGGTACTTCTATACTCTTACAGTATTAATTTCTCTTTATTTGTACAGATTGGATTTGGAGTGAATAAAATTAAGAATAGAACCTGGTTTGAGAACCTTTGGTTTGAGGATAGTTGTAATTTATTTTATAAATTGGACTTATTATTTCCAGGTCATATACATATTAACATATTGTGATATCTTAAATTACTCTTAGGATAACTCCCACTCGTATTCATAATTTTTACTCAAATGATGATTTAGATATATCATATTAAAACATTATTCTTTAGAAGTCTCTCAAAGATATAATATTTAAAACTGTAGCCTTGGTCAATTCCTTCTCAACTATAAGTACTTGTGTATATAATGATGACTTCTAAGTATCTTCAAAATTCCATTGAAATTGGACATACGTAACAAAAACATGAAAATATATATGGAAGCTATATTCCGATCTGAACAAATCTCGATATCATACTGCACATTTATTTTTACACCAAATCCCATCTCACATTCCAAATTGCAATGAAATTGAACATGCATAACGTGTTTGGTGCACAAAACGCAGGAAATCGGCCGAAAATATATATGGGAGCTACAATATTCAAATCTAAACCGATAATAAAATTTGGCGCATTTGTTTCTAGACCAAATTACGTCACATATTCCAAATTTCATTGAAATTGGACATAAATAGCGTGTTTGGTACATAAAATACAGGAAATCGACAGAACATATATATGGGAGCTATATCCAAATCTGAACCAATCTCGATATAATTTGGCACATTTAGACATTCAAAATTTCATTGAAATTGGATATAATTAGCGTGTATGGTGCATAAAATACAGCAAATCGGCCGAAAATATATAAGGCAGCTATATCCAAATTATAACCGATTTCGATATAATTTTGCCCATTTATGTCTAGACCAAATTCCGTAAGACATTCCAAATTTCAACGAAATTGGACATACATACAGTCGTTGGTGCATAAATTACAGGAAATCGGCCGAAAATATATTTAGGGGCAATATCCAAATATGATCCGATTTCGATATAATTTGGCGCATTTGTTTCTAAACCAAATTGCGTTACACATTCCAAATTTCAGCGAAATTGGACCTATATAGCGTGTTTGGTGCATCAAATGCGGAAAATCGACCGAAAATATATATGGGAGCTATATCCAAATCTGAACCGATTTCGATATAACTTGGCACATTTATTTCTAGACCAAATTCCGTTACACCTTCCAAATTTCAGCGAATTTGGACATATAAAGCGTGTTTGGTGCATAAAATAAGAAAATCGGCCGAAAATATATGTAAATGGGAGCTATATCCAAATCTGAACCAATCTCGATATAATTTTGCACATTTATTTCTAGAACAAATTCCGTCCAACATTCAAAATTTCAGCGAAATTGGACATATATGAGTGTTTGGTACAAAAATAAGAAAGTCGGCCGAAAATATATGTGTACGGGAACTATATCTAAATCTGAACCGATTTTGATATAATTTAGCACGTTTATTTCCAGACCAAGTTCCGTCACACATTCCAAATTTCATTGAAATTGGACATAAATAGCATGTTTGGTACATAAAATAAGGAAATCGGCCGAAAATATATGTATGTGGGAGCTATATCTAAATCTGAACCGATTTTAATATAATTTAGTAAATTTATTTCTACATCAAATTCCGTCACAAATACAAAATTTGGAGATTGTATCTGTAATAGTTCTAAAGATATTTGCATGCAAAATCTAATTTTTTTGGAGGTACCTCCGGTTTTGATGCTATATCTCCAGATCAACGTGAAATTTTAAAAAATGATATTGCCTATTTTCATTCCAGGCCATGTAGCAATGTACCCTAGAAATTTCAGTAAGATCTGTTCAGCGGTTTTCGAGTCTATAAGCCACAAACAAACATACAAACAAACGTACAAACAAATTTCAATTTTATATATATATAGATGTAAAAATTCTATAATTTGTGTATATTTCGCAGCGTATCTCCCAAAATGTTAAAATCTTCTTAATGATAACTTTTGGGAAAATATTCTCTGGAATGTAATACACAACTCTTCAGAACATTATATTGTTGTAAAATGCCTCTATCGTCTTGTTTATAGCAAATTTTTCAAGAACAATTTGGTAAATATTTCAATAATTCATTGAAATCCCCAACATGAGAATAAACAGCCTGTGTGAACATTGTTTGAAATAAGTTTTGTAAAAGGTATGTTATGAAATACCCCTTAAACAACGTGAAATAACAATTTTAGAGTTTCAGAATGTTCTGAAGAATTGATGGTCACATTATTTGGAAAATTTTTAGAATGGTTACTTATTTCAACTTCCAACAGTTCAGTTGTTACTGACCAGAATTTCAGAAATTATGTAAGCTTTTCTATATTTTAACGAGTTTGATGCGCTAGATGCAGCTTTTCCTAGTTCATCTGTTTGACACATAAGTTCTACTACTTTAGGGTAAAGCAAAATTGAAGACTGTAATGCAAAATTCTTATTAGTTTCGGAGATAAAGGTCCGATCACTGGAAAAAAGGCTCATTTTAGGTCGGTTTAGATGAGGCCATAAAATCTAAACCCGATCTAAGAACACAAAACCCAATTAAGGTTTTTGTAGTCCCAATATGTACTTTCAGAAAATGCCCATTAGAAGTTGTTTGCATTTCCAGTGTTGCACAGTGTTATTGTGGATGACAAGCCTTACACCAGTTCTAGCTTTTTTCATATTCGGCAATACAAAATAAAAACCTGCCTTTTATAATTTATTTCTTTATTTAAAACTTGCTGGCTCTATGTATTACGGACAACTTTCGTCGTTTAACTGAAGTTATTGTTAGCTTTACTGCAGAGGATGGCGCTGATAGTGCGTTTCCCTGTATATAGTAGGGCGTAACTGTGTTATCTGATCAATGGAAAGGTCAAGAGTTCTAAATATAGCTTACGGGGGTGGAACATATCTTCCAGGAATAAAGATGTAGTCAAACCAAAAAAATTTACCACAAAAGTTTTCGTCCATTTCACCCACTAAATATTATCTGTTCATAACGTTAAATTGCAAGTTTTTCTTTGTCGCAAACTTACTAAAAATTTCGTGTCGTTCAAATCATTACCAAATAATGGGTTTTTATATTACTTACTTTTTATATTACTTACAAAACCCCCTACTAACCCATTATTTTAACAAGTGCATGTCGCTGTGAATTACTAGTTATTTTATGGCCACTAGATGTTGAAAAATATGCAACAACACAAATGTTCTATTATTAGAAAAATTGAGGTGGAATTTTTTTTCAATTTTAACACACTTCACATCTTTATTTTGTGTTGCTCTCTGCTGGATTTAATCATGCGAACTTCTAATTTGTAGGCGATCACACTACACACAGTGACACGCATACGAACATTAAGGGTTGTTTAAACGCTTACATGAGCACCACCAACTGTTCTTTGATTTGTTAACAAAAAACTCGCGGGCCGACGGTGAGCGTTGGGCATACGAACATTAAGGGTTGTTTAAACGCTTACATGAGCACCACCAACTGTTCTTTGATTTGTTAACAAAAAACTCGCGGGCCGACGGTGAGCGTTGGACAAACATCTCTCGGTTTTGTAGTCGGACACACACGATCTGTGCCACAGTGTTCCTTACTTAGTAAGGAGTAATGTTAGTAGTTATTATTGTTTACATTACTTTGTAATGGGTTACATAATAACTAACGGATCCAAATTTTTTGCTGTGCTTGGATATTAAACCATTCACCAGTTCTAGTTTTTTCCATGGTCGGCAATACAAAATACACACTCGCCTTAATTTAAACTTTATAAGTGTCATGTTCCGTAATCGATAGTTAGGACTTAAGGGGTAATAATCACCTGCAGATTTTAATTAATCGAGATTTGTTATTGTCTAATTTTAAAGTACAATCGATCGGACAGAAATTGGCTGAGATATGAGTGTTCTATATTAAGAACTCGTTGTATTGTTATGCGTAGAGGAGAATGTTATTTGTAGGGTTATCCATTTCGTGGTTTCAAAATAATAGGTCTGGAATTCGACATCTGTCAAACTCAGTAGCTAAACCAACTTTTTTCTTTTCAGTTGAAAGTCTGAAATTGACGAAAGTGAAGCGCTTAACTATCACACAACGCATAAAAATTATCAAAACCTTCTACAAAAATGGTCATTTTTTGACTGATTTTTCTTGATTTTTGAACAAATTTTCTTCAGCGATGAAGCACATTTCTCACTCGGTGGGTATGTTAAAAAACAAAATTGTTGTATTTGGGGTTCTGAGAATCCTCAAGCAATTTGAAGAAATGCCAAATCATCCACAAAAAGTCACTGTTTGGTGCGTTCATTGGTCCGAAGGTGTGATTTGACCTTCGAAAACGACGATGGAACGACCGTCAACGTCTATTCGGAGCGTTATAGTCATTTGATAACCGATTTTTTTCTGCTTGCTTTTGAAGAATACGACTTGGAGAATATGTGGTTTCAACAAGACGGTGCCACATGCCACACAACTCGAGCGAATCCGGCTTTATTGCAAGAGACATTTCCTGTCCGCGTAACTTCTCGTCGTGGCGATGTCAACTGACCATCAAGATCATGCGCTTTGACACCATTAGACTTTTTATGGGGCTACGCGAAAGACCGTGTTTATGCAGATAAACCTTCAACTCTTGTGCACTTAAAAACCAACATTCGTCAAGTTATGGCTGAGATACCGCCTAATATGTGTAAAAAAGTGGTCGAAAATTACCTCGAATGCTTGCAACAGTTCGCGTAGACGTCATTTAAATGATGTAGTGTTTCACACATAATGTCAACGTTCAACCTTTATAATAACAAGTAAAAAAGTATCAGTCGGTTTTGCTGACAGAGATATACCCTCAGCCAGTGTAGAATGAAATATTTTTTTTTTTCCAAAAAAAAAAAAAAAACGTATGTATTTAGGGAGGTTTTCAAAATTTTGGGCGTATGAACCGACAAAAGTGTGGTTAGGATTAACGCTCAAAAATTTGCGGGGAAATTGATAAATAGACCTTTTTATCACACTAGCCTACGAAATACATAATAGAGCTGTAAACAGAGCCACTAGGAAAACCTTCGGTAAAACTGACCAAAGGATCCTCGAACAGACCCTTAACCACACAAAAATGTTGAACATTTGTATGGGTGGTACCAAAAGGATTGGACAGATATGGCCCAAATTTTAACATAAACTAAGTTTCGACAATGTTTAGAGATCCAAAGTTTGGACCAAATGGGATGCTACGTCTATGAGAAATCGCACGTACCATTTTAGCTAATATTTTCGAACTTTTGTGGGGGAGGTACCGGAAGGAGTGGACATATAAGCACCACCTTCGAATTTCATCTAATATTCGAAGAAATATTACAATATCCAAAGTGTGGTCGAACGCAGTGTTCGGTTCGAGCCCTCCAGCCACTACATATGGTGCCATAGGGGTTTTTACAACTTTCGGGTTGTTTACTCAAGAAGTATGGACTTGCCCCTGAAAAAACTAATTGCCGTAATTGAGGAAGCGCAAGTTGCTTCAACAAAAAATTAAAGTGATTCGAGAGCAGATCTTAAAGTGATTTATCTAAAATTTTGTGTGGGAGGTACCCGAAAGAGTGGACAAATATAGTCCATATTCGAACCTGATCTATATCTGGTAGATATTTTAGGATGTGTAAAGTATGGACCAATTCGGTCACTCCCATCAAGAGTTATCGTGTGCACAATTTTTCCGAACATTTTTGAACTTTTGTGGGGGAGGTACATGAAGGAGTGCACCGATATGACTTATATTCGAACTTAAACTAAGTTTGCACAAAATATTATGAAGACCAAATTGTGGACCGAATCGGCAGATCCGTTCGGGTGCTATCTTACGCTCGAACCACTATACACGGTGTCATAGGGCTTTTTTGTACCTTTCAGGCTATTTTCTCAGAAAATGTGGATTTGCCCCTGATGAAACTTATACCGTTATATGAAGGGCAGTGAATACAAGTTGTTGCAACAAAAATCAATGCGAGTCGAGAGCAGGTCCTAATCTGAACATTTTCAAACTTTTGTGGGGGAGGTACCGGAAGGAGCCCATCTTCGAACTTAAACTAAGTTTATGCAACATATTACGAAAGCCAAATTTTGGACCGAATCGGTTGATCCATTCGAGAGGTGTCGTGCGCTCCAGCCAGCCAGACAGACAGACTGACGGACATGGCTAAATCAACTCCAAATTGTCTAAAACGGATTTCGTTCAAACATACTTGGGGTCTAAAACCATTATTTCGATGAGGCACATTTTGTCAGTATGAAAGTGTATATACCCTCGTTAGCGTAAAATTCAATTCAGCGATCTGTTTCTACAGAAAAAGTCAATTCAGTGAACTTTTTCTATAGAAAAAGTCAATTCAGCAAACTTTTTCTATTGAAAAATACATTCAGCAAACTTTTTCTGTAGAAAAATCAATTCAGCGAACTTTTTCTATAGAAAAGGTCAATTCAGCGAACTTTTTCTATAGAAAAAAGTCAATTCAGCAAACTTTTTCTATAGAAAAGTCGATTTTTATGGAACAAATTAATTTATAGTAAAAGCCAATTCATTGAAGGTTTTTATTGAACAAGTCAATTCAGCAGATTTTTCTATGGAAAAAGTCGGTTGAGCAAACTTCTCC
Organism: Musca autumnalis; assembly: GCF_047663935.1. Lineage (NCBI taxonomy): Eukaryota > Metazoa > Arthropoda > Insecta > Diptera > Muscidae > Musca > Musca autumnalis. The sequence goes on along the minus strand of NW_027411755.1, from coordinate 84,579,795 downwards.
TATAGAAAATGCTAATTCAGCGAATTTTTCCTACAGAAAATTAATTCTGTGAACTTTTCCTATAGAAATAGTCAATTCAGCGAAATTTTTCTATTGAAAAAGTTCATTTCCTATAGAAAAAGTCAATTCAGCGAACTTTTTCTATAGAAAAATCAATTCAGCGATCTGTTTCTACAGAAAAAGTCAATTCAGTGAACTTTTTCTAGAGAAAAAGTCAATTCAGCGAACTTTTTCTAGAGAAAAAGTCAATTCAGCAAAATTTTTCTATAGAAAATTCATTTCAGCGAACCTTTTCTAAAAAAAGTCAATTCAGTGAACTTTTTCTAGAGAAAAATTCAATTCAGCGAACTTTTTTTGAGAAAAAGGCACTACAGTGAACTTTTTCTAAAAAAAGTCAATTCAGAGAAATTTTTCTATAGATAAAGTCAATTCAGCAAAGTTTTTCTATAGAAAACTCAATTCAGCGATCTGTTTCTAGAGAAAAAGTCAATTCAGTGAACTTTTTCTAGAGAAAAGGTCAATTCACCAATTTTTTTTAGAGAAAAAGTCAATTCAGCAAAGTTTTTCTAGAGAAAAAGTCAATTCCGCAAAATTTTTCTATAGAAAATTCATTTCAGCGAACTTTTTCTAAAAAAAGTCAATTCAGTGATCTGAGAAAAACTTAATTCAGCGAACTTTTTCTATAAAAAAGTAAAAAAGTATCAGTCGGCTTTGCCGACAGAGATATACCCTCAGCCTGTGCAAATTGAAACACCATTTCACAAAAAACTTATGTATTTAGCGGGTTTCAAAATTTTGGTCGTATGAACCGACAAAAATGTTGATTAGGATTAAAGTTCAAACGTACTTAAAGGAATGGACCGTCATAGACCATGGGGGAGCCATAGGTGGTCTTTACACCCTACGGGCTGTTTTCTCAAGAAATATGGACTTGTCCCTGAAACAACTTTTACCATCGTAATTGAGGCAGCGAATGTAAGTTGCTTCATCAAAAATCAAAGTGATTCAATAGCAGGTCTTTTGTGTGGTAGGTACGGGATGGAGTGGACAAATATAGTCCATATTCGAACCTGATCTATATCTGGTAGATATTATGAGAATGTAAAGTATGGACCAAATCGGTCACTCCCATCAAGAGTTATCGTGCGCACAATTTTTCCGAATATTTTTGAACTTTTGTGGGGTAGGTACCTGAAGGAGTGGACCGATATGGCTTATCTACGAACTTAAACTAAGTTTGGAAACAATAATACGAAGGCCAATTTTTGGTCGGAATCGGAATTTCCGTTCGATAATTATCTTGCGCTTCCACCCATAAACATGGTGTCATAGGGTTTATTTTCAACTTTCAGGCTATTTTTTCAGGAAGTATGGACTTGCCCCTGAGGAAACTTGTACCTTCGTATAGGGGACAGTGAATACAAGATGCTACAACAAAAACTAAGGCGATTCTAGAGCAGGTCCTAAACTGAACTTTTCCGAAATTTTGTGTGGGAGGTACTCGAAGGAGTTTACCGATTGAGTCTATACTGGAACCTCATCTAAGTCTGGTAGAAATTTCATAATGTGCAAAGTATGGACCAAATCGGTTACTTCCTTCAAGAGTTATCGTTCGCACAAATTTTCCGAACATTTTCGAACTTTTGTGGGGGAGGTACCGGAAGGAGTGGACCGATATAATCCATCTTTGAACTTGAACTAAGTTTGGACAAAATATTACGAAAGCCAAATTTTGGACCGAATCGGCAGATCCGTTCGAGAGTTATCTTGCGCTCCAACCACTACACACGGTGTCATAGGGTTTTTTGTAACTTTCAGGCTATTTTCTCAGGAAGTATGGACTTGCCCCTAATGAAACTTACAGCGTCGTATAGAGGACTGCGAATACAACTTGTGTAAACAAAAATCAAAGACCTTCGAGACCAGGTCCTAAACCGAACTTTTCCGAAATTTTGTGTGGGAGGTACCCGAAGGAGTGGATCGATTTAGTCCATATTAGAACCTCATCTAAGTTTGGTAGAAATTACACGATGTGCAAAGTATGGACCAAATCGGTTATTCCCTACAAGAGTTATCGTGCGCACAAGTTTTGCGACAATTTTTGAACATTTGTGGGGGAGGTACCTGAAGTAGTGGACCTATATCGCCCATCTTCGAACTTAAATCGAATCTGGACAAAATATTTCGATACCCAAAATTTGAACCGAATCGATTGATCCGTTCGAGAGTTATCGTGCGCACCAGCCAGACAGACAGACGGACAGACAGACAGACGGACATTGCTAGATCTACTCAAAATTGTCTGAAACGGATATCGTACAAACATACTTGGGGTCTAAAACCATTATTTCGATGAGGCACATTTTTGGTCGTATCAAAGTGTAAATACCCTCTTTAGCCTAAAGGCTGAGGGTATAAAAAAGTAATATCAAGAAAAAAGTATTTTATATGTGTTTTATTTACGTTTACTTTTAAATCCATGAAATGGATAAGCCTTAATTATACCTGCAAAATATAATGTAATATAATCATTAAAATGTATATTGATATTGGTATTGTATTTCTGTACAATATGACAACTACATAAAACTATGTTAACTAGATATTTTTCAAATACACTAAGTAAAGTAGTAGTATTAGGTGGTTCATTCTTCTTTTTCAACACCCCCACTAGATTAAACTCTTAATTCCATCAGTTCACAACAATACTGGTTTTTCAATCTTGAAAAAGGCTTCGTAAAAATATCGGCGATCATCTCGTTTGTGTTTAGATATTCAATACACAATTTCTTATCTTCAACCAATTCCCTAATGAAATGGTGTCTTAAATCAATGCGTTTTGATCGTGCGTGGTATGTGCTATTATGGCTCAAACTTATTGCACTTTGATTGTCGCATTTGATACTTATGAAGGAAGAATTTCCAAGCTCTTTAAATAGAGATCCAACCATAATGCTTCTTGTGCAGTGCAGGAAATATATTCCTCAAGATTCATCCACAAGGAAATATGCAAATGGAAAAAAGGCAAGAAAATGCGATGTATTAGAATTTGGAAATAAGAACAGTAATGGTTCTTTATTGAATTCAGTTAAACAGGAACGAACGCTTACCAAGGACAACAGTACTGGTTGATGCTTAGATTACAAGTGTTTATTATGAAGAATATTACAACGTATGTTTATTAAGGAAATTCAAAGAGAGAATGAGAGCATACAAGGTACAATTAGGGATGCCGAATAGAAATATTTCGGAATACTGAAAAATAGAAATAGGGTTGCCAGTTGGGGAAATCCGGCGTAAACATCCCGGGCCCCTTGCAGTACCACTGCAATAAATCATGCCTTGACTGTATCAAGAATATATATACTTTATAGAGTCTCCGATGAATAATTCGATGTGTTACAAACGGAATGACAAATTTAATTGTACCCTCCATAGTATGGTGGAGGGTATAAAAATGGTATGCATTTTTTGTTCGTTTTTCTTAAGTTTTCTACATACATGTGTGTGAATAAATCAGTGTTTTGTGTTTTCTTAAAGAAATTGTGTTTTTTAGTAAATTAAATGCCCAATGCATTTTATACTTGGAAGTTTTATAATTGAATCCAAAAGGTGAATGGAAATATTTTATTGCACAAAACTTAAATCGCATTTAATATTGGTAATAACTTTAATATAATTTGCTTATATTTGAAATATGGATGTACCTGTTTATTACATTGTGTAATCATTTGATTCGAATCACTTTATATTTAAGATTTTATGTAATCTTAGGTAAAAACTCATTAAAATATGCGTTTTTCTTGAAATGGAATTTTTGAAAGCGGTTCCCATAGTAGATTGGAAACGGATGATCCTATACATGTTTTTGTATGCTTTGTATGTGTTTGTGGGATTATTATACACATAAAAACTTTGTCCATTAGTGAAAGACTTTTTTAATTTTTTTTGACGGATTTATAGCGAAAAATTACCAATTTTTCCGTTAAAATCGAAATTTTGTCTTTGAAATTGTAGTATTTTTTTTAATTAATGTTTTTAATTCCGTCTCCCTTAAGGACAAGATTTCGATTGTTAGATTCTTAAAGATCCCACAAAAATATATGCTGGTCGGTTTATTCGTTTTCGTGTTACAGTTGGGACCGCAAACTGCGTTAGTAGTAGGCAATCAGACAGACTGATGGATTTGACCCAATAAAATCATTAATTCGACAAGGCACAATTTTGACCTTACCAAAACGACAAAAGGCTATAGTCCCGTAAAAAGGGAAATATAAAACATCAACAATTTTTGCTAAGTGGACTTTCTGCTTTTAATGCCAAATTAGCCCTATTGGGAAATCACAGATAATGATAAAATAATAAAACTTTCAAAAAACTTGAAATTGAAAAACAATTTTTTTTGTAGTGTCGTGTCTTTAAACGTATGCACTCCAATTTAGTCAAAAGCGCTGCTTCCAAATATTTTGCGCAGGTGGTTTCGTTTGGTTTACTTTTTGGTAAATCCATATTTATTTGTTTATTTTATTTATTTAAATATTTTCAAAACTTTCTTTACAAAAGGTGTCAACATTTGGCATGACCCTTCACTCATTGCTTTTAAAATCGACAATTACTCGACTTTAATTAAATTGTCATTATTTTTATATGACATACATATGCCCCTCTTTCTTGATTTCTGCGCCGACCACAGAACACACAAGAATAAAAGCAACATTGTCGAGAAAATCCACAATAATGGTCCTATGTTGTAAACATACATATCTTTTTACTATACAACCATAAACAACATGTGACATGTTTATCTTGACTTCACTAAATTTTATGACTCACTTGTCTAATCAACCTTTTGCAGTTGTTGCAATTTTTTCTCCATTTCATATCACATGGCTCTTTGTTATGTTGTCGTTTTTCCTGAATCTAATTTTGCCACACATCATTCTCTCGCTCAACGAAAGCAACACTTAAGGAAAGTGGATAACCACCACTGATGGATGGATGTGCATGTCCATTGAGACCATCCAACATATGCAATATAAGTCAACACTGTATGAAAGAAGTAGATGGAAACGACTTATGAAAAGCTGAATAACAAACAGATCAAAGTGGACATGTCGGGTCTATTAAAACCGTAACATCACGTCAAGTGACCAGCCCGGTGATGTATGTATTACACCAAACATAACTTCAATGCTAAGCTGTGGTCAAGAAATATGTGACACTCACTATACGTAACAAGAAAATAGAACACACTAACAATATAAGCTTGGTGATCAGTGGTGGAGCAAATATTTTAAGCGAATAGTTTTCATACGATTTGTTATGTAAATAAAAAGACACCATTTTTGAAATTCCAAGTTAAGGTATGAGTTTTCAAATTTGCAGGTGCAAACATATAGTTTGCATCTGGAAGAATTAATATTACAGGGAGTTGGGTTGGACCTACTCCGAGTTCCCACAATATGAACCACGACCCTGAATACGACGATTCCAGCTGCAAAATTTACCACTAAACACATTTCAACCAGAAATAAGTGTCCAAAAAACGACAAAAATACACTTTCTCTTGATATGAGGATATTATGACGACTAGAAGTATGACAATGACGACGATGTAGCTGCTATTTTGAGAAAACAAGAACATGTATGGAATGACAGAGTGTCTGAGTGATGTGATAACTCTGTTGTAACCCAACAATTTCACACAAAATCAAGGAAGAATAACAGAAACTCACATACATCTGTACGCCCATAAATATTCGCGCTTTCGGAACACCAAGAAGAAAATTGCAAAAAAGTCAAGCACAAAGTGCATGGATGTAAATTACAGCTAGAAAAGAACAAGGGGAGGAAATATCAAATGAAAGCAAAATAAAACTGCAATTTTTATGGATGATATGACGGTCCAGGCCTGTTGTTTGGAAGTGCTTAGAATTCTGAGGATAGCAATGCGGTTTGGGCAGGGTGCATGTTGTTGATGATGGTGGCAATTTAAGTCAGTCATACATTTATGACCAAAGTTTCATCAGAGACCCATCATACCAAAGTATCATTCATATATATGTATGTATATTCACGTATGTCTAAGTCCCAAGAACGGTGATGGCCATCATCATCATGGTTAACACCATGATTGTGATGTTGGTGTGACGCTCTGTATGAGATGCTAGAAGACAAAATAAATGTTTGTGATTGTTATGCAATTAAAAGCAATGAAACTGAATGGTGAGTCTCAATGTCTATCGGCTGGATGTTGTAACTCCTTTTTGTCTTACCATTTACTCATGCCATGGACACTATTTGCAGAACTGTAGGCAGACTTATGGATATATAAACGACTTCCTATTTTGCTTTAGGCTAATGGGTAAAACTACATCATTCAAAGCTTAGGAAAAACAATGAACTCCCCCAATTTTTTCATTTTTGGTAATACAAAGCAAGCCATCACCATTGTCATCATCACAGACATGAGCATCTGCAGCCAGTCGTCCAACCATCACAACATCACTAGGCATTACATCATTCGGTGACAGTCAGTGGATTTTGGACTCCGGACAAATGTACATACAGTTAGGCAAGAAATGTATTGCAAAAACCAAAATTGTAGAAAATTTCATATTAATTGTTCGTTTATGGCAACAAATTATGGAAAAACTATACGGTTTTTTGTGCAAATCTCTTGCTATAGGTCCTTACAACAATATTCCGTCAAAATATGCAAAGGTTGTTTGCGATTTATAACAAATACGGTCAAAAATAAGAATTGACTACTACTTGGGGGTGACAATAAAAGTATTGCAATGGGAAAATCAGTACTATAAAACTATAAAGTTTTGCAATTTTTTGCGGTCATTATGCATTTTTATGACTTTTGCGGCTAATAAAAGACTAACAGTATTGAATGTAATAAAGTTCAGTGATAAAAAATGCCGTCATGGAGGGTCTTCAGACAGGTAAAAAACGCATGGGACCATATTAACAATAAACAATGGCGAATCGGCCACAGGCAAGTATGCAAAGAATGAATATTTTACTCAATATGTATTGTGGGATAATGGAACAATGCAAAACAGTCCGATTTCGGCTTTGAGAACATCGAAATACCTCTGAAAAGTATATGGAAAAAAATGACACCAGTGTAGTATTTTGAAACAACCTACGACAGAGCACTATTTCGTCTCTCAATGGTATTGATATGATTTAATTTTTACTAAGTGGATAGATATTATCCTCTGCTATCATAATAAATCCAAAAAATTGCGCCAAATCCAATAAAACCCATCAAATATGGAAATTAAACCGATACTGGAGAAGCTTGAATACCGAATATTTGGTTACTATATTCTTTACCATGGAAAATAGTATGCGGAATTGGGTTCAAGGATATAATAATGATTGGGAAGACATCCCCACTGACATCATTAAGAAATATTTAATAGTCATTAGTCTGAAAGTCAGAAAAATCGATCCCGAAAGCTCAAACAAAGTCAACTACCACCATTGCAAAGACCAGATCAGGATATGTTAATCTTATTTGTGTAAATTGCCAATGTAAAATAACACCACAAAACTCTTAAATACATCGGGCCAACATCCTGATATCAACCCCCATAAAATTGTTGGGTCCAATTTAACGAAAAACTCCAAAAACATCCTCCAACGAAGGATCAAGATTTACTAAAAATTGGGGAAACAGTATCCTTAGAGTGGAACGTACCGCGCCTTAATTTTTGGTTTAACTAAGCTCATTAATGCTTCAATGAATGTCCAAAGTGGATAGACAAGTCATTAAGGAACACACCTTTCGTAATTCTCGAAGAAACTATCGATTTGGTAATTTTTGCAATACTTTTATTGTCACCCCTAAATAGTAGTCAATTCTTATTTTTGACCGTATTTGTTATAAATCGCAAATAACCTATGCATTTTTTGACGGAATATTGTTGTAAGGACCTATAGCAAGAGATTTGCACAAAAAACCGTATAGTTTTTACATAATTTGTTGCCATAAACGAACAATTAATATGAAATTTTCTACAATTTTGGTTTTGCAATACATTTCTTGCCTAACTGTATGTGCAAGTGTTGCTTTGGGCACTGCAGCCAATTGTGATGAGTAGCTTGCAAATAAACAACAACAAAAACCGTCCATGGATTCAAGCGACATATCAACACAGTGTTTTATTAGCATTGTTTTTATAAGTATACCATTAGATGCAGAACTTATTAGGTTAATCGTTCCGAGTTGATGTAGTAATACCAGATCAAAGGAAATAACGACTAAAATAGTATATATTTATGAACATTTTGTTTAGAAAGAGACATTTTTGGGAAACATGCGAAGGCTACTCGGAAAGTTTCTGGCATATACTTGTGAACATTTTTGTTCGATAATTTTTCCCAACTTTCAACTTGGATTATCATAGCAAGAGTGCATCGTTGAAATTAAATATTTGTATGGCGAATCACCATCCTATAGTACTGTGAAAAACTGGTGTAATGAATTCAGTAGTGGCCGACGCTCGCTCCTTAAAATGGCAGTTGTTCCAGAAAAGATTGATGCCGTGGGTAAACTGAAGTCTTGCTCGTCATTTAACACACCGTGAGATAGAGGCATACTTGGGCATTTCTTCCACTAGCATACACCTGTCCGTTAAAAGGCTTGTTCCCGTTTGATCCATCACAATTTGACAATTATTCAAAATACGATCACGGTGCTTTAAAAGACGTCTATAATTAGATCGTCAGAGGTGACGAGTTATGCTTCAACAATTAACCAGCAAAAATATTCATTACAAATTATTTTATTTCCAGTTAACTCCCTGGGGAGCATAGGGCCATTACAAAGTTTTTCCAAGCTATTCTATCATTCGCAATCTGTTTTATTTCATTCCAGCTAGTACCGCTGCTCTCTACTTCTTTCATCAGACTTCTTTTCAAAGTGATCTTTGACCGACCCTTCCTTCTGTGCCCCTGGGGATTCCAGTCTATGCCTTGGCGACATATCTCATCCTGTTCTTTCCGCAATGTATGGCCAATCCATTGCCATTTCATCTTTTTTATGATTATGGGAAACGGTCCTATATTGCATTTTTTATATAGACCTTCATTACTTATAACATTTGGCCACCAGATTTTTAAAATAAATCGTAAGCATCTGTTTGTGAAGCTTTGCAATTTGTTGTTTAAGGCTGATGTTGTTAGCCAAGATTCGCAACTATACAATAGTACTGACAGTACGTTTGATTTGAATATATTTATTTTAGCCTTAGTTAGTATAACGGTTGAGTTCCAGATGTTACGCAATTGAAAGAATGCACTGTTTGCTCTACCAATTCTAAATACGATGTCAGTCTGTGCACTGTTTTCAGTTAAGATCATGCTTCCCAGATCAGTGAGGTTTATGAGTTTCGAAGGGATAAATATTGTTTGTAGTAGCTCCCATATTTTGGACCGGAATATGCTGTCAAAAGCAGTTGTATAGTCCACGAACGTCATATATACATATATTGCTTTGCATTTCTACTGTTTGCTCGGCGGTTATTTGTAGCGTGTTTATATGGTCTACGCATGACATATTAGCGCGGAACCCAGCTTGTTTTTCCGAAGACTTGTTTCTGCAGTGTAATTAATTCTATTAAGAGGAATCTTGCCAGTATTTTGGATGCTATGGAAAGAAGAGAAATCCCTCTATAGTTTTTGCACTGGGAAAGGTCTCCCTTCTTCGGAAGTTTTAGTAGAATGCCTTGTATCCAATCGTTTGGTAGCTTTTCTTCCCTCCAGGGACGTAGCCAGGATTTCATTACGGGGGGGGGCCCACCACCACCACCACCAAAATTTTGAAAGTTCATGTTAGCGAAAATGTCTTACTTAGCAAAGATGTAAACCTTATTTTAGACTTATTTTACTGATTAAATAATTTACATTACTATTTTTTAATTCAAATGGCGTAAAGCTTCTTGGCCAATTTTATCTTGTTTTTAGAATTTTTTGACAATATGTCACAGTTAATATATGGTCAAAACAATGAATATATTAATAATCCCATATATTTTTGGGCGTATCATTTATCAAATAATTCACAACTAAAGTGAATGTTATGAAATTCAGTGATATCACTTCGGTAAGATCAAAAGAAAACGAATACAATCGGAAAACCTTAGAAATATCATAATATTTAATTTTCAAATATCTTACATTATAATTTTCAAAGATATGTAAAAATCCGATGTCTACTTATCACAAAGAATTTCTGAATGCCGAGAACCTATGCTGAGTAATAGTTAGTCTATCCATCAAGAAAATCTAGCACCTAATCACGGTTATGTAAATGACAAATTCTGTCGCCAAATCGTGCATCTGTCAATAGACTAATTTTGGCGTCCAATCGTCGGGCTTCACTTGTAGAAATTCTGGTTTCCTATCCAGGTTCTTCTCATAAATTTATCAGGAATAAGGGAAACTCTGGAATCCAGTCTTAAATTCTTTTAAAATGAAATTATGTCGCCCAATCCAAGGTCTATAGCTGTATACACTCTTTTAGCAAAAATGCATAAACACAATTTTTCCCAATATAAATTTTGTATACTCTCAGCCTTTAGCCAAAATGTGCCTCATTGCAATAATGGCTTTAGGGCCAAAGTGTGTTTGAAAGAAATCTGTTTAAGAAAACTTGGAGTCGACTTAGCTATGTCCGTTCGTCTGTGTAGCTGCCTGGAGAGCACGATAATTCTCAAACACATCAACCGATTCTGTCCAAAATTTGGCCTTCGTGATATTTTGATCAACTTCGAAGATGGACCAAATCGATCTACTCTTTCGGCAAACTTCCGCAGAGTATTTCAAAAATTTTCAGCGAAGTGCAGTTTAAGACCTCCCTGGATAAGCTGTGTAAGCTTAAGACATCAATGACCATGACTTCACTTCCTTTATGCTAATAATTTAGTTATAAGTAAAAATATGAAAAAAAAAATAAATTAATAAATAAAAAGAACTCTCTGGAAACGCTTTGCTTTTTTGCAACAAGTGTTCTCGGGCCGCCCCTATTACTACAGTACAAGTTTTTTAGAGGCAAGTCTATACTTCCAGAGAAAATGGCCCGAAAGCTGTAAAGAACACCTAAGGCAATCATGTGTTGTGGCTAATGCGCACGAATACAAAATACGAATATACAAAATTAGAAGATGGTGCTTTTCGGTCTACTTCTTCTGGTATTTTCCTCCAAATTTCAAGAATTTTAGATAAAGTGGTATGCGCGAGTTTTCTTGAACGGAGCAGCAGATTTGGTCCATACTTTGGATTTAGTAATATTTTTTCCAAACTTAGTTTTTGCTCGAAAATGGGGTACCTCCCTCACAAACCTTCAAAATAGTTGTTTAAGTGCAGTTTAAGGTGTATTTGAGGATCTTTAGAAATTTTTACTGAAGGTATTCCTTGTGTTTAGAGCAGTATTACGTTTTTCGTGGGCAAGTCCATATTTCCTGACATTAGGGTCAAAAGGTAAAAATTATACTGTTGCGAACTGAAATGACTGGTGGCCGCAATATCTTTTAATATGAATGACTGCCAAAATAAGATCTACTCCCAAAAAGAACTATATCGGTCCGGTCCATTTCTCCATACCTCCTCCGCAACACTTGTGATCAATGATACAAATCCATATTTCGTTTACAAGTTTATACGTCCGAAAATGGCTAAAAATTTCTGAAAATCTTCTAATACATAGTTTTTGGGTTTAAGGATTTTGGCTGTGTAGCCGCTATTCGATCCGTTTATAGATGAAAGTTTCAATTCACACAGGCACAGGGTATATTCTTGTCCGCAAAGTCGAGTGGTACTTGTTGAGATTTTGACGAAGAATAACCTGTTTCCGATCACTTTATAGATTTCGTTTGTCGTCACAAAGTCCTTTACCGAAGGAAGTACTTATCAAAATACAATTGCTGTGGATTTCTATGACGTTTTCTTCTGGTTTTATTCAAAGAGTAATCGACAGATATATCGCTGAAGATGAAATTCATTGTAATTTTGAAATATTGGAAATAATATGTAATAAATCAATATATATAAAATAGAAAATTTTTGTACGTTTACTTGTTTGAAGTTTATGGAATCAAAAACCGCTGAACTGATCTTCCTGGAATTTTTAGAGTATATCACTACATGGCCTGAAAGTAACATAGGCTATACAAATTTCTGAAATTCCGCGTTAATCCGGAGATATATCATCAGAATCGGAGGTACCTCCAACAAATTTAGATTTTTTATGCAAATATCTATAGAATGGTAACAGATAATGTCTCCAAATTTTGGATGTGTGGAATTTGGTCTAGGAATACATTTGCCAAATTATATTGAAATCGGTTCAGATTTGGATATAGCGCCCATATATATGCATTAAACACGCTATGATTCTCTTACGAACAAGAAAGACTGTTACAACAAATACTTGCCTGGATCGCAGCAACTGGAACCAACCAGCTTAAGAAATGGCAACGATTTTTGCTGTGCAATAGCAAAGTTCTGTCAATATTCCGACTGTTCTCGGAATAATTAATCCACACTATTATCTTGTGATTTAATGCCAAACCAATAGAAACGACCAGTATTCCAATTTAAGCAAAGAAATAGTCTTTTATTGCGGGATTTAGAGGTGTTCTTCCACAACGATTAGCGATAGACTTAATGACTATACAAATTCAATTCAATTCAGGTAACTGGCGAGTAATGCAATCCACCAAAAAATCCTTCGTTCAGTACAAAGTGGCCACACTGATCCCCACATTTTCTTAGGATTGCCATCTCTTCCCATTATGCTTCATAAAATCCTCTCGAACGTGAACACGCTATGTATATCCAATTTCAATGAAATTTGGAGTGTGTGGCGGAATTGGGTCTAGAAATAAATTTCCTAAATTATATTGAAATCGGTTCAGATTTGCATATAACTCCCATATATATTTTCGTCCGATTTCATGTATTTGATGGGCCAAACACGCTTTATATACCCGATTTTAATGAAAGTTGGAATGAGTGACGAAAATTGGCTTACAAAAAAATTTGTCAAACTATATTTTACCTTATTCGGGGTAGCGCGCTTCGGGTTCAGCCAGTAAAATATAAACATTGACCTCAAGCTCAATAATCTTGATTTTATTAACATTCGAATGGTCGAACAAAACATAAAAATTCGACAGAAAAATCCTTTTGTCCAATAGGCATTTACGACACTGCGGTGGAACAGAAATGATGTATATTATAAAAAATGGTTGATGTAGGTTTTTTATTGCAAATTTCAAACATAATAAAGAATTTGTAAATGTTATGAATTTCAAAACAGTTCATTATAAAAACGTGTTAGAGAAAAATATACAAACACTTAAATCCACAAAGATTAAGCAACGGTTTTATTTATTATTGTTGAATTGCTCTTATAAAAAATTTCAAAAACAAAATATCGCAAAAATGTTTTTTCTACATGTTGTTTATAAGCCAAAGTATTGGACGTAATATGTTACAAACCTTCAATAAATACAAATAAACGTTTCGTTCTGAACTCAGTAACACTTACAGACAGCCCGGGCCCCCCTCCGGGCTACGTCGGTGCTTCCCTCCGAATTTCATGAAAAAGTGGGTAGAAAAGCAGTGACATTTTTGCAGGACAGCATTTTATTATTTCTGGGGGAATGCGGTCGTATCCGGAGGCTTTGTTGTTTTTGCGTTTTTTAATAGCATTCACTATTTCAAGGAGGGAAGTTGGTTCGGTGCTGAGTTGGTTAGATGTAGATATGGGTTCATCGGGTATGGTGATGGGGTTTGGTAGGTGTTTGGGGTATTATGTAATGTTTCCATGAAGTGTGTGCGCCATCGAAAAATTTGTTCATCAACGTTTGTTAGAAGGGTCCCATCCTTTGATTTGACAGGGCGGGCATGTGGTTAATGTTTGCCTGCTAGCCGTTTTGTTATCTCATAGACCGCTTTAGTGTCATTCCTATTGGCTGCTTCGTTTGCTTGCGTCGCAAGTTCATTAGTGTATGATGCTCTTTTGTCTCTTCTACAAGCCGATCTTATTTTCTTGTTTTTTGTTGAGTATAACTATTCCTCTTCCTCTCTTCTTCGTTGATTTTTATTTATTCTTTGATATTTTAAGATTTCTTCTTTCTTCTATTAAGGTCCAAGTTAATGGGTTCATCCATTCCTTTTTCCTGGGCATAAGGTCCAAGTACAATTTCACATATTTTTAAAAGATTATTTTAGATATGTTCCCAGCGTTTTTCTACGCCTTCATTTAGGTCATTCTCCTGTTCTAACATCATATTTAAATCGTTTTCTACGACTTCCTGATTACGAGGGTATTTTAATTTTTCTACATCAAAATTCGATGAAGGAAATTTTTTATGTATATTTTTTAAGGCGCTTGCTTTCATTTGCACTATCGCGAGAAGTATGTGGTGGGCAGAGCCAATGTCAGCACTACGTTTTACCCGTACATCACAAAGATTATGTTTCCATTTACGGCTTATGCAAAAGTGGTCAATCTGGTTTTCAGTTCTCCTATCTGGAGATATCTATGTCGTTTTGTAACTACGTTTGTGTCTACTACAAAGTTTCTTATAGAAGTTGTCCATTCTAATAGAATTTCCCTTTCCTACTTTGGAATTAAAGTCACCCATACATATCAGCATATCTCCCTTTGGTGTTTTGAAGAGTACTCATTCTAATTCGCTGTAAAATTTGGTCTTCATGTCTAATGGGGTTTCTACACGGTATGTTTTTTTAAATATTTGTGCATACCAACTGTCACTTTTTACAAAGCTTAATTTTTGTACACATGGTGTGAGCCATACAACAAATTTTAATGCATCAAAGTGTTATGTGCATACATATATATTTTTTTCGAATAGAACGCGCTCTATTCTCGTCTGTACAACCAAAGGTAAACAGCTGTTTTGTTTGTACGCGATACAAATAAAGAAAACAACAGAAAACGAATGAAAAATAAAATTTTGCCGTGCAGAAGGAATTACATATGGACGAAAAAAAGTAACAGTTGCTATGCATGAATATGTAAAAAAGCAGACCGTGTGAAAACTACATAAGGCTGAAGTCTCTGTTGGATATTCTGAAGTGGAATCTGGCTGTCATTATGCGTTCATTTACGGGACTCCAGCTGATAAGGGATGTCGATGCGCTTCGGCTTAAGAGTATGGCAACCCCGTCATTATGTATATCATTTTCGTCCCGGCTAGAATAGAATAGTGTTTCACCTGATTATAGACAATGTAGGCTCGAGCCGTTTCATCTGCATTCACTTACACCCACAATATCAATACCCATTTTTACACGTTCTTTTGCTAGTTGCGATAATTTTCCACATTCGTAGAGAGTTCTAACATTCCAGCATGTAATTTTGGTACGCTTTTTAAAAGCGAATTTTTCTTTATTCTTTGTAGAGGTTTCTTTTATACTGTCTAAACATGAATTGCTAGGGTTTCTCCGATGCTTGTAAGGACAAAGAAAAGCTTAGAAGAGCCTGAAACTCTTGATCGACTAAGCACGGGTGTATGCTTCCTGGAAGCTTGTGGAACCCTATTCCCCGACTACCTTGAGTTGGCTCATATGCAGATGAGATATTGTTCGTTGGATTCTAATTTTGAGGACGGCATCTACTCGTCCTGACAATGAGGGTTTCGGGTTATGGGGCTTCCATTCCCTCTTTCTCATCCGATGCATGTTCGGGGTTGTTTATTCAATATATTCAAAACTGACTCCAACTAGGGGCTGTGCACTATTCACGGTAGCTTGCAGCTCAGCTTTCACGGGCATCAGCTGTTCCGTAAACTTGTTTTTCTTTCGCTCATAAATTTTTGTATAAAATTTATTAATTTTATAGCCAAATTCGTGGCTATGAATGTTAAGAAAAGGCGTCGTTTCTGGGGAAACAATCCCAAATACAAACAAGTTAAATATGCCGACACCACTCTTGTTGGTAATAGATTTCAAGCACTGTCTGGTGATGATGATATGGATACCACTTCCGAAGAAGGTGAAATTGTTTCTAATAACGTCAATTATCCTCCCATAATAGTTGACTCCGCTCATTCATTTTCCATGATATTGGAATTACTGGGTAAACAATACAAGTTTAAAAGAATGTCGACTGGAATAAAAATTATGTCTGAGAACATGGATTTATATAATGAAGCAATGCGCAAACTACAATCGAAGAACTTGAAATTTTATACACACCAAGTGAAGGATACCAAAAAATTTAAATTAGTTCTATTTGGTCTAAATAAAATTGATACCAAAACTATTTCTGAAGAATTCAGTGCTACTCACAATATTCAACCAGTGGATGTTAAAGAAATCGTCACTAAACGATCCAGTGTGGAGGATGCTATCTACATGATGGAATTTGATCGTCAACAAGTCTCCAAAAGAGACGTAAGGAAAATTAGATTCTTTAATGGGATCTCAATTCATTGGAGGAACCCTCTAAAGGGTAAAAATGGGCCTACTCAATGCTCGAAATGTTCCATGTATGGTCATGGTGGAAGAAATTGTTTTAGAAGTGCAGTTTGTCCGGCTTGCGCTGGTAATCATGACTATTCGGTCTGCAATCTAAGCAAAACCTTGGAAAATGGTCCGGTGGTATATAAGTGCTACAATTGCACTAAGAAAAACTTAGATAATGTTAATCATAGGGCTGATGACCCTCGTTGCCCCAGCAGAAATGAATATCTTCAAATTCGGGAACGAATAACTTCAAGATCTAAAATCTCTGTGCCTAATCGTAATACTTTCGCTAACACAAAAACAAATATGTCACAACAACCAATGAGAGAACACATCACTCCATCTGTGCCAAAACCATATGGTTTCTCACGATCTCAGAGTAATCAGCTGTATGCAGACGTCACACGTGACAATAACAAAGATAAACATTACGATAACGATATTTCAAATGATCGTTTATTAGATATATTTTTTGAAGCAGTTGATGCTCTCGATAAATGTCAAAATAAATTTGACAAACTGAGAGTGTTGGGCATGATGCTTCAACATGCAATATAATCATGTAAACAATGGAAGTTTTCACGTTATGCAGTGGAATGCTCAAGGCATAACAAATGAGTCTGCTGTTTCTCAGTTAGAACTCTTTATTAAAAAAACTAATGTTGATATTTTGTTGTTAAATGAAACTTTTTTGAAACCAAACCACAAATTCCATATGGGTGGTTATAAAATATATAGAGAAGATCGTCCAACTTACGGAGGTGGAGTTCTTATAGCTATTAAGCATGAAATTAAACATGAAATTCTACCTAAGCTTAATACCGTATCTATTGAAAATATATCCATTGCGGTGAATATTAATGGTCGCAAAATAATATTCACTTCAGCATATTGCCCACATTATACTAACAATTTTAAAGATGATTTAGAACTATTGACTAATCATCATCATGATTTTTTCGTTTTTGGAGACTTTAATGCGCAGCATTCAAGCTGGAATTGCTTGACATCTAACTCAGCTGGGAATATTCTATACAACCACTGCCTTCTCTCAAACTACTACGTGTATCATCCAGATGCTTTCACCCGTTTTAGCCAAACTACCTCTTCGAGGCAACCTTCCACAATTGACATTTTGTTATCAAATTCGACATTGCCGTTTTCTTCGCTGGATACTCACCCAAATATCCTGAACTCTGACCACGTTCCGGTTTCTTTTTATGTAAGGGGTACTATCTGCTATGATATCCCGTTTACCACTATGTATCATTTGGCAAATTGGTCTTATTTAAAATCATGGGTTATTGATGCAATTGACCTTAAAAATCTACATTCCCAGGAAATTACAATGAACAATATAGAAAACATTTTAAATTCTATTGTTGAAATAATGCTAAATTGTTTAGACAAAATACCTAAAGAGCGGAAAACTCCATGGCAACGGGAAATCTCGGAATTAAGTTTGATGCTAATTCGCCAAAGGAATAGATATCGACGTAAACTGCAAAGATGTATGGATCCTAATGTTAAAATACAGTTATCTGCTATTATCAAACAATTAAATCGGCTTATTGATTTCCATATTAATAGTGATAGGAACATTAACTGGAACAAATTTTTATCAAAACTTCCCACAGGATCTAAAAAATTTTGGAAATTATCCCAAGCCATAAAGGGTAAACGTACCCCAGTAGCCGATTTAGAGTTTAATGGTGATATACTAAGGACCAATGATGAAAAATGCAATGCTATTGCTGATGGGTTTGCTAAATCACATACATTAACAATATCAAATCGTTCGCCTCTTGACGGTAAAGTAAATTCGTGTATACAAAATTTGAACGCAATGAATATAGATCCATCAGAAGTAAACTTAACTGATTCTACTGAGATACGTTATTATGTCAAAAATCTTAAGAACCACAAAGCTCCAGGATTGGATGGTGTAACAAGCATACTCCTTAAAAACATGCCTGATGTAGTTTTTAGTATCTTGGCAAAAATATTCAATTTCTGTTTAAAACATGGATATTTTCCTGAGTCATTCAAAAAATCTAAGGTGATTCCAATCCTCAAGAGTGGAAAAGATCCTAAACTCACGTCCAGCTACAGACCAATCAGTTTGTTAACTATATTGGATAAAGTCTTCGAAAAAATTATTCATAAACGTGTAATTGATTTTGCCAATTTAAACAATCTTATTAATAAAGATCAATTTGGATTTCGTAAGGAACACTCGACAACTCATCAAATCAAAAGAGTCGTAAATATTATAGATCAAAATAAATCGAATCGGAAAAGCACAGGAATTGTTCTACTGGATATAGAAAAAGCCTTCGATTCGGTATGGCACAATGGCCTTATTTATAAACTCAATATTTATGGATTTCCGACATATCTTCAAAAACTTATACAAAGTTTTTTATGTAATAGAACTTTTTTGGTGAGCATTGATAACGTTTATTCAAGTGAAAGAACCATACCTGCTGGTCTGCCACAGGGTTCTGTATTGTCTCCAACCCTATACTCTCTATTTACGTCGGATATATCTGTTAAAAGAAATGTTGATGCCGCATTTTACGCCGACGACAGTGCCTTCTTAGTTACTGGTAAAGTTTCAAATGCCATAATCAAGCGTATGCAGGAGTCCTTAAAATCGACAATTAAATTCTTTGAAAGATGGAAAATAAAGGTTAATGAGGGAAAAACCCAAGCTATAATATTTCCATTTAACAAATCTCCAAAGCGGATTCCCACTTTGCCACTTGTTGTTCAAGGACGTAACATTATTATTCAAGACGAAGTAAAGTACTTGGGTGTGATATTAGATAAAAAACTTACCTTTAGACGTCATATTGAGGAAGTATGCAAAAAAGCTATTCGCTGTGGACGTGCTTTACATCCCATTTTGAATAGAAGATCAGCACTAAGCATTCAAAACAAATCCCTACTGTATAAAATGTGTATAAGACCAATTATGACCTACGGTTGTCAAATCTGGATAACCAAAGCTGCGAAAACCCATATAAAAAAACTCCAGATTATCCAGAACAAAAACTTGAAAATTATCCACAATCTTCCTTATAGATATTCCACTGAACGGCTACACTCCGAACACGGATATAAACTGGTTAGCGCATATATGAAGGATCTGATGCTGTCATTTCTTGATAAATGCAGAATTTCTACTTTTGAATCAATAAGGAACCTTTCATAATTTATTACCACATCAAACTCTTTACGTATAAGAGCTTTTTAGTGGTTCTAATTTATCTCTTCCTTATACTTACTTACAACGATAATCTATTAGGTTTTTTAACAACACTTTTCCTAAATCTGTGATATATTTTTCCATTTATATAGTTTTTTCACAATATTATTCAAAGATCCAATTGTTGAAATACTTTTAAGTAAAATCTCAAACATTGTTATATTATTATGATATCGAAATAAATGAATTAAAAAAAAAAAAAAAAAAAAAAAAAAAAAAAAACCTCCTATTAACCTATATATTTTTTTCAATAATAAAGATATAAATAAGTAAAAAGAAAAATAAAAAATTTACAACACTTAAACATGACAGATACAGAGAGCGGTACCAGCAAAAAAATATTTAGTAACATTTACTATTCTTGGTACCTTGAAAATATGAATTTCAAATTCTGTTCAGATTTGAATACATACCCCCATTATTACAAGTCTCCCTTTGTTATAGTTTGGATTTACCGAACAGATTTATACCGTTCCGGTTAACTTAAAGTTAAAAGTGATGATGGAATTTCAGGGAGGAGCTTCTAGTCATTAACTTTCAATGTGAAAATTATATGTTTTATGCCTCCAAGTTAGTTTATTTTGCATTTTCAAATCCATCAGATATTAAAAGAACACATGTAATAATGGCCCATAATGGCGCAAAAGTTTGTATGCAGCACTGCAACCAAAATGTTTTGAAGTTTAAAAAGCGCTATAACTTATTGAAAAGAACAAAGAAATATTTCTTGTTGATAGTCACGAAGGTGGCCTTCAGTGATAACAACCGCAAGTATATAATATATGCTTACATAAGGAAATGTACGGTTCGAATTCCAAAACCTGCAAAGGAAGTATGCACCGAGGAAACTTTGTGCAACTGAGTACAAAAGTCTTGATAATTATTAGAAAAATATTAATAAATCTGTATAGAAAACCCCAAAAAATTTAACATTTTGAATAAAATTATTGCATATATCCATAATGTTCGTACGCGTGGCACATTGTGTAGTGTGTTCGGCAACAAATCAGAAGTTTGCATGATCAAGTGCAGCATGGAGCAAAATAAAATAAAAAATTAAGTATGTTGAAAATTAAAAAAATAACCCACCTCAACTGTTCTAAAAATAAAACAGATGTTTTTAGCTTATTTGTCTACATCTAATGGCCGTAGAATAATTAGTTTCCCGAGTAGTCATAGAATAACTACATAGTTATTCAGTGCGACATATCCTGGTTAAAGTAATGGGTTTGTAGGTGGTTTTGTAAGTAGTTACGACTACCAAAAAGTGCTATAAAACCCCATTATTTGGTAGTGATATTCCTGCTGGGAACTATAGAAACTGTCACGTTTATAACAACATATCAAAATTTTTGGCCATCAGAAGGTTCCAGACAAATTTTCAATCAAATCGGTCGTAAATTGCCAATGCAGAAATGCGATTTCACCGCTTATCTTTTAACCAAATTGTTTGTCATTTTTCATTTCCGAAAAAATTTAGTTTTCTAAACACTGTTTAACATGTTTCTGGTTTATTCACATTGCTTATTATACAAACTCTGCACTTTTTTGGGGATTCACAATTGATGCTAACGGAAGATGTCGCAACATGCATGAAGTCATTCACTCAATTTATCATTTGATAAATGTTTCACTTGCCACTTTGTGTCCAGGGGAAGGCTCTGATGGATGTGTAGATGCAAATGAAAAATTTTCTTTATATTAGGGTGGATATTGTATTCGAAGTATGTATACATATGTTAGTACATCTCGATCATTATGTATAAAGAACAATTAACGGATGGGAAATAAAAAAACATGATTCTAAAAATAAAGGAATGCAGTTATATTTTTTATGTGTCGATCTACTCTAATAAGCAATCATTGTTACATGTCCGTGGCTATAGGCAATCGTATCATCATACCCCTCTATTAGCAACACTTTCATGCTGTACTATTCGCATCGAATTTTTTGATGATGACGATGATGGCACTATTGTTGCCTATCGTAGTCGTTGGACACATTTAATGGTCAGTTGAGCACATGATAAACTGTCGTTGGTTGGATGGTTTGTCTTCACTCAATGTATGGGAGCATTTTGAAAGAGTGATGGAATGTCGTCCTTGCCATCCCTTAGCTCACAATATATACACATGTATTTACATGCAATCAGCATTTCACTTTTGATGCACTTTTTTGCTTTTACAACAAGGATAATGGATGTGTATTCCTATTGTATGCTGCGTGTAGGCGATTTTCATGTGTCTTGTCTTGTGTTTATACGTTGAAATACGTATGTATATTTCGCATTTCTCCCACCAAGGTAATGTAATTTTTTCATGCAGGCTTTCCATCACCATGATACAAATCAGCAAGGAAGGATAACGTGTGAATAGTTTTTATTACTTGTTTTACAATTATGATCGTCAAAAATGAAATATATTTATAGATCTTAACAGTTTTTATGGACCATTAAGTTTTTTGTACTTTGATGTATGAATCACAAGCGATTTATTTTTCCGTTTAGTAATGATTTGGAAAATTCAAATTTCCAATGATTATGTGGAGAGTTTTTATATAGAAGTTTGCACATATTTTTACAGGTAACATCGTCGTTTCTAGGTCTAGTTTAAGGGCTTCTTTCCCCACAAAGTAGGATCTATTCGACGTTTTGAGCACTTTGACCCATCCCACTACAGTGTACAAGAAAATGCAAATACGTGGGTAGGGAAGACCCCAACCCATTAGCGCTTGCCTGTTTTAATAACTTTTATACATGTTCCTAAAACCTAAAAAATCATCATACTGACCATCTCTGGATATAACATATGAACTTTTTAAAATTTGACTTTAGTTTTTATTATTTTTTTTAATTTTCAGCTGATTACAAATCATAGAGTTCATAAAATAACATATTTGTTAATATTTACTAATCAGTAGTGCGATTCTCTAACTAATTTTTTGAATTACCGACAAAAATCGGTAACATTAAAATCACTCGCTTTTGAAAAAAATATTCCGTTACCTATATATATTTTAGCCTCTTTATAAAATAATTATCATAATAAACTTATTAAGGGGTGACCCCCACTTGTAAATTTTAGAAAATCGAAAAAATTATTGGCTTATTTTATAGCCCGTTTCTCTATTCGTTGTTCGACCCATAACTACGAATAAATTACTTATTTCCCCACACAACATTTTAGGAACGAACGACGATTTTCCTATGTTGTTCGATTAGAAATACTCTCTGAACGACGTATAAGTATGTCCCATCCCTAACAAATGAGAGAATTTATCGAAAATTGAAAAATTTGTTGAAAACACAAAAATTTTTAGAAAAAGGAAAAGTATGACTGAAAATTAATGAACTAAACATTTTTTATAGATGCAGAAGGAAGATGGTTGTGTTTCCTTTTTAATTCCGCACATTTCTTGTCCATTTAGTTGAAAATCGCGTAAAAAATCAGAAACAAAAAGGAAACAAATAACTGAAAGTCTGTATACACAAACATTGTTTTGACATGCCACTCTCTCTTTAATTTTGAAAATAGAAACATATAAAAATATATTGAAAATACAAATTATTCAGAATTTATGGAAAAAATGAGAGAAATGTGTGTATTTAAATATAGAAGATACATTTGAAGGAAAGTCTATTGCTTTTCCTATTCATATAATGTATATTTTATGTGTTTTCGGTTTAAATTTTCGTGAAAACAAGGAAACGAAAATTAAGGAAATTTTGTTTATGTTTCTGTTAATTACGAATGGTGTCGTGGAAACGGGTTAATTCGTGTACGTCGTACGACAGGCGAACAACGTAATTGAAACGCTCGTGTGAACATGACATTAAAGTAGAAGTAATTTAGAATATGTAGTAAAATTGGTTAAGACATGAGCTTTGGAAGGGAAAAATTTATTGTGTTTTGTATGCAACATAGAAACTAAAAACGTGTTTTTCTCCAAATGACGTTTTTAAAATCGGAAGCTCGAAAACTAATGAACCGACTGTTATACAATTTTATGGGGTTATCAAGGACATCAAAATCTAGTCCTTCAAAAATCGATTTTTTTTAATTTTTTTTTTGTCCGTTTTATAACTAGGAAACGTTAGTTTTTTTAAGCCAAAACTTTCATTTTGTTGGTCCACCATTTCAGTAAAAATCGTATTTTTATACCCTCCACCATAAGATGGGGTATACTATGTTTGTCATTCCGTTTGTTACTACTCGAAATAATCATTGTAGACCCCACAAACTATACATATTCTTGATCAGCGTGCAATTCTACATCGATATAGCCATGTCCGTCCGTCTGTCCGTCTGCGGGAATCACTTTAGCGTCCGAACGGATTGAATTATGTGGAATGAAATTTTGGTAAAATCTGTTATATGTACGTAGGACTTTTGGTATTCAAAGCGGGCTATGTTGGTCCACGTTTCGTATAGCCCCCATACAAAGTGACGGGTAATTTGGTATTTTGTGTCTCCAGAGGCTAAAAAACCTTTCTACCAAAGTTTGTTTATATAGGTCCACGTTTTGGTATAACCCCCATATAACGCCCCATATATAGTACGCGTCACTTTAAGATATTTTGAATGTATTAGTCCCATTTGACCACAGAATCGGTTGTAACTTTCTATTTCCAGAGGCTAAGAAACATTTCTACTGTAAAATGTTTATATAGGTTCACGTTTTGATATAGCCCCCATAGAACGTTATCTCCCGATTTTCGGTATTTTGAAGGTTTTAGCCTCATTATAACACCGAAAAGGCTGAAATTTGTATTTAGTCTTCGTTGGGGGTATACAACTTTCCCCCAGAAATTTGTAGGTATAGATCCACGCCTTCATATAGCCCCCACAGAACGGTTCCCCCGATTTTCGGTATTTTGAAGGTTGTGACCACATTAATCCACCGAAATGGCTGAAATTTGGTATTTGGTCTTCATTTATGGTATTAAACGTTCTATGTGAAATATGTTGGTATATAGCCCCCATAGAACTTACATACCTCCCGATTTTCGGTGTTTTGAAGGTTGCTGCTCATTATCCCATCGAAATGACTGACATTTGGTAGTTACTCTTCGTTCCCCACCGAAATAGGTAATATTTGGTATTAAGTTATTGATGGGGGTATGAAACATAGGTCGACGTCCTCAAATAGCTCGCATGGGACCGTACTACCCCATTTACGGTATTTTGAATGTTGTGCTCTCAATATACCACCGATATAACTGAAATTTAGTATTTAAATTGCCATGGGTGTATAAAGTATTGCTGAAGAGAATAATCAGTATAAGCCCTTTTCTTCAAATAACCCCAATAAAAGCGTACTTCCCGATTTTTTTGGTATTTTGAAGGTTGTGTCTTCAATATTCCAGCGAAACGGATGAAATTTAATATTTAGTCTCCGTTGGTGGTATAAAACTTTCCACCTGAAATTTTCCGGTATTGTTCCATGTTTTTATATAGCCGCCATAGAAAGGCCCCCCCCAATTTTCGGTATTTTGAAAGTTTTAGCCACATTATTCCACAGGAATAACTGAAATTTGGTATTTAGTCTTCGCTGGGGTTACGAAACTTTCCTCCAGAAATTTATCGGTACAGGTCACGTTTTATACAGCCTCCATAGAACGGTGCTCCCGATGTTGTTAACTATCCAAATCCAGAATATTCCAGGTTTAGGTCTATTCTGTATTGCCCAATTTTATGTATTTCGCTCAATTTGGAAAGTTGTAAAAATTGGTCCATGTTTTGAAAAGAACAAAAATGTCGCCCCATATGAGCCGTTTTGAAGGGAGTATTATCAGTTGAGATATATGTACTACTCCTGCAATAAATGGAAGTGTTTAGTACTTTCATAAACGAAATTAAACTAAGTGTTCCTATTCACTTCAATACAGTTCGTGGTGGAGGGTATAAAAAGTTCGGCCCGCCCGAACTTAACGCTTATCTTACTAGTTTTTAAAACGGATCGATGAAGGACTATATCTTTATGTTCCAAATAAGCCCACAAAAATAAACGACGATCAGTTAACTAGTTTTCGAGCTAGAGAGTTTTGTAGACGGCCATTTTTTCACAAAACCACATAATATTTTTCAAGAAAACAAATTCAGACAATAGATTATGATGTACTTTTTCAGATGAAAAAAATCTACAAAAAAAGTTTGCCACTTTTCTTGGAAAAAAAAATCATGAAAATAACCTTTTTGCTATTTTATTTTCATTTTCTATTTTTATGTGGTTTACTCTCAAGCACTAGCCCCGTTGAGTAATTTTTATTAAAAAAGAGATCCATGGCCATTCATTTAACTATTAAACTACATTATTGTATTGGATTTGCAGTACCACAAAATAAATAAATAAGTACAAATTCAATAAATTCTAAAGCGAATTATATATCGATAATGAATAATTTGTAATACCGCCCACTATTTCTGATATTGTTTTATTTTATTTTCGTTTTTATACCCTCCACCATAGTATGGAGGTTATATCGACGCCTCCAAACAATAGTATGCTAAGTCGACTTAGCATGTTTTCAAGTTCTTTTACATTTTTATATTTAACGTCCTTTAACTTAAATTCTGTCAAATTTTGGTAATAATCGGACAATCCGAACAGAAGTTATAAACAAATATTTACTAAGCACAGTACTGAAGGTCAAAGAAATTTCCAAACTTTAAGAGCTTGTCCTGCAAAACTCACTGTTCAGAATTAGCAAACTATTATTTGGAGGTGTCGACCGTCCTTTAACTTAATTCTGTCAAATTTTGGTAATGATCGGTCAATCCTAACAGAAGTTATAAACAAATATTGACTTAGCATAGTACTGAAGTTCAAAAAATTTCCACACTTTGAGAGCTTCTCTTGCAAAACTCACTTTTTAGACTTAGCATACTATTATTTGGAGGTGTCGATATTAAGTTTTGGTTTTCCGTTTGTAAAGCATTGAAAATATCATTTGCAACCCTGTGGTAATCACTATAGCACCCACAAAAATTGATATAGGACGGTGAAATTTTGGGAAGATGCGTCTTTTGTTTGCAGGCAGGTCAAATTCGATGATGGGTTATATCGGTCCACGTTTTGGTATAGCCCCCATATAACGGTACCACCCGATTTCAGGTATTTTGGAGTTTTGAGTAGATTTTCAAACCGAATAGCTATAATTTGACATTCAGCCTTCCTAGTGATCAGCAAACGTATATTCCAAAAGATATGGCAGAGGTCCATATTTTGGTACAGCCCCCATATAACGGAACCTCCCGGTATAACGGTACCTCCTACCTGTAATTTTACATTTGAGGTTCCCAGTGGTCACAAAACATCTCCACCAAAAACCGTCAACATAGGTTCATGTTTTAGTTTAGGCCCCATTTAACGGTACCTCCTGATTTTCGGTATTTTTGAGAATTTTAGCCACATTAATTAACCGAACTACCTGCAGTTTTACATTTGGGGTTCCCAGTGGTCACAAAACATCCTCACTAAAAACCGTCAACATAGGTTCATGTTTTAGTATAGGCCCCATAGAACGGTACCTCCCGATTTTGGGTAATTTGGGTATTTTAGCTACATTATTTGACCGAACACCTGTACTTTTACTTTTGAGGTTCCCAGTGGTCACAAAACATCTCCACCAACAATTGTTGACATAGGTCCAAATTTTGGTATAGCACTCATATAACGGTATCTCTCGATTTTCGGTATTTTGGCTGCATTTTTGGACCGAATTACCTGTTATTTAACATTTGATATTCCCAGTGGTCACAAAACATCTCCACCAAAAATTGTCAACGTAGGTCCAAATTAGCGCCCATATAACGGTACCTTACGGTTTTCGGTATTTTGAATATTTAGAAACATTATTTAAAGGAATTACCTGTAATTTAACATTTGATATTCCCAGTGGTCCAAAAACATCTCCACCAAAAATTGTCAACATAAGTCTACATTTTGGTTAGCCCCCATAAACGGCACCTCCCGATTTTCGGTATTTTTAGAATTTTAGCTACACTGTTTGACCGAATTACCAGTTATTTAACATTTGATCTTCCCAAAACCATCTCCACCAAAAATTGCCAACCAAAAATAGACCGAACTAGCGGTAATTTGCCCTAAGGGGTTCCTAGCGGTCATAACACCTCTCCACTGAAAATTGTCAATACAGGTCTATGTTTTTGGTATAAGCCCCCATATAAAGGTACCTCCCGTTATTAGGGTTTTTGGGGATTCTATCCACATTTTTTGACCTAACTACCTGTAGTTTGATATTTGACCAACAATTGTCAACATAGATCCATGCTTTTGTATAACGCTATATAACGCACCTTCAGATTTTAGGTATTTTGACAATTCCGACTATATGTTTTCACCGAGCTATCTGTAATTTGACGTTTGAGTTTCCCAATGGTCACAGAACTTCTTCCCCTAAAATTAATATGGTCCATGTTTTGATATAGCCCCATATAAATTTGCCGCCCGACTCAAGACATTTTTAGATGCATTTTTACTTACCGATTTTAGGATTTTTGATGAGTGATTGGATATTTGAGGTTCTCAGTGGTCACAAAACTTCTACACCAAAATTTTCAACACCGGTCTGTACTTTGATATAGCCCCCATATAAAAGTGCCGCCCGATTGAAGACATTTTTAGATGCATTTTAGGTATCCGTGGTCACAAAATATTTCCACCTAAAATTGTGGACAGGAAAGAAAATAATATTCCATATTTAGTATCAGAATATTTTATGGTGTTTGGTATAAAAAGTTCGGCTCGGCCGAACTTAACTTTTTTTGCTTGTTTTGTTTTATAATGGTTATAGATGGGATTCTACCCGGTATTTACCCAAAACTTAGGTAAATACCTGTTAAATACCCAGTAAATACCTTTTTTGGGTGTTTATTTGGGCATTTAAAAATGTATTTTGAAATGAATATTTTGTTTTTCTGTCATATAGAAAAACAAAAATATTACAAAAAAAGACAAGAAAATCGATTAAAATTCGCGGTTTCAATATTTTATATGTTTCACATCTATTGTTAACGTCAGATGTGGGCTGCGGGCTGCAAAAAGTAAAATTTTTACAGAGAGAACCAAATCTTAAGATAATCAACGAAAATCGATGATATTGTCATTGATATACATATAGGATACCATGAGACGTGGTCCAGTAATGGTGTTTTCCTGCAAGGCGCAGTTCAATCAACCGCTCTAAATGCCTTAAAATACCAGAAATAATGCTGTTACTATTTTTAGGAAGTTTATCAAAATATGGACCAAAATAGGTCTTATGTGAGCTGTTTTCATATGTGAAATAAATAATTGAATTTATATTGAATCTAAATTTTGTTAATCCACCGTGTTTTCTCCTATAATTTGAGCATTGCATGTTATATAGTTTCTACCCACATTTTGGGTAAATTTCCAGGTATTTATCCATTTTTACCCAATTTACCCATTTTAATGGGTATTTACCATTTGGGTATTTACCCATTTCCCATCTCTAATAATGGTAAATGTAGTGAAAAACGGGGTTGATAAGATTTTCAAATTTACACATTTTCTAATTCTCACAACGGACTTCTAAACACAGTCTTTTGTTTTAAAGGGGCGAGTAATATCTTTAGGACAAGCCATTAAGTTTTGAAATCGGTTAACAAATGGCTAAGTAATAGTGGTTGAAGTGCAAAAAACGCATCAAAAATGGGGAAAATGATTTTAATCGTGCTCTAGGCAGCTTGGAAGATACCAACCAGTATCAGCTGGTAATGTATATGCTGTTATATGTTTGTTTTTTACATCTTCGAAATCAGCAAATTCGGCAAAGTTGTAGTTTATAATATGGTTTAAATACACTGTGCCACAAAAGTTGACTAAAAAATATTCAAGCGTTGTGATGCAAAAATTCTATCGTGTTGGGGTCCATGGACAAGGAAAATTCCTTTGGTTCCTTTGGGTCACTTCGTTTTTTGTTTTATAATGGTAAATGTAGTGAAAAACGGGGTTGTTAAGATTTTCGAATTTAAACGGGCATAACTTCTGCGCTTTTTAGCGCAGCCTTTGCAAGTTATGAGTTTGGCTTTGAATACTGATAACATTTTTCTTATGTTTTCATGGACGTGGGTTCAAATCCCAGCCGAAGATTCGAACCCACACATAAACCAAATTATGTGACCGTTTTTACGGTTAGTTAGGGTTTTATATTAATTATTTTTATCATTTGATCCAAAAACTTTATATATATGACACTAGCTGACCCGGTCCGCGTTGCTGGCCCGTTGTTTGGGTTCTCCGTGTAAACTTTAGTTATCTATCCAGTATTGATACACCCATAACAAGTGAGAAAAGGCTATAGTCGGTACGGGGCCGACTATGTGAGACCCTACACCACTACCTCTGTGAATAATCTTTTCACTCGAAAACATTTTTTTTATGGAGACACGAAAGTTTTCACCTATCTTGCTTTTATACCAAATGACTTAAGGCGAACTGAACCAAAATAATTAATATTTAATTTTATATTTTACTACTGTCGACATCACCAACATCAATAGGCTTCTATCTCTGTAAGAAAATTTCGTGATGATCCGATCAAAATTCCGACCTGTAGTGTGATTGCAGAAAAAGTGGAAAAAGGGATGCATTACGACTATTGCGATATCTCTATTTTTTGACTACATACGCCAACCTACTTTGCATAATTTCAAAGATGGGATTTTCTACTTTCTTAATCAGGTTTTGCTTTTAGAAGATCCCCAACCAAAGGTGTGATATCCGTCATTATTATTAATATCGCAAAAATGAGAAGTTGGGTTTTATTAGCGACTATTGCGATATCTTCGTTGTTAGACCACCTACGACAATCTACGTTACATTGTTGTAAAGGTGATATTTTATACTTTCATTGCCAGGAATAAAATGTTGACTTTTTCTCCAAATAAAGTTTTTGCTCATTCCGACCCCTAAATATTATCCGGCCATCATCAAAATTAATAGGCTTCTTCCTATGTGAGACCCTCATTAACCCTCGAAATTTCGTGACGATCCGATCAAAATTGGGCCCAGTAGCGTGATTTCCAAAAAAATGGAAAAATGTGATGTATTATCGAATATTGCGATATCTCCGTTATTTGGTCACCTATGCCGACCTAGTTTGCATCATTTAAAAGGTGGAATCTTCTACTTTCATAGTCAGGCTTTGCTTTTGGAAAGTATCCAACCAAAGCTGTGATATTCGTAAATATAACATAAATCGCAAAAATGAAAATTTGGGTTTAATTGGCGACTATTGTGATATCTTCGTTGTTTGATCACCTACGAGAACCTACTTTACATCATTAGAAAGGTGATATTTTCTATTTTTATTGTCAGGTTCTGCTCTTGGTATACCCCATACAGAAGCTGAGATATTCGCTTTGGAAAAAAACGTTGTCTTTTTATCCACATACGTTTTTTGCCCATTCCGACCCCTTAATATTATCCGACCATCACCAAAATCAATAGGCTTCTTCCCCT
This sequence comes from Musca autumnalis, assembly GCF_047663935.1. NCBI lineage: Eukaryota > Metazoa > Arthropoda > Insecta > Diptera > Muscidae > Musca > Musca autumnalis. The sequence continues at coordinate 84,548,497 of NW_027411755.1, read as the reverse complement.
CCGGGACCCCCATCAACACCCAAAATTTCGTGACGATCCGATCAAAATTGCGACCTGTAGCGTGATTACAAGGTTTAGATGGACAGACGGACAGACGGACAGACGGACGGACGGACGGACTGACGGACGGACACACATAGCCAGATCGACTCAGCTCGTCGAGACATTCATTTTGATATATATAAGTATGGGTCTACGACCATTATTTCGATGCGTTACAAACTTTTTAGCCAAAACCAACTTATAATACCCCCCCCACATAGTGGTGTAGGGTATAATTAGGCATCCCTCTAGAAACTTCATAATATAAATCAATGTTTTGACGTAAATTCCATCCCAGCAAAATTTGAAGGAAGGGGTTCCATGCGATGACGTGATTCCATGGCATGTTTTGCATTGGTTCAAACGAAGTCGTGAAAGATCCGATCTTTTCATTAGCATTTGAACCAATGCAAAGGAAGTCGTGAAAAATCCGATCTTTTCAGCAGCATTTGAACCGATGCAAAGGAAGTCGTGAAAGATCCGATCTTTTCATCAGCATTTGAACCCATTCCATCGATCCAATAGAGGTGAATTTTGTGTTTTTATTTATAAAATTTTTTCTTAATATATAAGATTAATTATTTACAATAGGCTTGATGTTGTCGGAGACTCGAAATCACAACCAACGTTGTTAAAACTCTCGTCGTAATGATAATGTCATTGCAAAGGGTTGGTGAAAATGACATGCCAAAGCATTGGTGGAAATGACATGCCAAAGCATTGGTGAAAATGACATGTCAAAGCATTGGTGTAAATGACATGCTTTGGATCCAAAAGTGAATAGCATCTTTTGGGGTCCACGCTCATATAAAATTCATCGATGAAGATGCTAAAAAGATGACATGCCAGCTTACTTGCACCCATGATTGAATGGCATCTTTGGCATCGAACATTTTGCTGGGATATAATGGTATCCCCAAATTTAAGATATAAAATCTCTTTTATTATACCCTTCACCATAAATCGACAGTTTAAACCACTTTGTGACCCACATATAATGGTCGGTGCACGTCAATTAACATTGCTATATATTGGATTGTTGGTCTCGGTTGGGGTCGTAATTATTACTGTAAAGAATTGTTGGTATAGGTCCACGTTTAGATATAGCTCCCATAGAACGGTACCGGCTGATTTTCGCTATTTTTGAGGATTTAACATCATTATCACACCGAAATTGCTGAAATATGGTTTTAATATATTTTAAAGAGGAGAGCATAAATATTCGTATCGACCTAAATACACGCCTTTTATTTGCGCTCGGTATGTAACAGTAATAGGTTCACGTTTTGATATAGCTCCCATAAAACAGTACCTCCCGATTTTCGATAGTTCAGAGATATAGCCACTGTTCAGTATACGTCCTCATTTTGATATAGCTCCCATAGAACGGTGGCGCCTGATTTTCGCTATTTTTGGTGGATTTAACCTCATTCAGCCCGATCGAACGTAAGGCCTTTTTTCTTCGCGCTCTATATGCAATAGTGGTAAAATACCCCCCAGCGAAATGTATGTTCCTTCGGGATATGTATGGCAACATTTATATAATTCACAAAAAAAAATTACTTCTATAAATTGTAGTTGTTATTATCGAGATTTTGCTGTATTTAAAAAATTTATCTTTACCTAGCTATTCCAAGGACTGAAATCAATGCTCATGAAGTTTCACTTCCCACATTTTGAGATTTTATCCGTAATTATAATATTTTCAAAAATCGAACACGATCGCGGTATTCTGATTCCAATGACGATATTGTATTGTATATCAATAACTTTGTCTGATTTCCAATGGATCTTTCTGGAATTTCGATCTTGTGACATCTCAAGTTATCCGGATTTTACTGTATTCCAAAATGTGGAGTTGATCGCGTTGTCCCACTTATTGTTTAGTGTTCAGCGTTTATAGCGTTTTTTAGGCACGCTTACAAAATTATGTGTATTATCTGAAATAATAAATGTTTGCAAATTTTGTGATGACCGCGATATTTCACTTTTCGCGATATTTCACTACCGCGAAGACCATTCAGGGTCAAGACAGTAATTACAGTAGAACTGCAAACAATCTGTAAACAATACGTTCAAAAATATAATGGACTTCAGATTTAAAAAAAAAAAAAATTTTGATGGAGAACCTCCGGTCACTACACTTAGCCGTATTAAAATAGCTCACGACCGCGCTATCCCACTTGTTCAAGCTAGTGTTTATATCATTTTTGTGTCTTGCTTACTAAAATTATGTATATTAATTGAAATAATGCATTTTTGAAAACTTTGTGATGACCGCGATCGTTCAGGGAAAACAATCTGTAAACAATACGTTCAAAAATATCAAAGATTTCAGATTTTCTTAAAAACATTGTGGGGGAGGACCACCGGTCACTACTCCTAGCCGTATAAAAACAGCTTACGACAGTTCTAATTAATTGAAATAATACATTTTTGAAAATTTTGGGATGACCGCGTTTTTCACTTCCGCGACGACCATTCAGGGTCAAGACGGTAATTACCATAGCATTGCAAACAATTTGTAAACAATATATTAAAACGTATCTTGAATTTCGCGGTTTTCTTAAACAAATTGTGGGGAGGACCACCGGTTACTACACTTAGCGTGATAAAAAAATAGATTACGACCTATTCTCAGACCTAAAAACTCCACATACAAAATTTCATACGATTTCCCAATCGATTTTTCGGAATTTCTATATAGTGACATCTCAAGTCATCGGGATTTTACTGTATTCCAAAATATGGCGTTGACCGCGTTATCCCACATATTGAAGCCAGTGTTTTAGCGGTTTTGTAGTCACGCTTACTAAAATTAGGTATATTATCTGAAATAATACATTTTTGAATGACCGCGATATTTCACTTCCGCGACGACCATTCAAAAAAATATATAGCCTATTTTCACCACCGGTGTTCCCAGTACATTATCTGAAATTTTCAAGAAAATTTTTTCAGCCGTTTTTGAGTCTATTCGGAACATACAAACATACAAACATACAAACAAACAAACATACTAACATACACACATTGCCTTTTATATATTAGATTTTATGGCGACCGGTTAAGGTTAACCCGTGCCAACCTAGCGATCTTTGTTTCCATAGTAATTTGTATGGGGACAAAGGCGCATTTTCACCAAAATTCTCTAAATGCAACAATTACTCGTATGGTCGAAGATTCGAACGTACACAACAACCAAATTTTTTTCGATCCAAAAGCTTTTTGTATGAAATTTAATGGCAACCGGTTAAGGTTAGCCAGTGCCAACCTAGCGATATTTGTTTCCATAGTAATTTGTATGGGGCCAAAGGCGCATTTTCACCAAATTCTCTAAATGCAACAATTATGGTCGGATCGATAAAAAAAAAATTTACAAGTTCATTATTGTGGCTAACAACTTTTTCTAAATATGCATATTTGAGCTATATCAAAATGCGATCAGATTTTCCAAATTTTTTGTGGAATCGTTTTTGTTATCAGTCAACAATGTATAAAAAAATTAACAAATACGAAAATAAAATAAAATAAAATAAAATAAAATAAAATAAAATAAAATAAAATAAAATAAAATAAAATAAAATAAAATAAAATAAAATAAAATAAAATAAAATAAAATAAAATAAAATAAAATAAAATAAAATAAAATAAAATAAAATAAAATAAAACAAAGTAAAATAAAATAAAATAAAATAAAACCACAAATAGTGGGCGGTATTATAAATTATTCATTATCGATATATAATTTGCTTTAAAATTTAATGAATTTGTACCTATTTATTTATTTATTTTGTGGTACTGCAATTCTGAAAAACCATGTGTTTTCAATGCGTTATTGGAGAAAGAAGATCTCTTTGCTTGCTCGCGAGTAAAGGGCTGCGGAATGCTGATTTATAGTCATACAATTTTCTTCCATACTTTTAAAGTTCCTCATAATTATTTTTAATGGCTATTCCGTTAAACATAATTTCTTTACAATAAATTTTGTCAAGATTTTATTAAAGATTTGTCTGTGGTCTCATCGACTCATATCCAGATGTAATGACCTCTTAGCTCTCTACGAATTTTATTTAATTCATCATCATCATAATATATGCTATGATATATATGATTTTCGTATTAAACTTTTATCGTGAATACAGACGAACAAGAAAAGGTCCCCCACAATTCTTTGTTTTCAACACCGGTATTACAATGTTTTTTAAGAACATTAATAAAAAATTAATAAAAAATTTTTTGAAGTTTGGCATAAGTCAATAAATTAATTTCTAACGTTCATGAAGCACTATATCACTCTTGCATGTAAATCTATCACCAATATATAGTTATCATAGTGTAGTTGTTTTATTTTGTTCAGTTATTCCAAGTTTACTAGTCGTAGCAGTTGTATCATATGCAACGTAACACCCAGTGTGAATAAACATTTTCTTAATATTTTGTATGCTGGTACTTACCAGAGACAGGTAATATCAATCTACAGTTCATATATTATATAAAGAAATATATGCTATGATATACATATATGATTTTCGTATTAAACTTTTATCGTGAATACAGACGAACAAGAAAAGGTCCCCCACAATTCTTTGTTTTCAACACCGGTATTACAATGTTTTTTAAGAACATGTATCGAATGTATAGATTATACTATACATCTATTAATAAATTTAATCTTGATCTTTGCAAAGACTTTATAGGAACCAGCATTCCGCGGAGGGCCTTAATAATAGCGTACTTAAATCCTTTTTTATTATTACAATGTTTTATTTCACTTGCTTTGTTTCCTGTCTGTTTAGTTTAAATTTAGTAACTCATTTTTAACACAGTTGGATGTAAATATTTGAATATGAAACCAAAACCAATATGGGTTAATTTTTCTTAGGTATTTTGAGGATTTTATCTTCATTCTTAGCCCGAATTGGCTGTAACTTGGCATTTGGAGTTCCCAATGATACAGACACTTCCCCACCAAAAATTGACATAGGGCATAGGTCCAGGTTTCGGTATAGCCCCATATAGCAATATCCCCCGATTTCAGGCATTTTAAAGTTTTTATTTTTCAGTAATTTGGTTATGGGATTCTCAGTGGTCCAAAAATTGTATTTACTAAGAAGTTAAAAAAATAATTAAAGAAATTAAGCTACAGTGCACAGTGGATCAACTTGTATGGAGAAAGTGGCCAAAAATATTTAGAGTGTAAAAATCAATCCAATGCGCCGGTTACAGCTTTGTGCTGCTGCGAACAGTGTTTTAAGAAACCACGAGCGTAGCATTCCCCCCCCCCCCCCCCCCCCCCCCCTCTTTCCCCTCTTGAGGTGGTATACGGTAAGAATTGTTTTATGCTGTTAATACAAAATGACATTAACAAAGGCCCCGATTATCTTATGATGCAAAAACAGACTTGGGGAAACAAAACAATCTCTAAAGCAACATAAAATCCAACAAATTTAGCGGATTAAAAAAATCAAAATTTTTGTCTGAAAAATGGTAAAGTTTTTAATATAGACCTTATAGCGTTCTTCCTGGAAGGCACGTACCGCCAACTTATGACACATTTGGAAGAAGATTTCTTCATCTTGCCACTGATGCCAATTATGTTAATATACGTGGTCAGATAACAGAGTTATACGCTAATATATCCATAGAAACCCTAATCTAGGGCAGCTTTAGTCAGCGACCCACCATTTATAGTCTGGTACTAGATGGCAGCTGATTTAAATACTGAATAATCTTAAACTCATGACCTACTTTGGAAAATTATTCCCGAGGTGGGCACTAGTGGGCATCATGACTAAAACTTTAGGTCAAATTTAAGTATATGATCGAATTGGCATTACAAAATACACTAAGAAAATGTGCAGTTAACTAGAATTCCACAACACGCTAAAACACTACTTTTTAATGAAAACTAAGCTATTACCTCCTCCTTCAAAATTCGCTATAATATTTGGCTATACGTATTAGTTTCGCGATATTTTGAATATATTCACATGCACTTAAAATATATGTTATACTCACAACAAAAAATATTAGTCAAATGGTCCGACTTTTGAAGCTATTCTTAAGAAGATCGCGTTCGAATGAAACAAAAACTAATATATTTTTAAAAAGGTCCATGTCATAGCTGTCAGTGTTGCCAGATATTGTACCAAAATTTTGACATTAATTTTTTTATTTTTGGCCAATGCACAATGGGCCCAACGGTAGGTTTCTGAGGCAAAAAGTCTATTTTTGAAGTCATATATTTGTATAAAATAGTAATGGGATTAGATTGTTAACACTCTGAGCCACTTAGAAACACAATCATTTCAGCCTGGCAACGCTTCATGGCCACATACCGGGCTGGCAAAGATATTGCATCTTACATTGTAAAATTTTATAAAAATTTATCAAACGAAGAACAAATTTGTTTCGCTCGACAATTAAAAACCGCTAACTTAATAAACAATTTTTTTAATCGATAACACGTGTAAAGGTGTGTAAATTAATATTCTGATTAAGAATTAAAAGAAGTTAGATTTGGTAAGGAATATTTGATGTAGACTTGTGGTGTATTTTTAGTGTAGTTTATATTGTAGTTTATATGGTTTTTGGAATAGAATTCTCGGTATTGCAACGTATTGTCGAAACTATATATATGTGATAGAAGGTAATAGTGAGTACTATATGTGTAGAAAATTTCATGTCCGTATGGATCCGAAAACTTATAGAAAAATACTTACAGATAGCGTGACACTTAAAAATGTGGATATTAATTTATTAGACTGGGTTGGGACTGGACGATGCTCAATATGACACAAGTCGCCAAATTTTATAGTAATCTTATCCGAGTTACACCAAGCATTGAAATCTTCAATATTCTAGATCTTTAAATTTAATAACTGGTACTACAAACACCTACTAAATTTCAAGATCTTAACCTGTAATTATAAAGTTTTCAAATAACGGACGCGATCGCGGTTTTCTACTTCCAAAACATAAATTAATGATAGAGGTCACAATTACTATTGTTTTGTATACCAATGCGTCTAATAATCTCTGAGATTTCGAGTTTGGCTAAAACTCGTTGTGGGGGAGGTCCCCCACCCCCTCCATTTTTCGGTATAAAAAGTACCTTACGACCTATTCTCAGACCTTATGAATCTACAAACAAAATTTTATCAAATTCGGTCCAGCCATTTCAGAAGATTTATATTTCGAACATCATGGTATACCTGAAAAGGTTTCTATATATATGTAGATATATATCTGAACCGATCAGAGCCAAATTTTCAGGACATGATTCTAACCTGAACAGGATTTACCATATCAAATTTTAAGGCGATCGGATGCAAATTGTGACCTTTGTGGGGCTTAAATATAAAATCAGATTAAATCGGATGAAACATATACATGAAAACTATATCTATATCGGAACCGATTCTTACCAAATTTTGCAGAAGTACTTTTATGCCCATTAAAAACATTGGAACGAAATTTGGTAGCTCTAGCTGCTTCCAGTGACTTGTTGCCTCAAAAACCTGTCATTGGGCCCAATGTGCAATGGGAGGATCCACTGTGCAGTGTTTCTTTTTATAAATGCTCTAAAAACTAGAAAATAATTTTTCGCTTAGCATCAAGTAGTATATTCTTCATGATGGAATCTCTCAAATAAAACACTTGCATTTAAATTAAAAATGATGACAAAATTAAACGATTCCGCTGTAAAAACTATATGGTGGAAATGACATATATCTCAACAACATACAATTTTTTTTATCTTGAAAACTCCTTTAGTTGGAACTCAATTCCTCATAACTTCAAAGGTAGCGCAAAAAAGTGTTTGTTGTATAAAAACATATTTGCATTTGAAAACCCAAAGTTCTAGAACAGAGAAGCCATTCCACAGTCGATATGACTGAAGAAGTAACAGCAAAACCGGTCACATAATTTGGGGGCTGTGTGGGTTCGAGTCCTTGGCTTTCCTTTTTCACTTGCAAAAAATTTCGATCATCAAGCTTAACTCTAAACGAGAAAATTAATAAAAAATTTCTTGAAGTTTGGCATAAGTCAATAAATTAATTTCTAACGTTCATGAAGCACTATATCACTCTTGCATGTAAATCTATCACCAATATATAGTTATCATAGTGTAGTTGTTTTATTTTGTTCAGTTATTCCAAGTTTACTAGTCGTAGCAGTTGTATCATATGCAACGTAACACCCAGTGTGAATAAACATTTTCTTAATATTTTGTATGCTGGTACTTACCAGAGACAGGTAATATCAATCTACAGTTCATATCGACACCTCCAAATAATAGTATGCTAAGTCTAAAAAGTGAGTTTTGCAGGAGAAGCTCTCAAAGTTTGGAAATTTTTTCGAACTTCAGTACTATGCTAAGTCAATATTTGTTTATAACTTCTGTTCGGATTGACCGATCATTACCAAAATTAGACAGAATTTAAGTTAAAGGACGTTCGACACCTCCAAATAATAGTTTGCTAATTCTGAAAAGCGAGTTTTGCAGGACAAGCTCTAAAAGTTTGGAAATTTCTTTGACCTCAGTACTATGCTAAGTAAATATTTGTTAATAACTTCTGTTCGGATTGTCCGATCATTACCAAAATTTGACAGAATTTAAGTTAAAGGACGATAAATATAAAAATGTAAAGAACTTGAAAACATGCTAAGTCGACTTAGCATACTATTATTTGGAGGCGTCGATATATTATATAAAGAAATAAGTTGTAACAGCAAAATATGATGGGCACCAACAACTAGCAACATATTTATGTATGTATGTTTATGAAAGCAAAAACGCCAAACTAAGCTACAGCTATAATTATCTATATGATGAACATGAGGCAAAACTATGGAAGTAAGTATGTATAAATAACAAGACTCTACGCGGAAGAAAACTTCGGCGACTATATACTACATAAGTAAGGCATATAACACAAGTACATAATGAAATATACATATTTTCAGTCAAGAAATATGGCGTAAAGAATATCATGAAGAGCGTCAGTAGTCATCATTGGTAACAAAAACAACAACACCACCACTACCATCGTCAGTATTCTCCATATCTTACCAAACGAATCAACTTCTGGCCCATTTGGTTGGCCACCGAAGAATCTGTTTCTTGTTGTTGTTGTTTAAAGCAATTTTCACACAACAACAACAAATAAACAGAATGAACGCAGATGAACAACGAAACACCCTCCCGAGCAATGATTGATTGCTCATCATATTTTATTCTTAATGAAAATGCACCCTGCTGGCAACTAAAATTTACACACATTTATTGCTCACTTTACTCATTCGCCTGTTGGTTGGCGTAGAAAGATAGACGGGATGTTATAACATCATACCAGGCCACGCCACTTCTTTAAACAACATCAATGAAAGCAACAACAACTTTGTTTCACCTTTTATTTACATACGTACCTGCAAACGTGCGAACGCATACCTTAGAAACTTAAAATATACAATCAATGCACATGTAAACGTTTTATAACAGCACCTGATTTTCTGTGTGCATAATGGGTGGTATATTTTAAAGAATATGCACAAATTTATAAAAATTATTGTATTTTTATTAAATAAGGCCCTAAACGACAATGTGGAGAGCCTATTGTCGCAAAATGTCGGCTAATTGTACACCAGCTACGATTTAAGTTGGTACTGGCAGGCTTATTTAGAGCTTTTGGTCCATTATAACTGGAAGTATGGTCTTTCCCTGAAAAAATGTACCGTACAAAAAATTATTAACGGTCCAAAAAGTTACTAAACTAAAGGAGTTGACCGATATTGTCCATAGTCTAACCTTATTTATGTCTGGTAGAAATATTACAATGTGCAAAGTATGGACCAAATCGGTAAATCCCGAGAGTTTTCGTGCGCACAATTATAGCGAAAAATTTTAAACTTGTGTGGAGGAGGTGCCGGTGCAGTGCTTCGATATGGCCTATCTCCAACCTGCTCTATGTTTGGACAAAATATTGCGAGGGCCAAATTTTTTACCAAATCGGTTGATCCGTTCGAGAGTTATAGTACGCTACAGACAGACAGTCGGACATGGCTAAATCGACTCCAAATTGTCTGAAACAGATTTTGTTTCGGGGTCTAAAATTATTATTTCGATGATGCCAGAGCTCCGATTTACTGGCGAGTGAAAAGTGGGGGGAGGTGGTAAGTTTTTTTTTTTTTGGGTTAATTTTTTGTTGATGTGGGGTTCGGGTAAGTTTTTGTTTGGTGGGGAAGGGGGCAATTGCCCCTCTCAAATTATTCGAATTGGAGAAGAGTTTCACTCGAGAGTGGAATTCGGGCGCAGTATTCGGAGCTCTGGATGATACACATTTTCATCGTATCAAAGTGTTAGCCTAAAAGTATGAAAATAAAAACAAAATGAACGAAGTTAAATTAGGGTTAATTCAGTCAATTTTATCAGAGTAGGAGTAGCTGCCATCATTATAGTATTTAGAACCATGCCAAAATCATGGGCGTTAGGACTCGTATGTCGAATTTATTCACTGGACAATAGCCGTAGATTATCCCCGCATTTTCACATACAATATCAGGAACTTATGACTTATCTTGATGACGTTATTTTAGTTTATTTTTGTTTATTTAGTATTAAAAACGTAATTTTACAAAGTCCGATCTGGGTTGTCAATATTTTCCATATATATATTCACCATAGATATTCCAAAAACAGTTTGGATCGAGCACGCACAATCTTCTGAAAAGAATTTATTATGAAAAACATCAATAAAAAATATTTTGTGACCGCAGATAACGAAAATGAGAATAAAAACGGTAGAATATGGTCCTAAATCGTGTATAAAATGCGAAGGCTTTTTGGAGATGTTAAATACTATAGCTACAAATTTCTTTTGTTCAGAGCCTCATAATGAAAATTAATTTGGAACATTTCCTCTTTTGAAACAATCCACAAAAAGTGAAGTATTTAGGAGATTTTGACTCAGTATGGAATAAATTTTAATTAAGAGTCAAAAAGTTTAACAAATAACTTCCACCTATAATACACTCGATTATCCGTTATGGTCGGGACTGGAGGCATTACGGATAATCGATTTTCACGGATAATGGAGGCAATGTTTTTATGCAGTTTTTGAACATATTTTTAAGTAAAAATAGCATAGTATTGTACAATAATAATAGAGTCAGTAATTTTTGTTATATTTCTAAAGGTAATCTACAAAATTTTAGAAGGATACATAACACCATCATCAGATTCATCTGAATTGACTTTGTCCCATGGTTTTTGTGATACCATTAATATACGAATTGTGTAATATGGGAAAATTTCCAGTTTTCTTTTGTTTACCTTTTGTTTGCTTAAGCAAATTTATTGGAAAGTGTGCTTTTACTCCCGGATAATAAAGTATATAACGAAAAATATAGGAAATGGAAAAAAGACTAGCATTTCTTTTCAATGCCGCATAATGGAGGTTCCCGGATAATCGAGGTTCAACTGTATCTAATTTTGCATCGTCATTTTCTTAACAAAGTATTTTACTTAGATATATACTTTGTTCGGGGACTTACGGTGAAATTTTGTGTAGAATATTTCTTCTTTTAACACCTTCATGTTACTTTCATGAATCAACTCGAAAAAAGAACTAAACTAATTTATTCAAAAAATATTTGGGTGTATTGTTGGCAAATTTGATGTATATATTTTCTTGGTATACATATATTGTAAATACATATTTCATTTATATATTAATATTTGATGAAGAATATTTTTGTCTTTGACGTCTTCTATCTAAAATGAAGATTTGTGGCACAAAACTTAACAAAACCAGATAAAGTACAACGTTAACCCTAAAACATGATTCCTGGCGTTCAGGTACGATTTAGAGATTTGGTGTATTCGGTGACAAATAATTTTGTAAAATATTTTGATTTGATACGATCACATTTTAAAGACCCGTTTAGTGACTCGCATGAGGGTTAATTTTTTTCATAAAAAGATACCCCGCATTGTTGTCAGTAATATTGCCAAGGACACTTTATAGCTAAAATGCAAAGATTCCAAGGAATCTGATGTCGAACATTTCAAAACCTGTAGAAATGGGTTACTTCCCGACGTAAACTTTCAAAACACCGATACACATGTCTTCTTTCAACTATTTCGGTGTGAAAATGAAGCTAAAATCTTTAAAATAACGAAAATCGGAAGGTACCGTTCTATGGCGGTTATAAGAAAACATGTACCTGTACTGACAAGTTTCTTGTGGAAAAGTTTTTGGCATCATGGAAGAATAAATAGCAAATTTCAGCCATTTTGGCTGGTAATGAAAATCGGGCGGTACCTGTTTACGGAGGCTATATCAAAAAATTGTTGCAAAAAATTGAAGTAAAAAGGGTATAATGTAATTATAATCAACACTGTGTCTGTAATCTTCACAATGAAAACATTTCGCAATTTTGCATAGTAATTTTTTACCTCTGAGACACTATATCATAGATTTCGAGCTGTGTGTGAAAAGCCAGTAACGCCAACCTGTGTGAGTTCTTTTATTAAAAAAGATGTAGACGTCTTCAATGATATTTAAAAATGCAAAAATTCCGTGAAGTTAGCGGCCCGTCTTCACTTTCATATTTTCGAGTATTTTTTACATAAATAACTTTATAATTTGCCTAGGATTAAGTTAAATATATTAAAGTTGAAATATCAGTTACTCATCGCAAATTCGACAGAAAAATTTAAAAATTTGTCGAAAGGAAAATCTTGGATCCATAAAAATTATTTAACTTTCCAATGATATGGAGCCAAAACTCCATATGACATTTTTGTTTAGTTTTCTTCAAACGTAAAAACACATGCTCTTTCTCTTCAAAATAACGGTATTCTGGTAACATTAATCTTACAAAATTCTCCTTGAGTTCAAAATGATTAAAAACTACAAATCATGTCAACCTAAAATAAAAGAATTTCAATACAAATGACCGCTTTTTTGAAAGAAATAAATTTTAAGTGATTAAACATGTTAATATTTAAGCATAAAAATCAAAGACAAAATCTATTTCTTCGGGGCCTAAATATTATTTGACCTAAGATTACAGCAACTGTTTCCCAACATCAATAGAATTTCATCAACAATTCAAAATGATTTGAATATAAAATTAATGTTCGTTTCTCTTCTTAATGACACGCAAGCGTACAGGCATAAATCTCAGCTGAACTAAAGCAATAAATTGTCCACTGACGGTGAAACTTGCCTCAATCGTGATGCCCTATCCATCTCAGAGAATACAATTAGGAGACGTAACATTTGGGAAGTTGGGAATAGACTTGATGATGTTAATGCCGATGCTGATGTTGTCGATGCTAATGATAATAGCAAGAAAAAAATCTTTAAAACAAAACTCTGTTGATTGGTAATCATAGGAAAAAAAGATATACTACTGCTTATAGTTATGTCCCAACCACAACGAAAACTTTAGATTACAAATCAAATTTGTTGTTGTTTGTTATTTATTGGATATCAACTATTGAAATGACCAACAAAACAAGATGAAATATTTGGATTTCTGGAATGTTTCGATTTGATTCTCCATTTGAAGAAGACAACTAAAAAGACATTTTTAATAATTTATAGCCAATGATGGGGTTGTCATTCCTTTCATCTCCCTCTTCTCTTGGTACAGCTGTTGCCACTTAAGTTTTGGCCATATTGATCCAGGTAATAAATTTAATTTGGGTGACTACACCAACACAATCATCATCATTCGCTGCGACAGAGAAATTAAAACAACACTGACATACACATTTATTTAAAGACATTAACGTTTGATTTGTTATTATTCATTTTGATATACAAATTTATTGTATAAATGGTTAGGAATTTTAATGCCGTTCAACGAGTGTGGTATGCTAAGTCGATGTAAATAAGATCCTAGGTAATAGTTAATAGAAATATTCGTTTATACGACCGGGGATATTATTAGGATGTTGTTTAGTCCGTTGGCTAAATTAGTATTACCGATCAATTTTATTCACTGAATACGACGAAAAATCCAGAGAAAAACGCAGTATATATTGGAGCTTACGGACGAGTTTCGACTAGAACAGATAAAAATGCCATGAGGATAAGTTACAACTATAGACTTACTATTTCATATTATTAAAATTAGTACAGCGCCCTCATATTAAAAAAATCACTTAATGATGAGATTTTAATTAATCTCGGTTTAACACGCTCGTTAATGTTCGCACTGCTTCTTGTTATATGCAAATCGAACGAGTTTTGTTTCTTAAAATGAACGATTGATGTACATAGATAATTTTCTAAAACCTCATTTCGGCAAATATTTGAAATATGGGATTTATTAATTTTTTATAGCACCACTTAATGAGTAGATGTATGTATGCTTGATTATTTAGAAGTGCCCATCTGGTTTCATATATTTTTCTAAATTTTGATGACAGAACGGAATGATATCTTTTAACTTTAAAATTTCCAAATTTATAAAAGTTAATGAGCCCAGCTATTATTTTCTATAACAACCCATTTTCTTTGTTAGTCCAATACTTGTATTGACGTGTGACAATTAGAAGAATTTAACCATTAAAATAGAGGTCAAGATAGGACGAAATTTTTTAACACACATGTTCGCATTCGTACATTGCTAGAGCTTGTTCCTCCCCTGAGCTACTGTCAGTTTCAGGAACGCCTAGGAGTTGTTCTTTAGCCCCATGTGATACCAGAACTGGAACCCATTCTTTCATCTCTGTTTTGAGGTTCTCATTGAAGCCACGACCTTTTCCTTCAATTTTTGTATTTTTACAGTGTTTTATTTAACTTGCTTTGGTTCCTGTCTGTTTAGTTCAAATCTAGTAACTCATTTTAGCACAGTTACAGTTGACCAATCGAACTAAAACTTTGCACAATTCTCAGATTTGGATGACAATACATGAATATGAAACCAAAACCAATATGGGTCCCATTTTTCCATTTTTTATTTTATTTTTTATTTTAATTTTTAGCCCGAATTGGATTCAACTTGGTATTTGAAGTTCAGCCAAATATCACCCAATGTACCCCAACGTTTAACATTATATCTGAACTACATTAGCTGTAGTATTCTTTCAAAATATAATTTTTCCTGTGGACTTCGCACTCAAATTTCCACATTGTGTAGACTTACGACCTTTTCCGACAGAAAAACGCGACATGACACCATTTTCTCTATATCATACGAGCTTTTCGTGCGTAGCAGACGATATATCAGAAAATGGAATTAACAAAATGATAAATCATCAGTGATATTTTACTCCTGAACTAGTTGGCCTGGCATTGTTTGACCCGATAGTGCAAACACCGCAAACCCAGCAGAATAAGGTGGGAATTTCTCCAGAAATATTCGACTCAAACTGATAAGAGAACAACTGTCGAAATTCTTAGAAAAAGCTCTACCAGTCGTAATTACAATTGAGACTTACTTGTTGTTCAAGAGATTAAAAATTAACACCGAATTACTGGAAGAAGTTGATGCAACTTGACCCCAGAATATCAACTACAAAAGGGGCAAAAGATGGTAAGCAACTTGAAAGTTGTGAACGACATAGCAGAGGGAGGAGTCAAACTCATCACAGATTACAACCAATTAATTTCAAAGGACGTTCTCTAAGTGGTCATCAGGTGACGTATCTAGATAGCTCCAATACCACATCATGCAATAAATGTTAAATAATGATAAAATGTTGAAGGCTAATACATACGAAATTGTTTTCATTCCAAAAATTGATAGTATACGAAGGAAAATGTTTTTTTTACACAGACCCCATTTTCGCCCGTTTTTGGCTTCATTATATCTAATTCAGTAATACCTTCTTTATATCCTCAGCATTTATGCTAACGAGGGTATGTACACTTTCATACGGGCAAAATGTGCCTCATCGAAATAATGGTTTTAGACCCCAAGTATGTTTGGACGAAATGTGTTTCAGACAATTTGAAGTCGATTGAGCAATGTCCGTCCGTCTGTCTGTCTAGCTGGCTGGAGCGCACGATAACTCTCGAACGGATGAACCGATTCGGTTAAAATTTTGGCTTTTGTAATATTTTGCCCAAACTTAATTTAAGTTCGAAGATGGGTTATATCGGTCTACTCCTTCCGGTACCTCCCACACAAAAGTTCGAAAATGTTCGGAAAATTTTTGCGCACGATAACTCTTGAAGGGAGTAACCGAGTTGGCCCATACTTTGCACATCCTGAAAAGTGTACCAGGCTTAGATAAGGTTTCAATATGGACATAATCGGTCCACTCCTTCTGGTACCTCCCACACAAAATTTCGGAAAAGTTCAGTTTAGGGCCATCTCTTGAATCGCTTTGATTTTTGTTTTAGCAACTTGTATTCACTGCCCCCCATACGACGGTACAAGTTTCATTAGGGGTAAATCCATACTTCCTGAGAAAATAGCATGAAAGTTGCAAAAAAACCCTATGACACCGTGTGAGGTGGTCAGAGCGTAAGATAACTCTCGAACGGATCTGCCGTTTCGGTCCAAAATGTGGCCTTCGTAATATTTTGTGCAAACTTAGTTTAAGTTCGA
This sequence comes from Musca autumnalis, assembly GCF_047663935.1. Lineage (NCBI taxonomy): Eukaryota > Metazoa > Arthropoda > Insecta > Diptera > Muscidae > Musca > Musca autumnalis. Next base: position 84,531,877 of record NW_027411755.1, on the reverse strand, counting down.
AGATAAGCAATATCGGTCCACTCCTTCAGGTACCTCCCCCACAAAAGTTCAAAAATGTTCGGAAAAATTGTTCGTACGGTAACTCTTGAAGGTAGTGGACGAATTGGTCCATACTTTACACATCCTAATATATCTACCAGATATAGATCAGGTTCAAGTATGGACTATATTTGTCTACTCCATCCGGTACCTTCCACACAACATTTTGGATAAGTTCACTTAAAGACCTGATATCGAATCACTTTGATTTTTGTTGAAGCAACTTGCATTCGCTTACTCAATTACGATGGTAAAAGTTTTTTCAGGGGCAAGTCCATACTTCTTAAGCAAACAGCCCGAAGGGTGTAAAAACCCCATAGGCACCATATGTAGTGGCTGGAGATCCACTTCCATAATGGCCAATGTCGATCCATCTCTTGAATCGCTTTGATTTTTGTTTTAGCAACTTGTATTCACTGCCCCCCATACGACGGTACAAGTTTCATTAGGGGTAAGTCCATACTTCCTGAGAAAATAGCATGAAAATTGCAAAAAAACCCTATGACACCGTGTGAGGTGGTCGGAGCGTAAGATAACTCTCGAACGGATCTGCCGTTTCGGTCCAAAATGTGGCCTTCGTAATATTTTGTGCAAACTTAGTTTAAGTTCGAAGAAATTGGTCCATACTTTACACATCCTAATATATCTACCAGACATAGATCAGGTTCAAGTATGGACTATATTTGTCTACTCCATCCGGTACCTTCCACACAACATTTTGGATAAGTTCACTTAAAGACCTGATATCGAATCACTTTGATTTTTGTTCAAGCAACTTGCATTCGCTGCCTCAATTACGATGGTAAAAGTTTTTTCAGGGGCAAGTCCATACTTCTTGAGCAAACAGCCCGAAGGGTGTAAAAACCCCATAGGCACCATATGTAGTGGCTGGAGATCCACTTCCATAATGGCCAATGTCGATCCATTTCTTTTAGTATCTCCTCCGTAAATCTTTAATCCTAATCAACATTTTTGTCTGTTTAAACGCCCAAAATATTTAAAACCCCCTAAATACATACGTTTTTTGGGAAAAAATTGTTTCAATATACACAGGCTGAGGGTATATCTCTGTCGGCAAAGCGGACTGATACTTTTTTACTTGTTTTTTGTTATTGAACATAGAATGTTAAAAACAGAATGACCTTTAATTTGATGCATGCGGGCAAATAACTTTTGCCGTTCCAGAGAAATGGATAGGCGAAATTGGCAAATTAAAATCGTTGACTACTTTAAAATCTAACATAACTAAACAATTTAGCGGAGCGTTGACAAGAAACCCCGGCATCGATTTTTTAAAACCACCCTAATAAATATTAATATATTGGGGATAATCAGTAAAAATTCAACGAGTAGAAAGTAGCAACATTTTCACCCAGAAATTTGTCAATACAGGTCCACCTTTCAATACAGCCCTGAAATTTGTCAGTATAGATCCACATGTTTACATAGCCCCCCCATAGAACGGTACCTCCCGATTTTCAGTATATTGAAGGTTTTAGCCACAACGCCTTACCAAAGTGGCTGAAATTTGGTACTTAGTCTTATATGGGGCTACAAAACATTCTTCCAGAAAATTGTCAGTTCAAGTCCACGGTTTTATATGGCACCCATACGTACATACAGTTTTTTGTCGGTATAGGTCCACGTTTTGACATAACCGCTATAGAAAGGTACCTCTCGATTTTAGATATTTTGAAGGTTTTAGGCACATTATCCGACCGAAATTAACTAAATTTGGTATTTTTATTCGATACGGGTCTTCGTTGGCGATATACAACATTTATGTAAAGAATTATCATTATTATCATACAGAAATGGGTAAAAATCGGTATATACATAGTCTTCGTTGTGGATATACAAAATTCCTGCAGAGAATTTTTGGTGAAGGCCCTATAGAAAGGTGCCTCCCCGTATTTTAAAGGTTTTAACCACATTATGGACCGAAATGACTGAAATTTCTTATTTAGTATAAAGCATGCCTACTGAGAATTGTGGGTTTATATGCACATTTTATTATAGCCCCCATAGAAGACATATTGCGGGTAACTGGTTTTTACATGGTATTTCGGATTCTCAATGGTAGAATAGCCCCACAAAGAAAATGATCAATATAGGTTCATCTTTGAATATGTTGATGTTTGTACATCGAAATTAACCCCCTTTAAGCCACTGGCCGTTTAAACGCAACAAAACTGGTTGCAAAATTTGATGTAAAACTTGGATATTTTCGCACATATTTGTGTTTTTTATACCCTACACCACTATGTGGGAGGGTATTATAAGTTGGTTTTGGCAAAAAAAAGTTTGTAACGCATCGAAATAATGGTCGTTGACCCATACATATGTATACCAAAATGATCTGACTATGTGTGTCCGTCTGTCGATCTAAACTTAGTAATCACGCTACAGGTCGCAATTTTAATCCGATCGTCACCAAATTTTGATTGTTGATGAAGGTCCCGGAGGGAAAAGGCCTACTGATTTTGGTAATGGTCGGATAATATCCAGGGGTCGGAATGGGCAAAAAACTTATTTGGAGAAAAAGTCAACATTTTATTTCAAAGCTAATATCTCCGCTTTTATATGGGGTATATAAAAGCAAAACCTGCAAATGAAAGTAAAAGATATCACCTTTGCAACGTAGGTGGTCAAACAACAAATATATATCGGAATAGTCGCTTATTAAAGCCAACTTTTCATTTTTGCTATTTTAATAATAATGACGAATATCACAGCATTGGTTGGGGGCTTTCCAAAAGCAAAGCCTGAATATGAAAGTAGAAAATCCCATCTTTGCAATGTTGCAAAGTTTGTTGGTGGAGGTGGCCAACTAACGGATATATAGCAATTTTGATAGGATAGTCACAAAATATTGGTAGTTAATAGTTAATAGGAGAGGTAGCAACATATTGAGTTTGGTGATGGTCGTTTAATATTCAAGAGTCGGAATGGACAGAAAGCTTATGTGGACAAAAATTTAAAGTTGTATTCTTATGCGAATATTTCCGCTTTTAATAGTCGTATTCCAAAAGGAAAGACCGTCAATGAATGAGGAAAATATCACCTTTATTAGCATGCAAAATAGGTTGGCGCACATCACACTTTCCCATTTTTTATTTGAATTGTACTGACGAGTATCTTAGCTTTGGTTGGATGCTTTGCAACAATGAAGACATTCTGAGCTTTAAAATCTTACGAATTGCGTTACCAAAATTGATAAAATGCTTGTTATGTTGAAAAAGACACTGGGATATCCCCATTTCCAATTTTTTGAATTTTATTTCCATGTCAGATATTTCTGTTTCTGTTGGACATATTTCAAGGAGGGAGCTTGATAATGAAACTAAACCATCTGAGCTTTAAATTAATACAAAATGTGGCATTTATGGTAATATAGAGTTATTGCAAAACGCGCTAAGCTATCACAATTTTAATATTTTGTAGTTTTTACTTTAATGAAAAATACCTCTTCTACTATTTGGTGTATTAAAGATATGTAAAATGCTAATCAAGAAGACAAGGAATGCTTTCAATCAGTACCATGTAGATGTCAAACATAAAATTAAATATTAATTATTTTGATTCAGTTCGCCTTAAGTCATTTGGTATAAATGCCATATAGATGAAAACTTTAGTATCTCCCAAAAAGAAATGTACGAGGGAAAAGCTTATACACAGGGGTAGTGGTGTAGGATATCACATAGTAGTCCCCGTCCCGACTGTAGCCTTTGATCACTTGTTTAATAATTAACAAATCTACTCTTCGGTTTTTTATAAAGCTCATATAAAACTTATTTGTTGCAAACAAAAAAAGTTCATTTGTCTAAAACGGCTATAATACGTTTGCGAAAACGGCAAGAAAAACACACTTTTTTCATGTAATTTTAATAAATTAAAAAATTGTTAAATCGACAGAACGCGACTGGTACAAAATTATATATGGTCTGACAGAGGACACTCTCAGGCATTAATTTGCGAAAACGAAACGTCATTCAAAATTGTTCCCTAACAGTTCTAGTAACATAAGGAAAAAAATATTAAACGTTTATTAAAACGGCAACAATCCTACCAACTTGAGAAAAAAGAACGAACACAATATATGTTATAGTTTCCGAGAAATAGGTTTTAATATACATTAGATATATTTTTTTAATTTTTCTTTCTAGCTTTATTATTGCTTAAATATTTTTTTCTTACAGGTTCCAAATATACTGAAAGCTATATCATCATGACACATGTTCATGTTTTGTAAACAAATATGTCAACTTTTCTAATTCATAATGCCGTGGATCAGTTGCCATGAATTTCATTATCACCGTTGTGGTTAGCATTGGAAATTCTATACCTTGCAAATGGAAAAGAAGACGATTAACAGAAAGCAACAACGGTAGCTAAAGCTACAGCAATGAAAAACAACACATAAATGACAACATAAAACATGTAAGTGATGTAGTAATTCATGTGGCAGTGAAGCGTCTGGAAAGGATATAGATACGTGTAAAAAGTAAAGCTTGTCTATGTCACTTAAAAACATCTCTTTTGTATATATGGCTGTATAAAGTGTACCCATTTTGGGTAAATACATACATACATAAATACACCAAGTAAATATCAGAACATAGTTCATCATATTGGATGGCTTGTTATTCAGACGATGATGAACCAGGTGTAAAAAAACACAATTTCCAGTTATTTAGAATAAAATACATGTTATACAGTGGATCTGTGTGGTGTATTTACGCTTACATTTATAGGACCATTCAACAAAACGCGGAACCTTTTACTTACAGTTTGATTTTGCCAAAGCCTTTGGCCTTGCCTACCAGAATAGTATACTACATATATAAAATGAAACAGTTAACTTCGAAAGTCTAACCTGTAAATTTGTAGATAACTTTGCAAGGCTAGGGGGTTTAGGCTCAAAGAAGGTGAATATCTTTAATGCGAGAAATGAATTCTCGCTGGATTATCTTCTGAGTCCAATATATTTCCTTTAACCACCTCATGCTGGTGATCAATTTCTGGCAATGTCTAGAAATACTGCCAGCTCGCTGACATTCCGCCTTGAAAAATTACATAGATAATTTGTATGTGAACTTTCGAGCTTAATGTGGGTACCTCAGCTTTACGTGCTATCGTCCAGTTCTGAAAATACGCCTTCTCTGTCTGATTCTTAATATCTTAATTTCAAATAATTTATTTTGTTATATCATAGATTTGAACATTACATCTGTCCTTCCCTTAAAGCTTAAATATCTTCAAATAAATTCATGCTTTGTCGCATGCTGTTCTTTGTTACCGTGTTACTTTATAAGTGTGAACGATTGTCATTCACTCATTTGTGGCACGGGTATATTTCACACAACAATGGCAAATACAGTCGAAATCGCTTATAACGTCGGTCAAGAAACCGACCAAATTCGGACGCTATATGCGATAGTCGTTATAAACAATATTCATAAAATAGGTGAACTTATATTATGTATAGTGACTTTTGGGTATAAATACGTAATTTTATTAATTAAATACAAAAATTCAATTCAAATTTTTACTTTTTATTCTACATACAAACGCGTACATGACTTAAAAATAAATAATAAAAAGTAACGATATTAAACTCATTCTTCAGCAGATATATTACGTTAATATAGGATATGGTTATATTAAACATTTTCTTAGTTTCGGCTTTTGTATTCCAACATAAGTTTTAAATTTAACTCTGATCTTAGTTTTATAAGTGATTTCGAAACACATTCTTTGCTTATAACATTTTCTGAGTAAATAAATTTTTGAAAAGTTTATACAGCTAGACACGCCTCCGCCGTCTCTGACGCTGGTTCTGTAGTATCTGAAATGTCTTCGTTAGGATTGCCTTAATCTAAAGCTTAATATTTTATGTCGTCGTCATTATACATGGCAGATGTGAAAACATTGTCATCGATGACAACTAATTCATCAATAACTTCTACGTGTTGCGGGAAATGAGAATGAAATAATGAAAAAATTAGCAATTATTACGTTATAAGCGATGACGTTATAAGCAATATTTATTTGTGTGAAATATAAAGGACAGAAATTCGTGACTTTTGTATTTCGTCGTATAATCTATATGACATTATAAGCGATTTCGACTGTACATTAGGGTTATGACTTTTTTACAACCTCATATCCCTGTATCATAGCGTGATGAGTTTTGCCATAAGATTACATAAAATCTTAATTATAAGGTGATTCGGTGAAAAAACCTCACGCACAAAATGATTTTAAAATTTGAATTTATCAAAATTATGGACATTTTTTGAAATCACTGAAAACAGATATATAATTGAAAATAAACTTTAGAGCCACATGAGATAATTAAAATGACATAAAATTTAGTTCTTACTATTTTTCTTCCATTCTGAGAATCGTAAAAATGTCGTAAACGCTTTTATTCAAAAATATATGGGTCTATCTTGCATTGCCACTTAACTTGAGTTGAGTTGTCAGTTGTCTGCGCGACTGAGATGAAATGTTGTACCATTAATGTCAACTCAACTGGGTGGTCGATAAACATGTTATCGATCAGTGTTTTTTCAAACTTGTGACCTCTATTCGCCAAAAAAAAACACTATTTAAAAAATAATTTGCGCTTTGGATAACTCTTTTGTGTATTCTGGACAATATTTTAATATTTTGGCTGAGTTTTCGAGCAAATTTGGAAAACAACCCAAGATTGGAATATAACCTGGCCATTGAATCTTCGGATCGTCAAGTTTTATTTGCAAGAAATGATAAGTTCGGTGAAATTATTTTTTGATGATGAAGAAAATGTACAGGACATTGCATCTATTAGAAGAAATTTGAGGGACAAGTCGAATCCATTGGAATTGCCATCTGCACTGTAAGTTGATGTTCATGTGGAAAGAACTGTATAATCAGTAAATGATTTCAGGTTTAAGGCGTATTTTCGATTGCCAAAGGATGCCGTAGTTTACATTGTGGAAACGTTAAAGGATGACTTTAAAGTTACAGATCAACAGCAATACCCCCACTTTTAAAAGTGTGCGCAGCGTTTAGATTCTTTGCGGACGGAAGTTTCCAAAAGTCCCATGGCAATGATTTCAACAATTGCATGGGTCAATCTACATTGTCGAGCGTATTGAAGGAAGTTGTCCACTTGATAGAGGACAAATTGTGCCAAAATTGGATCGTTTCGAAATTGGATCGTTTCGAAAAAGACATAATAAAAACCATTTTTATTCAAAAACGAAATTCCCTGGTGTAGTTGGCTGTATAGATGGAACACATGTGCCAAAGGAGGATGTTCGTCCTCGGGCTAAGTTTGGATTTTCACTCAGCTTATCAATTAATATTTCGAACTGTTGCTTTGTCGTTATTTTTACCATATTGATACACAAAATTAATTAATGATGCAAAGAATCAATAATTGTCAACAAAATGTTTATTTTTCCTCCTATTTTACTTCTTGTTTCTTCGAAAATGTTCACTGCAACTGAAAATTGGTGGTTGCTGAAAAACAGCCGCTTCGTCAACTGAGATTCGCAACTTCAGTTGAGAGTTGCCATTCGTGGATCAATTTTGACAACTGGCAACGCCACTCAACGATAATTGTTATGGATGATCGACCCCATAATTTTTTAACAAATAACAAAAAATTTAAAATTTTTTCAAAGTGACTTTTTTCGCGACTTTTTTAATATTTGAATGAAATAAACTTTATTATAGATATAAGTAGGCTTATATATATTTATTCGTGCAACAAAAAATAATTTTTTGAAAAAAAAATTTTTTCTATTTCATATATTTTTTCAAAAAATTATTTTTTTAAAATCGATTTGTGCGTGAACTTTTTTTATATTTCAATGGAATAAACGATAGCATAGTGATTAATAGGCAAAAGTTCATTCATCCCTGCTACAGGAAATCATTTTTGAGGAAAAATGTCAAAAAGTCATAACCCTACTGTACATACTTACATACAACATCAAAAACAGTATCAAGCGTATTCAGTAACCAAAAATGAGATCCAGAAGATTTCATTGGTGGATGGATGACGTTTGTTACTTGACAATCCCCTTCGCCACCACCACCATTACTGTTACCAACCAAGTTAACTACCCAAATAAAAATGATTAATGACAGATTTTTATAGACTTTCAAACTGTCGAGCAACGATATAACACTGAAAAAGAACAACAACATCGGAGACATGAAAATGAATTTTTGTCTATAAATGGTAATAAATTTACTTAAATAACGCCATTTCGTTACGACTTCTTTCGATTGGGAGGAGGTCGTTGTCATTAGGTTTCTTCATTTTGGTTTTTGAAATGTTTTAGTTATAATGGCAGATTTATGTATATAATTTATATGTATGTATTTTATGGAATGTTGTTCTGGGATAAATAATGGTAGATGTCGCGTTCATTAATGTTTTAAACTTTTCGCTGATGATTGGTTGGATAACCGACCGAAACAAAGTGTTTACGGCAGTTCCAAGTGTTTCATAAAAACAAATTTTCTTTTTGAGCTATTGAAGATGCTATGTAATTGTGTGCAAAAGACATTTGCACACAATTACATAGCATCTTCAAAAGCTCATATAAGTGTTTATACTTATTCTGGATGTACATAAGTAATATTCCTGACCCTTTCATTAATTGCAGTTATGTTCATGTATGTATGTATGTGGTCAAATAGCGGAGCTATAGACTTCCATTACTGTAATCATTTGAATTTGAAGTTTTGACATTGAATTAAATTTCGTATATTTATGTGGTTAAATACCTTAGATTTAGGAATATTACTTTCCGTTCTAGCTAAATTATTATGAAGTAAATGATGTAACCCTTTTTTCTTCGACGAAATAACTAGCCAGGGTATTATAAAGTCACAAATATTTACGATCTGTAGGAATGTCCCACATCATTGATTAAAAACGTTAAATGGGGCTGCGATATCAAATATAATGGAAGAACCCTTTTTGTCTGAGGAACCAATTTGGGATACCTCGCATTTTGACCTCGTCTTCCACTTCTTTACTCCATCGAAGCTTTGGCCTTCTAACTATCTCAAAATTATATGAACCAAACTTCCACAATTGGGTGACGTAGGGGATGGAAGATACCAAGGAACGGTCCTGACCGGTTTTAACATGACAAAGCCCAGGATTTATCTTGGTTCCTCTTTCATCTCAAGTGGACACTGACCTCCCCGTGGTGTCACCTGGGGAACTGCCTTTAACACCCGTTAAAGGTAGTGAGCTAACATGTGCCGCGCGTTCAGCCATAAGAACGTTAAAAACTTGGGTTTGGGCGTCGGGTTAGTACCCCTCCCCTAGAAAAAACAGCCTACTATGAAAAAAGGAAAGAAAAGAAAAACAAACCCCTCTAAAGTTGGCAAACCCCGCAAACGTTTTAAGGACCATGATCTGCGAATCTGCACCTGGAATGTTCGCACTCTTTATAGAGAAGGTGCAGTCTTCGCATTGGCAGACGTACTTGAAAAGTACAAGGCCGATATTACTGCCATACAGGAAATACGATGGATTGGGAAAGGCGTCACAACAACACCTAAAGGTGACGCACTGTATTATAGCTGCCATGACGTAAAGCATGAGTTTGGTTGCGGATTCGTAGTTAGTCGGAGACTAAAACATCTGGTATCCAGCTTCACCCCAGTGAATGAAAGACTTGCTGCAATTCGAATAAAAGCTAAATTCTTCAACATCAGCTTTATTTGCACTCATGCTCATGCACTGAAGAAAAGGACGAACAGATCAAAGATATATTTTACGAGCGCTTAGAAGAAACATATGACCATTGCCCTTCCCATGACATTAAAATCATTCTAGCCGATTTAAATGCCAAAATTGGAAAGGAGAATATCTTTGGCCCAACAGTCGGGAAATTCTGTCTCCACAGTGAAACATCTGACAATGGTATAAGGCTGATAGACTTTGCAGCTGCAAAAAACATGGTAGTTAGCAGTACCAGATTTTATCATCTCGATATTCATAAGGGCACCTGGCTGTCTCCAGATCAAAGAAGAAGTAATCAAATTGATCATGTTGTGATAGATGGAAGACATTCATCGAGCGTGTTGGATGTACGATCGTTCCGAGGGGCAAACCTGGTTGCAGCAAAGTTACGTACCCGTCTAAACGTTGCAAATAAAGCACGAACAGACACAACGCGGAAGTTGGACATCGATAGGCTGCAAACACAACAGATAGCCACAGCATATTCCACTCAACTAGCCCAATTGCTTAATGAGAGCATTTCCTTGTCCCGATAACATAACAACACAATGGCAAAATATTGCCCACTCCATGCAAACAGCCGCAAAATCCATACCTGGATTCCAGAGACCTCCATAAAAGAATTCATGGTATGACCAGGAGTGTCGTGCAGCTACCGAAGAGAAAAATGCGGCATATAGAGCTACTTTACAATCAGTAGCATTGCGTAGCGCACGAGAGAGATATCGGGAGAAAAGAAGAGAAGAGATACGTCTTTTCCGCAAGAAAAAGAGAGAAATGGAAAAGCGGGAGTGTGAAAAAATCGAGATGTACAGGAGCCAGAATGAAGTCAGAAAATTCTACCAAAGAGTGAAACATCAAACAGATGGCTTTGGTACAGGCACATCCTCCTGTAGAGACCAGCAAGGTAATCTAGTAACAGATACTGATAGCGTGCTCAGGATATGGAAGAAACATTTCTCCAATCTGCTAGCATCCAATAGTAGCAAAGACGATGATACCACAGATCCAATCCCAGAAGATGGTGTAGAATGTATACCGCCCGGCCAAGAGGTAAAAACAGCAATCAACCGGCTGAAGAATAATAAAGCAGGAGCCGATGGCTTACCAGCCGAGCTGTTTAAAACCGGAAGCGATGCGCTGATAAGGTGTATGCATCAGCTAGTTAGCGCCATCTGGCAGGAAGAACGCGTACCGACGATTGCAACCTGAGCATCCTATGTCCCGTCCACAAGAAAGGAGATAAGACTGTATGCTCCAACTATAGGGGCATAAGTCTTCTCCCTATTGCCTATAAGATAGTGTCAGGGATATTGTGCGAACGACTAAAGCCAATGGTCAACGAAATAATTGGACCATACCAATGTGGCTTTAGACCTGGCAAGTCCACCATTGACCAGATATTTACCCTGCGGCAAATCCTAGAGAACACCCAAGAGATGCAGATCGACATATTTCACCTTTTTGTCGATTATAAAGCAGCATTCGACAGTCCCATCCGATCAAAGGTATTCCACGCAACGTCTGAATTTGGTATCCCCGCAAAGCTCATCCGGCTTTGTAAGATGACTTTAACTGACACTAGGTCCTCAGTTAAAATTGGAAAGAACCTCATGGCACACTTTACACCAATAGCCACATATTACTTGCCTATGCTGATGACATAGACATCATGGGACGATCAGTAAAGGAAGTAACTGATACCTTTAGGAAGGTCGAAGCAGAATCTGCGAAAGTGGGTCTGACGTGTTGACGCGCAAAGCGTCCATAGAGCTCGGACCAACTGTGGAAGTTGGTACTTACAATTTTGAGGTAGTTAAAGACTTCGTCTACCTCGGCACTGCCATAAACACAACAAACAACATCAGTTGTGAAATAAGAAGAAGAATTGTATTGACCAACAGATGCTACTATGGTTTAAGTACGCATTTTAAAAACAAAGCCACATATCGTCAAACAAAGATAACACTATACAAAACGCTGATACTACACGTGCTAATGTATGGCTCCGAAGCATGGGTACTTGCGCAAGCAGATAAGGCAGTGCCGGGCCGATTTTCGTTGACGGTGAATATCGACGTCGTATGAACCACGATCTATATCAGCTATACAAAGACATGAATATAGTTAAACGTATCGAGATGCAACGACTGCGTTGGCTAGGCCATATCATGAGAATGAGCTATGACGAACCCGCTAAAAAGGCGTATGAATACATGCCACATGGCGGTGCACGCAGAATCGGCAGGCCTAAGCTTCGATGGAGCATACAAGTGGATGAAGAAATGAAAAGGCGCGGTATTCCAAAAAGTCAAACGAAAAACAGAGAGGAATGGAGATCTTTTCTTAGTTCGGTCTATGGAACAAATGTTCTGTAATGGGCCAACTAAGTAAGTTAGTAACTTCCACAATTGGTCCGAGTTTTATGGAGAAATTTCGCCACGATAACATCAGTTTGGCCTTTCGCCGTTTAATTTTCGATTTGCATCTATTGGGTCTTCTCCAGGATTTGCCGCAGGGTAAATATCTGGACATTGATGGATTTGCCAGGTCTAAAGCCGCATTAGTATAGCCCAATTATTTCGTTAACCATAGGTTTTAGTCGTTCGCACAATATCCATGGCGCCATCTTCTAGGCAATAAGCAGAAGACTTATGCCCCTATAGTAAGAGCATACAGTCTCATCTCCTTTCTTGTGGGGGTGTAGTGAACGTTTGGCGATAATAAATGTCTATATTTTTACTCGCTGGCGAATGAAGAAATTTACCAAATTTCATCCAACACCCAATACTCAAATTAAAATAGAATATACAACGACGAGAAATTGTCCACATCTGAAACACTGTTTTATCTATATTTTGCACATTCGTAAACAATAGTTACCTCGAAATCATTATTGTTTCTGCATAAGCATATTCTTCTGCATAAAGATTATTTCCTTCTTTGCCTTTTGTTTACATCTCCATCTAATCCATATCATACTTGGCATACATTTCAGTGGCATTTCATACATAATAATTTCCGCATTTAATTTCATTATCCACACTAGATTTCATATGCACACTTTTTACTATAAACTAATCAGCCACTTTCACCAATTTTTATTCTGTTCTTCACATAAATGGAATACAAATTTTTGTAAAAAAAACAAAATCGTCTCCAATGAACGGTATTAATTTTATGTTTATTAAACGTAATTTATTGTTACGAAATGGTCAATAAAAAATAGTAAAAAGTTGACAGTTACAAATGAGATTAATATCAATCTCATTTTATATTGTTTATTTTGATCCGCTATTCTACTGCCGAGGTGACTTATAGATCACAAACCTAGATGGTTTGTTACCTGACTATATGCGATATGTTTGGCAAACATATCAAGCAAGCCAGCTGGCTAAATGCAAAGCAACGAAAGATGTAAAATTTATTTTTTATATAAAAAAAGCTAATTTATTCATATACATCTAGTTGCCCATATAATGAACAAGAAATTTTGCGAAATAATAACCTTCACTTTCTATCAAAACAGCAAAAAATTTAATACTCCTATTTGCAACATTGAGTAGTATAAATAAATGTGGTAACACGAATAAGATATTTTCTATGTTTCACATAAATGTCAAATTGGCGAAAATTTGAGGTATCAACTTCTCAAGGGTTTCGTTTTAACTTCCTTTTGTACCCAACAGTTGAAGTGTTAAGAACGAAAAAAGTTGAAAAATAATCAGTGCTTTAAGTATTCATCTTCAAAGTTATAAGTACAAGATTATAAAATAATTCTAAACTTCATAACCAATTTATCCAAATTTGCAACATTTTTCTACCATACTGGAGGTGAGCATACAAAATACATAGTTTCATAATTAGAAAGTGCCTGACAAAATATTCGTTTTAATATTGCCACAGAAAACATTTTTTAATGTTGAGGAATCTGGCTCTCAAAAATTCTTATCCCACCAAAAACAACTTGGGGAAAAAAAAGTGTTTTTATTGAGGATTCACGCTGCCCACAGGGTAGCGTGATCACTTTTCATAACCGGCCGAAAACCACTAAAACCCAATTGCTAAGGAGTATTGAAAGTTGCAAGTGATCCAACACAATTCCGTTTTTTTATATATGCGTAGTTTCCATGGGAAGCGTTAATGACTAAGCATTACAATCAGCAAATCGCCTAACCATAACAAGAAGGGTCAGTGTGAATCGATAATTCCAAATAATTTACTCTGAATGAAATTCCATAGAAGTCATTGCAAATTTCACATCCCTTTATATGGACTAACATCTCCAAAAGAAGTTATCACGACATTGATCATCTATAAGATACACCAAAATTACGTCTTATTATGCCTAAATCATCACCTTTTATGTTCGCAACATGCTGAACTTGCGTCTTGATGGTGTTCCAAAGATGACCACTGGACGTCAACTACTTGCCGTTTCCCAATGTACCCGTATTTAAGTATTATTCTGATTTAACGTCATCTTAAATAGATTATATTTTTTTTATATTTTACTGAGTATATCCCAATTGAGTTAGAATTTTTACACCGAGCATTTTCGTTTTGTAAGAGACAGCTTTCCGAGTGGCAATATATTTTTCTTTGCAGCAGCAGCCATCAATCAGATTCTGCAGGAGGCCTTCTACAAATCATGATAAAGGTGGTAAGTTCGATCAGCTGATTTTCTTTGTTGAACTCTTTATGCTATCTCTTACATCGAATTTAATAGAGTATTGTTTAATGAGAAATCATAGGGGAATGCAAATTAACTCAATTAATTGGTTCTCAATTTGTGTGAGTTTCATGAATTTTTGTATAACAGTTTCAAGTCTCGCTCTCATTCCCGTATGATGTCTCAGAACTGGTTTTTAATAAAGCAAAACGAAAAATCACATATTGTTACATACCTAAAAAAAAAAAAAAACTAAAGTAAATCTATAAATGTAAACATTGCATTTTTTTGTATCTCTACTTTCTTCGGCTTGTTATTTAAATTTTTTGCAGTAGAGATATTTTAGATAGCTTAACCCCTTAAGGGACCGAAATCATTATATTCCTTGTATAGCTTTTGAAAATGAATTAATTGGTAGTTCAGGTATTATTATTATATCTTTATACATATCGTTATAATATAATAGATAATATGATTTGAAATTTATTAAAGTTTATATGCCAAAGAATGGCTCGATAAATTAAACCATATATGTTTTCATGCCTAATGAGTCTGTGAAGAAAGAAACGTAAGTAAATAAGGGGTCCTGATTATATTATTTTTGTGCTAACAGGATACAGGATGGAGAGGGTAATGATGCACATTCTCACATTTACATCAGTGAGAAGAATTCATGAGAAGACAGTGATATTTGTGTTGCGTATACTTTTATGACTAATTTGGGGAATTTTTTATAGTTAGTCATCCTGGCCCATGTTTTAATTCCGTTAATAATATTTTTCCTATTATCAAATAAAAAGGGAGTCTAAAATAATTATATGTAGTGGGTAACAGACTTATGAGGATAAGGACCGAACCTCCCCGACCGACCGACTGACTAGCAAAACAATGGCTCCCGCAGTCCTACATCCTTACATGTTCCTCGGTGTTAAATTGTTATTTTTTAGAAATGTTCACCATACCCTTTGGGTCACTACAATAATTTGGCGCCCATACGTGCGGGGCCGAAGCGGTGGTTCTCATCCTTTTGGCTTGCGAATAGTTCTGGATTTCTCTCCGGAATCTTAGCATTATGGCGTGTAAAGACCATGATAGCTAACCGATTGGCATTCCACAACAATTTCGTTAACTCAAAGAATAAGCCAATGTAGGGATTTTGATCCGAAAAACTTTGTTAGCTATTCGATATCCTCATAAGAGAGCTGAGTTATCAACTTCCTTACAATCAGCTAGGATTTCATTAACTTAGCAGGATAGCAATTTAATGACCGCTTTTTGGAAAGGACGTATTACAGATAGAATACCTTTTGGTTGGTTTGCTCCTTGTAGTACATTTCGAACGTGTTAACAAAGTTCCATAATCCAGTTTTATAGTTTTTATCTATTGTCTTTTCGCATAACTATACATTTCTTATTTCCAGATCTCACGACATGGCATGAAAACATAACAATTATACATATTTATACATTATTTATTCACACACTGATTTGGATAATCCGTATCAGTATCTTATTAAACCAAACCGATATATTTATAAATTTTTCTATATTTTTATTGAAAAATTCTATTAATAAAATATAAGTTCTGAATTTTCCTGATCATAACAATTTCGCTTTTTGAATACGATTTGCATGACAAGACTTTGTTTCCAAACAGAATATAATTTTTATCAAAAAAATTGAGCTGTAAAGCTTGTAGTTTGACAAATTTTTCACATCCATATAATCGTTCTGAATTCATTCATACCCTTTTAATCTGTGGTATATTGTACATTTTTGTCTCGAAATTGCATCAAACAAGCTTTTAATTCAAAATCGATGTCATTGGATCTTACTTTCTGTGGAAACACAGGAATTGATTGCCTATTGAATATAGTACAAACTTGTGTCATTCTAGATACATTTCCAAGGATATAAATAAATCTTTTCAAAAACAATTATATTCAATTTTTCAATATGCCGGTCCAAAATTCGCCTCCACCTTCTTCTACACAACCTCCATCTTCTTCTACACAACCTCTATCTTTTTCTACACAACCTCCACCTTTGTATACACAACCTCCACCTTTGTCTATACAACCTCTGCCTTCTTCTACACAACCTCCACCGGCTCCACCGCCTGCTACTGCACCTTCCATAGTTCCTTTGGTGTGTACTCTCTGTAATGAAACAATTACAGAAAGTGATAATTGTTGGGTTCTACCTGAATGTGAACATTCATTTCATCGATCGTGTATCGAAAGACACACGTCGACATCAAATGAATGCCCAACATGCAAAGGGCCATGTGAATTTAGTGCAACAAGTGCTGTAGTCACACAACCCAAAAATACTAAAACAACTGCTTATCGAGGCAAAGGAAGAGGAGCGATGGCAAAACGATATTACACGAGGAGCGTTTCTCGAAACTTGTTTCAAGAAAACCCAGGTGTAAATCAGTTTCCCAACTTAATGTATTATGGCGAAAACATTCCCACGCCAAGTCGAAATACACCTGTATCTCCTCATATGTATTCACCGATGCAAGCTACAAATAACAATAACGAAATTGAAAGAATTGTTGAAGCAAGTTTAACGAAAATTCTGCAAAACTTAAACTTTGTACCTAGGGGTAACACTGAAAATCTCAGCAATAATTTTGTTAACCAAGATACGAATCCCAATCACTCGTTAGCTTCCCCTCAGCAACAACAACAGATGACCCAAAATAACCAGATTCTAAATAGTTCTTCATTGGGTGGTCATCCCAATAACATATCCCAGCCTCAGAGGGATGCCAGCGATGATGGGCCAAACCAAACCCAGAATCATAATGCACAATCTCAATCAAATCCTTCGGGAGATATCATACCATTCCTGTCAAGGAATCAGACTCAACCGCCAGTTCATGCCAATGGACAAAAGCGAATAGAACAGAATAACCAGAAATTCCCCGATATCCCCCAACAGCAAAACGTAAATAACCATAATAATTCCTCTTATAATGTACCAAGCACAATTAGTAATATGCCCTTAGATAAGATAACATCCATCATTCAGAACTGGAACCTTAAATTCGATGGATCATCGAATGGGTTAAGTGTGGATGAGTTCTTATACAGGCTAGCATCTTTGACATCCGATTACTTCAATGGCGACTACAGCCTCATATGTAGAAATTTGAACTGCCTCCTCACCGGTAAAGCCAGAGATTGGTACTGGCGCTACCATAAGCAGGTGAAGCGCATAGAGTGGAAGTCATTTTGCGAAGCCCTGGTTGACCAGTATAAGGAGTTCAAATCCTCCTTTGACATTAGGGAAGAAATACGGGCAAGAAAACAAAAACCCAACGAAACATTTGATACCTTTTTCGAAGCTGTTTCTGCCATGACCGATCGATTGCCCCGAGCAATGACAGAAGCTGAGCTTATAGAAATATTGGCTCGAAATCTTCGGCCAGATATTCGGCAAGACTTATTGTACGTGCCTATAGCTTCCATATCGCATCTTCGCAAACTCGTGCAGATGCGAGAAAATTTCTTTAACGATGAATATGTACGTAAAACATTGCCAGGTCGAAACCTGCAGTACAATATGCATCGTCGTAATGTAGCTGAAATAGCTACAGATGTGCATGATACCACTTTAATGGACGAACACACCGATCAGTCTATAGAAGCATTACAAAAGTGTGAGACCGTTTCCACCTGTTGGAACTGTGACGTCATAGGCCACCACTGGCAAGACTGTCTTCAAGACAGGTCCGTGTTTTGTTACGGATGCGGGGCCAAAAACACGTATAAGCCCAACTGTATTAAATGTGCCAGCAGAAAACAAAACAATCCAAAAAACTTCAAGACTTTCGTTCCTCATATGGACAAAACCCAATAGTTACAGCAGAAATTTGCCCAAATCCCAATCAAGTACATGAGTCCGATCATAACACACCCAAAAATGACATTATTTCCGATCATTCAAAGACAGTCACTGTTTTGAAAAGACCAAAACAATACGAAAACAATGACATCATCGATTTCAATAACATAATATACCCAAAGTTGCCTTATCATATTCGATGGCAGAGATACTGCAAAAGGCGTGATGAAATTTTTAATGAACCTGAAATTAGTTCCATTAAACATAGGAAGGTAAAGCGTTCTACGAAAAGATTAAGAATGTATTTTAAAATGAGAAAACTTTGTTCGAAACTTATGGTTTCTACAATTGTAGCTAATCCTAAGGATTTACGCTACTATGCAAAAGTATCTTTTCTAAATTTTAATGAGTATGGATTAATTGATACCGGCGCAAATGTGAGCTGCATTGGCTCAGATTTAGCATCGACAAATTTCACTAAATTTCCCAATTTTAATATGGTGAAGTCTTCTGTAAAAACTGCCGATGGAACTTTACAAAAAGTTCTTGGCTGGATAGAAGTAGCTATGTCCTTTAAAGGCCAAATAAAACCACTACGGTTATTTATAATACCAAGTATATCTCAGAGATTGATTTTGGGAATAGACTTTTGTCGGAAATTTGATTTAATTCCCAATATCAGTGGTTCTGGAGATATCATCACGTCTAATTGCCTCATTAATGAGAATGGTCAGTCGCCATCTTTCAATTTTTCATCTATTACTAACAATCAGGAGTCTATAGATAGCCCAAAAGAATGTAATCTAGATTTATATCCTCTTACAGATGCAGAACGTCGTCAATTGCAAACTGTAATTGATCTTTTCCCAAACTTCGAGACTATAGGGTTAGGACGAACAAGTCTTTTGAAACATAGCATCGATGTAGGCTCTGCTCAACCCATCAAGCAAAGGTTTTACCCTGTATCTCCTGCAGTGGAAAAACTGATGTTTGCTGAGGTTGACAGGATGTTACAGTTAAGGGTTAAGGGTGACCATCAAACTCATCATGGAGTTCTCCAATGAGGTTGGTGGTAAAGCCCAATAAAGTGAGGCTGTGCCTTGACGCGAGAAAGCTAAATTCAGTTACGGTAAAGGATGCATATCCTTTACCCAATATCGAAGGCATTTTCGCACGATTACCAAAGGCCAACATCATATCCAAGTTGGATTTGAAGGACGCATTTTGGCAGATCGGGTTGGATGAGAAGTCCAAACATTTGACTGCGTTCACAGTCCCGGGAAGGCCTTTGTACCAGTTTGTGGTCATGCCATTCGGGCTGTGTAACGCAGCTCAAACTATGTGTCGTCTTATGGACGAAATAATACCACCCGATCTTCGCCACTGTGTGTTCGGATACCTGGATGACTTGGTGATCGTTTCCGCAGACTTCCCAACTCATCTAGAGGTACTAATGAGGATATCAGGTCAATTTCGTAAGGCGAACCTTACATTAAATGTTTCCAAAAGCCACTTTTGTGTAACAAAAGTCAACTATCTGGGATACGTCATCGGGAATGGCGGCATTATGACCGACAACGATAAGGTAGTCGCGATATTGCAGTGGCCAGTTCCGAAAAATCTGAAGCAAGTTCGGGGGTTTCTTGGACTTGCGGGGTGGTACAGGAGATTTATTCAAAATTTTTCAACAGAAGTTGCTCCAATCACAGACGTTGTGTCAACCAAGAAAAAGTTCGTATGGACCAATGAGGCCCAACAGGCCTTCGAAAGGATAAAATTCTTGTTGACCACGGCTCCTGTACTCACCAATCCAGATTTCGGGAAGAAATTTTACCTCCACTGTGACGCCAGTGATTACGGTATTGGGGCAGTACTTGTTCAGCTAGACGATGGCGGTAATGAGAAACCCATCGCCTATATGAGCAAGAAACTGAATTCGGCCCAACGTAATTACAGCGTCACAGAGAGGGAGTGTCTGGCTGCCATCGAAGCAATTAAAAAGTTTCGATGCTACTTGGAGCTGCAAGAGTTCGAGGTCATAACAGACCACTCAAGTCTGTTATGGCTAATGCGACAACCGGACTTGACAGGTCGACTAGCCAGATGGGTATTCAAGCTGCAAAGCTATAAGTTTACTATAACGCATAGGAAAGGAAAGGATAACGTCGTTCCTGACGCCTTATCCAGGATTCCCGATAACGAAATTTCCGCATTTGAAATATCCCTACCAGAAATAGACTTGAAATCGCCCTCATTCGATGATGAAGACTACCAAAACCTCAGAGAAAAAGTTAATGAGAATCAGGCTAAATTTCCTGATATGAAAATTATCGACAAGTACGTATACTACAGAACTCAACATTACACAGGTGATGAAGAACAAGAGCAAGAAGCATGGAAGCTCTGGGTTCCTTTGAAATTAAGAAGGGAAACCATCTCGGTTGCCCATGACACCCCAATTGCGGCCCATGGAGGTACGGGAAAAACGCTTCAGCTCTTGAGACGTCATTTCTTCTGGCCCGGAATGGTCTCAGATGTTAGGAAATATGTCCGAGATTGTGAGACTTGTAAACAGACCAAATCTCCTAACATGGTTTTGAAACCACCGATGGTTAACCCTTCCGTCTCTATTCGGCCTTTTCAAAGGATATATATTGATATCCTGGGACCATATCCGCGCAGCAAAACAGGAAATATAGGACTGTTGATTGTGCTTGATCATCTCACAAAATTCCACTGGCTTTGCCCTCTAAAAAAATTTACGTCGGCAGCCATACAAGACTTCCTACAAAAACATATCTTCCATATTTACGGTGTCCCAGAAACCATTATTAGCGATAATGGAAGCCAATTTCGAGCAAATGACCTTAATGCTTTCTTGACGTCTCTGGGAATAACTCATGTTTATACGGCATTGTACTCACCCCAGGCCAATGCCTCGGAAAGAGTCAATAGGTCATTAATAGCAGGGATTAGGGCATATCTTAAAGGCGATCATAGACAGTGGGATGAAAACCTGTCTGCAATAAGTTGTGCATTGCGTAATTCATATCACCAGTCAATAAATAGCTCACCATACCACGCTTTGTTTGGCTTCGATATGATTACGCATGCATCATCTTATGAATTATTGAAGTCATTAAACCTTTTAAATGAACCCACTGCTAAATTGTCTCATGATGACCAAATGCAGATTATTCGACAGGACCTTAAGAAGCATATTAAAGATGCTTTTGAAAGAAACCAAAAGCAATATAATCTTCGAACTCGTCAACAAACTTTCTCGGTTGGACAGGAAGTTTATAGACGTAATTTTGCACAATCGAATATGGAAAGGC
This sequence comes from Musca autumnalis, assembly GCF_047663935.1. Taxonomy (NCBI): domain Eukaryota; kingdom Metazoa; phylum Arthropoda; class Insecta; order Diptera; family Muscidae; genus Musca; species Musca autumnalis. The sequence continues at coordinate 84,510,210 of NW_027411755.1, read as the reverse complement.
ATTTCAATGCTAAACTGGCTCCTGTTTTTATAAAGGGTAAAGTCAGAGAAAAATTGGGAAGCCACTATTATGTTATTGAAGACATGACCGGGAAACTAGCAGGTACCTTTCACGCCAAGGACATACGCACATAGAAAAGTCCTTTTTCCCATTAATTCGCTTTCAAAAATTCAGCGAATTACTTGGTTTGTAGTGAACGTTTGGCGATAATAAATGTCTATATTTTTACTCGCTGGCGAATGAAGAAATTTACCAAATTTCATCCAACACCCAATACTCAAATTAAAATAGAATATACAACGACGAGAAATTGTCCACATCTGAAACACTGTTTTATCTATATTTTGCACATTCGTAAACAATAGTTACCTCGAAATCATTATTGTTTCTGCATAAGCATATTCTTCTGCATAAAGATTATTTCCTTCTTTGTCTTTTGTTTACATCTCCATCTAATCCATATCATACTTGGCATACATTTCAGTGGCATTTCATACATAATAATTTCCGCATTTAATTTCATTATCCACACTAGATTTCATATGCACACTTTTTACTATAAACTAATCAGCCACTTTCACCAATTTTTATTCTGTTCTTCACATAAATGGAATACAAATTTTTGTAAAAAAAACAAAATCGTCTCCAATGAACGGTATTAATTTTATGTTTATTAAACGTAATTTATTGTTACGAAATGGTCAATAAAAAATAGTAAAAAGTTGACAGTTACAAATGAGATTAATATCAATCTCATTTTATATTGTTTATTTTGATCCGCTATTCTACTGCCGAGGTGACTTATAGATCACAAACCTAGATGGTTTGTTACCTGACTATATGCGATATGTTTGGCAAACATATCAAGCAAGCCAGCTGGCTAAATGCAAAGCAACGAAAGATGTAAAATTTATTTTTTATATAAAAAAAAGCTAATTTATTCATATACATCTAGTTGCCCATATAATGAACAAGAAATTTTGCGAAATAATAACCTTCACTTTCTATCAAAACAGCAAAAAATTTAATACTCCTATTTGCAACATTGAGTAGTATAAATAAATGTGGTAACACGAATAAGATATTTTCTATGTTTCACATAAATGTCAAATTGGCGAAAATTTGAGGTATCAACTTCTCAAGGGTTTCGTTTTAACTTCCTTTTGTACCCAACAGTTGAAGTGTTAAGAACGAAAAAAGTTGAAAAATAATCAGTGCTTTAAGTATTCATCTTCAAAGTTATAAGTACAAGATTATAAAATAATTCTAAACTTCATAACCAATTTATCCAAATTTGCAACATTTTTCTACCATACTGGAGGTGAGCATACAAAATACATAGTTTCATAATTAGAAAGTGCCTGACAAAATATTCGTTTTAATATTGCCACAGAAAACATTTTTTAATGTTGAGGAATCTGGCTCTCAAAAATTCTTATCCCACCAAAAACAACTTGGGGAAAAAAAAGTGTTTTTATTGAGGATTCACGCTGCCCACAGGGTAGCGTGATCACTTTTCATAACCGGCCGAAAACCACTAAAACCCAATTGCTAAGGAGTATTGAAAGTTGCAAGTGATCCAACACAATTCCGTTTTTTTATATATGCGTAGTTTCCATGGGAAGCGTTAATGACTAAGCATTACAATCAGCAAATCGCCTAACCATAACAAGAAGGGTCAGTGTGAATCGATAATTCCAAATAATTTACTCTGAATGAAATTCCATAGAAGTCATTGCAAATTTCACATCCCTTTATATGGACTAACATCTCCAAAAGAAGTTATCACGACATTGATCATCTATAAGATACACCAAAATTACGTCTTATTATGCCTAAATCATCACCTTTTATGTTCGCAACATGCTGAACTTGCGTCTTGATGGTGTTCCAAAGATGACCACTGGACGTCAACTACTTGCCGTTTCCCAATGTACCCGTATTTAAGTATTATTCTGATTTAACGTCATCTTAAATAGATTATATTTTTTTTATATTTTACTGAGTATATCCCAATTGAGTTAGAATTTTTACACCGAGCATTTTCGTTTTGTAAGAGACAGCTTTCCGAGTGGCAATATATTTTTCTTTGCAGCAGCAGCCATCAATCAGATTCTGCAGGAGGCCTTCTACAAATCATGATAAAGGTGGTAAGTTCGATCAGCTGATTTTCTTTGTTGAACTCTTTATGCTATCTCTTACATCGAATTTAATAGAGTATTGTTTAATGAGAAATCATAGGGGAATGCAAATTAACTCAATTAATTGGTTCTCAATTTGTGTGAGTTTCATGAATTTTTGTATAACAGTTTCAAGTCTCGCTCTCATTCCCGTATGATGTCTCAGAACTGGTTTTTAATAAAGCAAAACGAAAAATCACATATTGTTACATACCTAAAAAAAAAAAAAAACTAAAGTAAATCTATAAATGTAAACATTGCATTTTTTTGTATCTCTACTTTCTTCGGCTTGTTATTTAAATTTTTTGCAGTAGAGATATTTTAGATAGCTTAACCCCTTAAGGGACCGAAATCATTATATTCCTTGTATAGCTTTTGAAAATGAATTAATTGGTAGTTCAGGTATTATTATTATATCTTTATACATATCGTTATAATATAATAGATAATATGATTTGAAATTTATTAAAGTTTATATGCCAAAGAATGGCTCGATAAATTAAACCATATATGTTTTCATGCCTAATGAGTCTGTGAAGAAAGAAACGTAAGTAAATAAGGGGTCCTGATTATATTATTTTTGTGCTAACAGGATACAGGATGGAGAGGGTAATGATGCACATTCTCACATTTACATCAGTGAGAAGAATTCATGAGAAGACAGTGATATTTGTGTTGCGTATACTTTTATGACTAATTTGGGGAATTTTTTATAGTTAGTCATCCTGGCCCATGTTTTAATTCCGTTAATAATATTTTTCCTATTATCAAATAAAAAGGGAGTCTAAAATAATTATATGTAGTGGGTAACAGACTTATGAGGATAAGGACCGAACCTCCCCGACCGACCGACTGACTAGCAAAACAATGGCTCCCGCAGTCCTACATCCTTACATGTTCCTCGGTGTTAAATTGTTATTTTTTAGAAATGTTCACCATACCCTTTGGGTCACTACAGGGGGTGCACAAGATGATCAGGTTCAAATCGGCCGGTGAGTCATCAGCTCTTGCTGCCTTATTATTCTTCAGTCGATTTATTGATGTATTTACCTCATCTTGTCCAGGCGATATACATTCAATACCATCTTCTGGGATTGGATCTGTGGTATCTTGATCGTTTATGTTACTATTGGATACCAACAGTTTGGGAAAATGCTCTTTCCATATCCTGAGTACACTATCTGTATTACTTACCATATAACCTTGCCTGTCTCTACAGGATGATACTGGCACAAAGCCATCTATTTAAAGTTTCACTCTTTGGTAGAATTTTCGGACTTCATTCCGGCTCATGTAGATCTTGATTTATTTACACTCTATTCCATGTCTTTGTTTTTCCTGCGGAAAAGATGTTTTCGTCTCTACTTTTCTCCCGATACCCCTCTCGTGCTCCGGACGTTGCTACTGAGTGTAGAATAGCCCTATATGCCGCATTTTTCTCTTCGGTAGCAGCAAGACACACCTGATCATACAATGGGTTCCTTGGTGGAGGTCTTTGGTATCCACGTATGGATTTCGCGGCTGTTTGAAACGAGTGGACAATACTTTGCCAATGTGCTGATATGTTATCGGGACGAGGAGTGCTTAGATTAAGCAATCGGGCCAGTTGGAATATGCTGCGGCTATCTGTTGTGATTGCGGCTTACCGATGTCAAAATTCCGTGTTATGTCTGTTCGTACTTTATTAGCAACGTTTAATCGGCTAAGTATCTTTGCTGCAACAAGGTGGTGGTCCGAGTCTATGTTTGCTCCTCAGAGGGAACGTACATCCAACAAGCTCGGTGAATGTGTTCCATACATATATCACAACGTGATCAATTTGTTTTATGTAGTGCGATTCTCTAACTCATTTGTTGAGTTACCGACAATTGTCGGTAATATTAAATTCTTATCATTTCGATAATTACCGAAGTTTTTCGGTAAGTTAGCGACGAATAAAAAACAGTCGCAAAGTTCTACCGATATCAAGAGTGTTGCCAACTTTTATTTGAACTTTTCATTCATATTTTTTTTAATTTTACCGATTTTTATCGGTAACTCAAAAAGTTAGTTAGAGAATCGCACTACTGCTTTGAAGACAGCCAGGCGTACATATGAATGTCAAGATGCTTAGAATTATTTTAATGTCATGGGCGAAAAACAAAAATTTAGTGCTTTAAAATATTATATTTCATATCTATATTTCATTATCTAAAAATGTCATAACTTTTATATATTTTGCATCAAATCTCCATAATAATCGCTGGAATATAAAACACAACATTCAGAAATTTCCTCAAATTCATCCTTTGCTCTGAATAGTGCATGTTGTGGAAAATAATTATGGTTCCTCAGCCCCTTTGATTTCAATCTTGCTAAATATACAGACAATTTATAAGGACCCTGTGTTACATAGGTATTTATTTCTATTATGAATATTATATCTCAAAACAAGTTACATGAAATCAGCATATTTTTCGTTGCTTTAAAACATTAAACAAATATGTAGCATCGCACAACTTTATATTATTTGGGATAATTCAAAATTCGCGGGTTGAATTCCTTTGAATTCTCGGTTATGATATGAAGTCCGCAACTAGAGATTAAAATGTTGTTTCGTAAGGCATTATAACAATAAAATATTTTAATAGCAACATTTTCTCCCTTTTTTATTAACATATGAAAAAGTTGTATCATTGTTGTTATCTTGTATTTACACCGATTTCTTATCTAACGGATATCGCTTGTCAAAGATTAGATGTTAATTTTCGAAACAAATTTTCAATTTACGCAAAATTGCAATTTTATTTATCACTTCATTTAATTCATTTTAACAAATATTAACAATTTAATTAAGTGTTTGTTATTATTACTTTTGTTGTTTCATGAATTCATATGACGGCTTATCTGTTTACATCTATGAATCTGTGTGATGGCGAATGCTATACCCGGGGTGGTATAGATATCTACTCATATCAGCTCAACGACTGCAGTTGGTTTAGACATTACCAACAGTAAGCGTTAAGATGTTGGTGTCGGCATCTGTGTTGTTCGAATAGCTTTTGGTTTTGTCAAGTCATATAAAGTCCGTCCGTCTGTCGGCTTGTTCGTCCATACCAGTATATAGCCGAAATGTAATTAACGTTAATATTTACTTAATTTTTATAGATATGGCATGTCGAGTTGAACTGCGTTGGTTACTTTTTTGTTTCCTTTTGAATTTTTTATTTGTTGCCGCCTAGATGATATTTTGGGGGAATGCTGTTTTTCTGATCGCTTCACATTGCACATATAGGGAACAATCTTGTTTCTCAAATATTTATCGTCATATTTGTAAACACTCGTATGTCGTTTATTAAGCAATTACGTTAATGAATAATGTTATATAAGCAATTAAACGGTTAATTTGAATTTCAACAGCATTGTGTACATTGTTTACTTCCGACTTATTGTCCCATTATGGACAACATATAAAAATCTTTTGTGCAAATATTTGTAAGATGAATTCCTTAAAAACAAAGACGTTATTTGTAAGAAATAGTAATTTGATTTTTTAATTAAAATTAAGCTAACACTCATTGAAACCTTTTACAATATGTTGTTGTGTAGCATGCAGTTTGTCGCACCTTGTTATCAACTTTAATAAATCTCGTCTGAAATCCTTATACAAATCTACAACAAATCATGTAAAACTACAACAATTATGAAAAGCAAGCATACGAAGTAACAAGTAACAACAATCACCGCCACCTGTCATTGACAAAATGTCAATAGGCACGCACCGTTTGACACACGCACTGTCCTACGATAGTGAACAGAAACATAACAGCTTTACCTATTCAAAATAGTTGTAACTTCAGTGGGCTAAAAAAACCTAGTGTGTATAATGAATAAATATGGGTCATTCCATGTTTAAGAAATGAAGCAAGCCTTTTTTCAAACTGAATGGAACATATTGTTTCATGTGGACATAAAACATGTCAGCAAAGGTTGTAGTCGGTGGGGACGAACAGGTGATTACCTCCGAAGGTGATTAATCTTTGTCTCTGTGATCATAATTCGCAATTCGGCAATGCAACATCACACTTTTCAACAGTAATTATTTTGGCTGTGTAGAACTTCTCAAAAACGCATTCATCTCTTCTGGCTTTAAACATTAAAAAACAAGTAAGAAAAATCTATAGTCGGACGGAGCCGACCATGGGATACCCTATACCACTATCCCTGGACAATCGTTCTCCACGGAACTTCTTTTCAATGATTGTGAAAATTTAATTATCAAATATCAGAGATGTAATGTATAATACTTATGACCAAAACCAAAAAGTTATCTAGCATGACAAAGACATTTTTGTAGCAGGAAAAGAAAATTTAGTTCACACAAACTAAAATGTAATGAAACCCACTTATGTAGTACTACTACTTCCCTTGTTTAACCGCTACGTTATTGAAATTTTTACCAATTTCACACAAAAGTTTCAGTCCATTTAACCCGCTAAGTATTATCTGATCTTCCGTTGGTTTGTACGGTTCTTCTTCATCATAAACTCAAACTTTGCTTAAAATTTTGCGGGTTATTATTTTGACCTACAGAGCCGCCACAAAATTGGTTAAAATTTTGTTTATGGTCCATTTCATTCCCTGAATATTTCACGATCATCAGCAAAAACTAATCATTTCTATTCTGTCCCGAACCCAACCTCCTTAAAAAATTCATTACAATCGGTCCATAATTGCGGCTTAAGCTTGTTTACAATTTTTAATGGACAGACACACATCGCTAAATCGCTTTATCTCGTCGAGATATGAATTTTGGCATACCAAATAAGGGGTCTAGGACGAATATTTCGTGTTGTTACATAAACTTTTGGAGAGACAATATGTTGCATGGGATAAAAATGTGGTTCTCTACACAGAACTCATTATATATTAGGCAGTAGGCCCGTTGTCTAGCAAACACTTTATTGCAATTTACATCAGAGGAAAGGTCAGTAGTTTTTTCCCATATGTAGGCTACTTTGCGAAATATATTTGTCTCCAAGGAATTAAAACATCGACCAAAAATAACATTTTTATATTTTTCATACAAATGTAATGGTCCATTTCACCCGCTAAAGAATATCAGATCATCATTCAAAATTGTAGGCATCTTTTTCGACCTATACTCTTACCCGGTGCAAAATGTCGTGACTATTGATGTATAATTGCGACTTCTAGCGAGTTTATTATTACACTACAAAGAAATAACGGAATATATTAGGCTGTAACTCTGTTATCTGATCATGCACACCAACATAATTGGCATCAATTGAAAGGTCAAGCGTTCCACTTTCAAGTATATCTCACTTGTCCGGAATGTCACTTCCAGGAATTAAGATATAAGCTGTATATTAAAAAATTTCACAATTTTCACACAAAAGTTTTGGTCCATTTAACCCTCTAAATATTATCCGATCGCCATCTCAAATTGCAAGCTTCTCCTTTGTGATATACTCTTACCTTATTTAAAATTACGCGTTGATCGGACCATTATTGAGACCTACAGAGCCGCTAGAAAATTGGATAAATATTATATTTTTGGTCCATTTCACCCGCTAAATATTTCACGATTATCATCAATAAGAATAGGGATCTATTCTGATCTGAACCCGACCTCCATACAAAATTTCGTGACGATCGGTCCATAATTGGGGCCTGGAGCGTGTTTACAATTTATAATGGACAGACGGACGGACGGACACACATCTCAAAATCGCTTTATCTCGTCGAGATATGAAGATTGGTATACCACATTGGGGGTCTCCGACGAATATTTCGCGGTGTTACATGAATTTTTACCAAAACAAACTTATAATACCCTTTTCCACATTGTGGTATAGGGTATAATTAAGCGATTTAGTGAAGAAATCTCTTTTCTACCGAACCGTGCACGAAAATGTACCAGTTGTTCAAGCCCAAGTTTCGGATAGGTCCATTTTTAATTTGTTTTTCTAAAAATGGTGCCATTTTTGTGCGATTTTTTGGCAGATAAATTAATCGGCAGAAAGAGAGAGTAATAGTGAAGATTTGTTGGCAAAAATTATAATGGTGAATTTTACTAAAACTGAAGTAATTAACTACATATCTGACATGCTAAGGAAGACCAATGAGAGGGTACTGCAATTAGAAATTACGAGACAATTGCTATTCAAATCCCGTATGTATGATTTATCGAGCTATCTCGGGGTTTCTATTTCTTTACGAATGCTTTTCTGACAGAACATTTGATCCGCAGCCGGTCACTTCAGTAACTATCTCGTTATTTTAGGGTAAAACGATCGTAGCATCATCTCTGTTAAAATGGCATGCTGTATGCTAAAACTGATATAATCATAGCACGGTGCTCTTGAAACAATTTTAAATGGAAGGCGCTTACACCTCTGAAGTTTTTGCGGATTCTGAAACTACAATGTTTATAGATGATAACAATAAAAAAAAATCGCCGGAGCGCTTTTTAAATAAATCGCGATTTAAGTTGAAATTTTTAGGGGTTGTTTAGGTTTTCACGATTTTGCTTAGAAACCGCAAGTCCTATCGAAATGGGAGTAAAGAAAATGTTGTAGCTATGAAAAATCTCTACAAGATCGACTTTTATGGTATTTTCGTAGTTCTTACCATTTTTGAGATATAGAAGTTCAAACTAGGACAATGCACTGACTGTATCGCCCCCTTATAAAACAATGTCATGGAGGGTGCGCCTTAACTAACTTTTGACGAAAACCGCTTACAGAGGGAAAGTTTTTGTGAATTCTAAAACAGCAGTGTTCATAGATGAGAAAAATCCAAAAACAAGAAAAAAATCGCTGTAGGGATTTTTAAATAAATCGCGGTCAAAATTCACATTTTTAGGTGTTTTTTAGGTTTTCACGATTTTGCTTGGAAACCGCAAGTCCAATCGAAATGGAGCTTAAGAAAATGTTGTAGCTGTGAAAATTCTCTAGAGGATTGACGTTTATCATTTGTTCCCAGCCTGTACCATTTTTGGGATAAAGAAGCTCAGTTTACATATTTATGTTTTTTTGTTAGGGTTTCGCGATTTTGCTTGAATACGGTAAGTCTTATCGATATGGGATCTGAGAAAATCTTAAAGCTGTGAAAATTCTCTACAAGACTGGCTTAAGTAACTTATTCTAAGTTGTAACATTTGTTTAGATATATAAGTTTAAGTTGGGAATTTGCAGTCATGACATTGTTTTATAAGGGGGCGATACAGAATTGAATTGAATTTGAATTGTCCCAATTTGAACTTCTATATCTCAAAAATGGTAAAACCGACGAGAATACCATAAAGGTCAATCTTGTAGAGAATTTTCATAGCTACAACATTTGTTAGTCCCATTTTGATAGGAATTGCGGTTTCTAAGAAAAATCGCGAAAACCTAAACAACTCCTAAAAATGTAAACTTAAATCGCGATTTATTTAAAAAGCGCTCCGGCGATTTTTTTGTTTTTTGATTGTTCTCATCTATTAACATTGTAGTTTCAGAATCCGCAAAAACTTCCGAGGTGTAAGCACCTTCCATTTAAAATTGTTTCAAGAGCACCGTGATAGGTTTGGCGTTTAAAAGAAAGGCGTGGGGAAGGTACCTCACCTCCTCCGCAATTCATAAAACGTATATAACAACGGCAAACCTTGAGCTTTTGTTGCAAATTTCATGGAAATTGGTGCAGTAGTATTGGAGATATAACATATTTAAAAAAGCAGGCGTGGTCGGGTCTTTAGGATCCAAAGAAGTACTTGGATTGTAGATTAATTCTATACATTCGTGATATTTGCAAATATAGCGTTTTTTTTAATATCTCATAGGGAAGGTACCGCGCCCCTCGTGAATTTAATAAAATATATAGCCTGTTTCGGGGGCCATCCCCGTTCTTTCCCTGACAATTTCAAGAAAATCGGTTCAGTAGTTATGTAGCTGTAACCTATTTTAAAAAGTGGGCGTTGTCAAGTTTGTTGGTCCCAAAAAAGTAGGTAAGGTCGGAGACACAACCAGAATAGCATTTTTAGAGAAATATGGTATAGGGAAAGTACCCCGCCTTTTCCGAAATTCAACAAAATATGTAGCTTATTTACATCGGGGGTCATCGTTGACAATTTTAAGAAAGTCAGTTCAGTAGTTTTTATAGAAAAAGTTAACATTGAAAATTGAAAAAAGTGGGCGTAAATTTGGGCATGGTCAAATTTTCTTTGCATAAAAGTCGGATTATGGCGAACATTTCACAGAAAGAATTATCCAAATCGGTCCAGCCGTTCTCACCTGATGCCACTACCAACGAACGACATTTGATTTTTATTTATATAGATATAGCATTTTTAAAGAAATAGGGTATAGAGGAAGTACCCCGCCCCCTCCGAAATTCCACACAATTTGTAGTCCATTTTAACCGGGGGTAATTCCTGTACATTCCGTGACAATTTCAGAAAAACCGGTTCAGTAGCTTTTGTAGAGAAGATAAAAATTGAAAAAAGTGGGCCTAAAAGTGGGCTTGGTCAAATTTTCTTTGCATAAAAACCTAAGTCGGGTTATGGCGAACATTTCTAAAGAAGAGTTATTTAAGTCGGTCCAGACGTTCTCAACTGATGCCATTACCAACGAACGACATTTGATTTTTATTTATAAAGATTTGTGCCTAATAATTTGGATAATTTTTCTCCTATATCGGTTGAATGAGCATATGTCCACCATCGTTCCTTCAAAAGCACGTCCTTCGAGATTAATACCAAAGCTAAACAGAATGGTTTAATAATCGTATTTAATTACACGATATAAGTTATCACTATGTTTTGGTCAATAACTGAACTAGTTAAACACTACCATCACATCTTACAAATATTTTTATTTCAATACCACACACCTATGTTTTTAGGCATACTGAAATATCCCATATTCAATTCAATTTTCATAAAAAACGTAAAACAATAGCGGACAGACAAAGTTACTGTGTTACAGTTACCGAGACTCTGACGGCCTGATATGACACATGAATTGCTTTGAATTTAGCTGTCACAGAACACAATGTAAAGTCATAAATTGTTAAAATGTGTCAAAGTACGCACAATGGAATATTTCCTTAAAAAACGCAATCGGACATAGAAATAGACAGAGAAACAATTCAGTTGTGAAAAAAAAAACAAGCAAAAACAGCAAACTAAGAGAAACTGATTAAAATAAAATGGTGAACAACCAACCACAAGCATAAACCGGTGAATGCTAAGAGGAATAAGCGCACCAAACAATATTTGCAGTAGCATCTGTAACAAAGCATTGAAAATGTCATCGGGATCTACCGGCAATACACCGCCTCTGTATTCAACATTCAAACAGATTTTAATGCTGCCTATATACATATAGTGAGAACATGTTTGTGGTAAGGATAGTGTTATATTCCATACATATACAATGGTCACCGATGAAGGAAAATCGAAGGAATACACTCGACATGTGCGTTTAATTTGCATGACATGTGTTGTTACAAGCAGAAATCTTGCCACTATAGTTGGAATGTGGGAGCGAGCTTACAGTGATATAATAACATACAGTAATATGAAGAAAAAATAGATGGACTTGAGATTCTATTAGCTGTTCAAACAAATTATGGGTAACAGAATCCCATATTGGTTCATGATTTAACGGTGAGAGTTATTCTGTTACGAGGTTCAAATAAAATTATGAACAGTCACGATGACTAGTGTGAGAGATTTACAGGAAACTTATCAAATATCTAATTCATACCAGCATACCAGCGCCATACCATGAATATGTAACCAAAACTAATGCAAATCGATGGGTTCCACCCAGTTGCGTTGGCTGTGGACATCTGCAGGTCCAAAAAATAAAGAAAATTCCACCGCCGAACGCTCCATGTCAACAAGGGCTTTGATTTAGAAAATATCGCTTGACATGGAAAGCACATAAACATAGGCGCTCTTTTTTGTATAATAACGGATCAGAAATATTTTTTCGGTACTTATACTATGAGAAAAAGATGTGTGAACATCATAACCATCAAAATTAAACCCTTTCCTTTCGAAAAAATTAACGTCTGCCTTCCCCTATCGCTAAGCTGTTTCTTCACATCAAATGTCTTAGAACCTTTTGAAATTCCAACACGCAAAAAAAAAACGGCCTCTCTAACATATGTCCCAAACATATTTTGCAGCAAACATATATATGTTTGCAACAGTCCCAAACATAATTTATGTTTTGGTCTGCAAACAAATATATGTTTGGGTGGAAACAAATATATGTTTGGGTGCAAACATATATATGTTTGGGTGCAAAGATATTTATGTTTGGGTGCAAACAAAGATATGTTTGGGTGGAAACAATTTTATGTTTGGGTGCAAACATTTTATATGTTTGGGTGCAAAAAAATACAAACCCAAAAGGCACAAAAAAAACAAACACATGCACCAGTGGGCGCTTACTGAGAGCAAGGGAGCGTAAAATTCAATGTAAAACACTTTGAAATGTGTGCTCACTTGCTCTCAGTAAGAACTCACTGGCTATCTCTATAGTATACACATAAATGTTGAGGTTGTTTATTAAAAGGCAAAAGAACAACAAACACATAGGTACATACAAAATTCCAAAGAAATAATACATAACACACTTTAATAAAAGAAAAACTGATTGAAATAATTTGTAAATAGTCACACTTTTAAAAAGGAAAAATATATAGAAACGTAGTTGAACGCTTCTCCTTAGTTGTGAAATAAAACAAACTGTCCTCATAGTTGAAATCGTCAGCGGGGAATCGGCATCTAGAATCAAATGATTATGTAATGTAATAAATAAATATGGATACGCCATATTTCAAATATACATAAGTATATATGTAATTACCAATATTAAATGCGATTTCTTCCTTGTGCAATAAAACAATTCCTTTCAACTTTCCGATTCAATTATAAAATGTAATGGGCATTTAATTTACTAAAAAACACAATTTCTTTGAGAAAACACAAAACACTGATTTATTCACTCACTTTACCGTCTTGACTGTACAAAGGCATCTAAAACACTGAAGAAAGAAAAAAAATATAATTCATATCATTTCTTCTTTTCTTTTTCTCCTGCTAGGTTGGCTAACAACAACAACAAAACAAGAAACACACGAGTTTGACGCATACATGCCACCAAAGCCCCCTTCTTCGCTTTTACGTCTTCTTTTATACAATACACACAATTCTTCATTTTAAACAGCATTCCACAGCCGCGAGAGCACTGTTATTACTCTCGTTGACAAACATCCTCTCTCCACCCATGAAAAAAATGTTCTAACATAAAAAATATGTTTTACCCAAACATATCAAATTGAGATATGTTACAAAATGTTGCAAACATAAATTTGTTTGGACCCAAACATATTATGTTTGGATCCAAACATATATTTGTTTGCAACCGGTCCCAAACATATATTTGTTTGGATCCAAACATATTTCTAACATACATTTTTCTGCGTGAAGGACTTGATGGTGACATGGAGCGTTCGGCGGTGAAATTTTCTTTATTTTTTGGACCTGTAGATGTCCTCAGCCAACGAAACTGGGTGGAACCCATCGATTTGCATTCACTTTCCTGAGATAAAATATCAAATTTTGGATTGGAAAGGTAGAAATTTGAATTATCTTTACCATATTTCCTCTGTTTCGGACTTTTAAACCTATCAAATGTGACTTTTTTGTAATTCCATTGTACATAGTTCAGTATAAAATTTTGTCTTTATAAATTGTTTCTACCGATTTCTTCATAAAAATATTTTTTGGAGCTCTAAGCATAGATTTTTTGCACAATATTTGATAGCAGTTAACACTCACGGCATCTATACTTATAAAAGAGTTCAGTAATGATGACTCACTGACTCACTGATTCACTGACTCACTGACTGACTGACTGATAATCAACGCCCAGACTAAACGGCTAAAGCTAGAATCTTGAAATTTTGGGTGAGGGTCACTCTTGGTCCGAAGGTGTCAGATAAGGCTGGATTTTTGGAAATTCGAACTAGAACTGTACTAAAAGGTACTAAATATGGTACCCTTTGTATTAGGCAAACGCGAAGAGCTAGAACTCTGAAATTTGGAATGAAAATCAAGGTTTAGAAGATGAGTTGATAAATGAGGTGGTTCTGAAAACGTGTACTCATGTGTACGAATAGTACTAAATGGTACTAAATTTGGTACAATTTGAATTTGGGCGAACCGATAAAGTTGGAATTCTGAAATTTGGAATTACTATTACTGTTGGAGCATAGGTTTGAGATATGGAGGTAGTTTTCGAAATTCGTACATATGGGTACAAAAGGTACTAAATAGTACCAAATAAGGTACAATTTGGATTTGGGGGAACTGATGCAGCTGGAATCCTGAAATTTAGAATTAGGATAACAGTCGGGGTGTAGGATAGAGGTATTTTGGAAATTCGTACTTTTGAGTACGAAAAGTACTAAATGGTACCAAATTTGGTACAATATGAATTTAAGTGATCGGATAGAGCTGGAATAGTGAAATTTGGAATTAAGATTACTATTGGAGTGTGAGATTGGGATACTTTTGGAAATTCGTACTTATGGCAACGAAAAGTACTAAATGGTACCAAATTTGGTACAATTTGGATTTGGGTGAACGGATATAGCTGAAATTCCGAGATTTGGAATAAGGAGTACTATTGGAGTGTAGGATTGATAAAGTTTTGGAAATTTTTAGTTATGGGTAGGAAAAGTACTAAATTTGGTACAATTTAGATTTCAATGATGGAATACATTTGGAATCGTGAAATTCGGAATTAAAATTGATGTTGGAGTGTTGATTGAGGTAGGTTTAGAAATTCGTACTATGGATACGAATAGTACTAAATGGTATCAAATTTGGTACAATTTGGACTACTGTGATCGGATGCAGCTGTAATCCCGAAATTTGGAATTAAGATTACAGTTGGCGTGTAGGATTGAGGTAGTTGTAGAAATTAGTACTCATGGGTACGAAAGGTACCAAATTTGGTACATTTTGCATTTTGGTGAACGGATATAGCTGGAAACCCGAGATTTGGAGTAAGGAGTACTGTTAGAGTGTAGGATTGATAAAGTTTTGGAAATTTGTAGTTATGGGTAGGAAAACTACTAAATAGTACTAAATTTGGTACAATTTGGATTTCAGTGATAGGATACATTTGGAATCGTGAAATTCGGAATTAAAATTGATGTTGGAGTGTTGATAGAGGTACTATGGATACGAATAGTACTAAATGGTACCAAATTTGGATTTGAGTTATCGGATATATCTGGAATCCTGTAATTCGGAATTATGCTTATTGTTTGAACATAGCACTGTGGTAGTTTTGAAAATTTGTACTTATGGGTACGAAAAGTACTTAATGGTACTAAATTTGGTACAATTTGGATTTCGGTGATCTGATGTAGCTGCCATCCTCAAGTTTGGAATTAAAATACCTGTTGAATTGTAGGATTGATACAATTTTGGAAATTTTTAGTTATGGGTAGGAAAATTACTAAATTGTACTAAATTTGGATTTGAGCGAATGGATAGAGTTGGAATCAAAAAATTTGGAATTAAGATTACTGTAGGAGTGTAGGATTGAGATATGGAAGTAGTTTTTGAAATTCGTACTTATGAGTACGAAAGGTACTAAATTTGGTACAATTTGCATTTAAGCGAACGGCTAGAGCTGGAATCTTGAAGTTTCGAATTAAGATTACTGTTGGGGTGTAGGATTGAGGAAGTTTTGGAAATTCGTACTTATATGTACGAAAACTACTAAACGGTACTTAATTTGGTACAACTTGGATTTGAGCGAACGGGTAGAGCTGGAATCAAGAAATTTGAAATTAATATTACTGTTGGAGTGTAGGATTGAGATATGAAAGAAGTTTTGGAAATTCGTACTTATAAGTACGAAAAGTACTAAATTTGGTTCAATTTGGATTTGAGCGAACGGCTAGAGCTGGAATCTTGAAGTTTGGAATTAAGATTGCTGTTGGGATGTAGGATTGAGGAAGTTTTTGAAATTCGTACTTATATGTACGAAAAGTACTAAACGGTAGTATATTTGGCACAACTTGGATTTGAGCGAACGGTTAGAGCTGGAACCTTGAATTTTGGAGTTAATATTACTGTTGGGGTTAGTTTTGGAAATGCGTACTTAGTTTTGGAATTGCGTACTTATGCTTACAAAAAGTACTACATTTTGTACAATTAGGATTTGGGTGAAATTATAGCGCTCGAATCCTAAAATGTGGAATTAGGTACACTTAGGGGTACGAAATGGTTCCATGTATGGTACAATTTTGTATTGGATGAACGGATAGATCTGGATTCGTGAGATTTGGAATTAAGATTACTGTTATCATTTGCTTATAACGTCCGATTTAAGAAATATGTGCCATAAATATATGAAAAGTTGTCAATGGCACAGGATTTGGTACAATTTGTTATTATGTAAAGGGAATTTTGAAATAATAGGAGGAGGTTCGTATTTATGTATTTACATGTAAAGTACTTAATAGTTCTATAATTGGTTTTAGGGGAACAGATAGAGCTGGAAATGAGGATGGCGGTTGTTGGGTTAGGCCGTATTTGCGCTGAGAACCTCAATTAAAATATCTCAAAAAATGTGGATTGCTCTTGATGTGTAGGCGTGACGAAAATCGAACTAAAGTGGTACGTATTAGTACACAAAATGTTTCCACCATTCTATATTATATATTGTTTATTTGTTTTGTATATTTAACGCATACGAAGTAGCGGGCACTTTGCTAGTTTATTTATAATTATAAATAGTTTTTTGTTAAAGTTTACCACATCTAACAAAGGATTTGTGTAAATTCCTAGGGTGGTTCTATTCTGGTTCTACAATTCCTCTCCTTTCGTCTGATATAACGGTATCTGTAGACAAATATTGGTTGGTTCTATTCAGATGAACCGGAGTGTACATGTTGGTCCAACACCCGAAGTGAGACTAACTTCCCAGCAGAAGCGACGGGATTAGCAAATTAACCTTATGAGCTAGGTCTTGCCAACTCCAGGGAGCTGGCACTAGAAGTTAACAAGTTGGTCGGTGAGCAAAAGCGGAACATGGGGTTCAATCATCTGAGGCTGACTGATCCGAAGAGGTGTTCAAGTTATTTAAATCGACAGTTTGTCGAGCACCCCGGACCTATGTATGTTTAGAGCGACATTATGCGTTTCGTGGACAAGTCCATGCTTCTTAACATAATGGTCCTAAAACTCTAAAGCCTACGCTGACCAACCTATATTTACAATTTTCCGATTTAAACTTTTGTATAACAAATTTCTTCGATTTAAATCCGAAAATGTGACAAAAATAAAACAACCGAAATACCTAAAAATACCGAAAATCAGTCGGTACCGTTTTATGGGGGCAATGCCAAAAAACGTGGACCTATTCCGACAATTATTTTTTCTTCAATTTCTTTATACCCCTAGCGAAGATTGTGGCGAAGAATAAGACTAAAAGTTTTTATTTTAGTCAAAATACAAAACAAATATAGTTCTATGGGGGTTATATTATATATTATTTATTTGTTGTATCATAAATTTTAAAAGTTTAACAAGTTCTTGTGCACCTGAACGAACATATAGTTGGCAGTTAGATGGTTCCTGTTGATGACCTCATCAAAAATTATAAAAACCATGAATCGTGAAACTTATGTTTAAAAAGACATTCTCCTCTCCTGTCTAGAGTTCGACACAGGAGAGTTCTATGAGTTATCCACATATTGTAAATGGAGTAAGCAAATGCGTTGCGAATAGAAATATCTGTTCGAAAATAGAATTTAAAAGAATTTACAGTTTCATGGTTGACTGTGCATTACAATTTTTCGACAAAGGTTTACTGCTTAAAAATGAAATTGTCCAAGATAGCTGTAAATGTGAAGACAGTTTGATACCACTATGCAACACTGTAAATGCAAACAACTTCTAGTGTGCACTTTTTGAAAGTACATATTGAGACTACTCAAACCCTTGCTGGGGTTTGTCCTGTCAGATCCTGTAGGGATTTTATAGACTCATCTTTACCGGGCTAAAACTAAATTTTTTGCATTTATCGGGCATTTATATCAGAAACGAATAGGAATTTGGCCTTGATGTCTTTAGCAATATTGTTGCCCTAAACTAGTAGAAGTTATCTGTTGAACAGACCACATGAGAAAAACTCCATCTAGCGAATCAAATCGATAAAATATAGAAAATTTTACATAATTTCTAGAATTCTGGTCAGTATCAGCTGAACTATTGGGAGTTAAACCAAGTAACCTTTTGCAAAAATCTTCCAAATAATGTTTTCAGCAATTCTGAAACTCTAAAATGCTTATTTTATGATTTTTCCGCGGAATTTTGTATCATATCTTTTACAACATGTATTTCAAACACTGTTCACACGAACAGTACGAACAGTTTATTCTCGCATTACACATTATGGACATACAGCCGAAATCGCTTATAACGTCGTCGTTTATAACTTTATACCGTTTATAACGACGAAATCTTAAAGTCCCGAATTTCTGCCCCTTATACTTCACACAAATAAATATCGCTTATAACGTCATCGCTTATAACATCATATGGGTTGTAACGTCGGTTTTTTGTGAAATATATTGAATTTTGTTATCGGTTATAACGTCGAACCATACGAAGAAGAAACATGTCTCTCAATATTTGCTTGTATGTATATTTTTTCAAGCTCAAACAACTACAAAATATCAAACATATGCACAACATTATCGAAGACGAGATTGGGCAACTGAATTACGACTCACATGTAGGCGGTCTCAAGTCAATTAAGCTATATTTTTTGCCACCCAATGTCACATCTATTTTACAAACCATGGACGAAGGTGTAATAAATTCATTAAAATCGCATTGCGGAATCAGCAAATATCCACTATTTGAGTTAAATTTAAAACTTATGTTGGAATTCAAAAGACCAAACTAAAATAACAGACTTTTTAGAGGAAGAATAATGAATCTAATATCGTTATTTTTTAATATTTTGTTTTTAAGTAATTTTTACAAACACATATAGAATGAAAAAGTAAAAAAATTGAATTGAATTTATGTATTAATTTTCTCGTTTAGAGTTAAGCTTGATGATCGGAAATTACATATTTGCAAGTGAAAAAGGAAAGCCAAGGACTCGAACCCACATAGTCACCAAATTACGTTACCTGATTTCACTGGTGGTAAAGCAGATCTTCAGACGTATAAACTATGTAATGGCTTCTCTGTCCTAGAACTTTTCGTTCTTCAAATGCAAATGTGTTTTATACATTTACGCGGGTATTTGGCCGCTGAAATGTATTTTCTTCACGACAAACGCTTTTTTGAGCTGCCTTTGAACAACATTTTTTTTATATGTTTTCAAGGACGTTGGTTCAAATCCCAGCCGGGCTCAGCCTGTTTATACCCTACACCACTATGTAAGGTAAGGGGTATTATGTGTTAGTGCATTTGTATGTAACATACAAAAGGAAGCGAGATAGACCCATAGTTCCTTCTAGGGATATACATAGAATCACTTTCTGAGTCGATTTATGCATGTCCGTCCGTCCGTCCGTTCGCAACATACAGGTCGCATTTGTTGACCGATTTCGCTGAAAATTGGGGAATACCATTTTTTTAGCCATCGGAAGATCAAGTTCTAAGATGGGCTATATCGGTCCAAGTTTTGGTATAGCCCCCATATAACGGTACCTCCCGATTTAAGGTATTTTAAGGATCATAGCCGCATTTGTTGCCCAAACCAGCTGAAATTTTACATTTGAGGTTCCCAATGACCGCGAAATTGCTCCACTAAAAATTTTCAAGATAGGTCCACGGTTCGGTATAGTCCCCATATAACGATACCTCCCGATTTAAGGTATTTTATGGATCTTAGCCACATTTTTTGCCCAAACTAGCTGAAATTTTACATTTGAGGTTCTCAATGGCCGCGAAATTGCTCCACTAAAAATTGTGAAGATAGGTCCACGGTTCGGTATAGTCCCCATATAACGATACCTCCCGATTTAAGGTATTTTAGGGATCTTAGCCACATTTTTTGCTTGAACTAGCTGAAATTTTACATATGTGGTTCCCAGTGGCCACGAAATTTCGCCACTTAAAATTGTTAAGATAGGTCCATGTTTTTTTGTAGCCCCCATATAACGGTACCTCCCGATTTTAGGTATTTTAACGATTTTCCCCAAATATGGCTCCAATTTGTCAGTGGAGTTTGAGTTCAAAAAATTTACTTTAATGTTTGTTTTGGGTTATTAAAAAACTTCTGGTGTAGGGTATTACATAGTCGGCCCCACCCGACTTTGGTCTTTTCCTACTGGTTTTTATTTATTTATTTATTTTTTTTTTTTTTTTGAAATTTTGCCTGTTAGGGCGAAGATCATTTTTAATGATTTTTTATTAATTTTCTCGTTTAGAGACAAGCTTGATGATCGGAAATTATTTGCAAGTGAAAAAGGAAAGCCAAGAACTCGAACTAACACGCCGTGACAAAATTTTTTCTGATAAGTTTTCAATGACGTAGGTTCAAATTCAAGGCGGGCTCAGCCTGTTTTTTTGAAATTTTGCCTCTTAGGGCGAAGATAATTTTTAATGATTTTTTATGAATTTTCTCGTTTAGAGTTAACGCGCTAACTGGCAAAATTTCAAAAAAATAAAAAACAGGCCGAGCCCGGCTGGGATTTGAACCCACATCCTTGAAAACATATCAAAAAAAATTTTGTCATAACTTCAAAGGCAGCGCAAAAAGGAGTTTGTCGTGAAGAAAATACATTTCAGCAGCCAAATACTCGCGTAAATTTATAAAACACATTTGCATTTGAAAAACGAAAAGTTCTAGGACAGAGAAGCCATTACATAGTCGATACGTCTGAAGATCTGCTTTACCACCAGTGAAACCAGGAAACGTAATTTGGTGACTATGTGCGTTCGAGTCCTTGGCTTTCGTTTTTCACTTGCAAATAATTTCCGATCATCAAGCTTAACTCTAAACGAGAAAATTAATAAAAAATCGATAAAAATGATCTTCGCCCTAAAAGGGAAAATTTCAAAAAAATGAATTTATTTCGTTAGTCAAACAATGTATAAATATACAAGTCACTATAGATAATATAATTTCACCTCTTTTATAAATATCTTTTATAACGACTATCGCTTATAGTGTCAGATTTTGGTCGGTCCCTTGAGCGACGTTATAAGCGATTTCGAGTGTATTTATTTTAATTGTAGTTCAATAATATACCAACAACAACGTGATAGAAGTGTTTTACAACAATAGCATGTTCTGAAGAGTTGTGTACCACATTCCAGCGAATATTTTTCCAGAAGAAAGCATTAAGAAAAATTTAAATTATGGAATTTTTAGATATTTATTAAAATTTGATAAGTGATATGTGTAGTTTTTCGAGTTCATTAATAAAGTCTTAAATTAGTTATAAGTTGTATATAATTTAGTCTTAAGAACACCTTCTTTAAAACTTTGTTTATTTAGCCCTTTTTAAACCAGTATAAATGTTAGGGCCATTAAAATAAACAATGTAAATTTAATGCACGTAAAGTAAAAATGATATTGCGTGCAAATAGATTTCAGCACAATTTAAAAACTTAATTGGTATTCTTTGAAAGTATTAAATACGAGAGAATAAACAAATGTTAAAGGATAAGGATACTATTTTTAAGCCTATTTTGTGACAATGTACAAGCGAAAGAAATGGATAAATAAAATATGGCAGTTAAAAACAGAAAAAACTGAAAACCTTTTCTTTATTGGGTTATGGCCACTTATTGAGCACGAAAAAATCCATTTTTCATGAATTTTTTACAAGAAATCTACAAAATTTTTGAGAAGATTTTTGTTTATTTTTTTCAGAAAGGTCACACCTTGAGCAACTTTCGGAAATTGTTTGTTGAAAAATATTGCACAAAACACTATTTTTACTGAAGCATTTTGCGGTGCCCACCGTAGCTCGAAAATGAATAAACCGATCAGCATATGTTTGTGTGGGATCATTAAGAACCTAATAATCTTGCGAAACGGAATTAAAAAATATCCAGTTTTAAACAAATTGTGCACTGACAAATTTAAAATTTCGATTTTGACTAAAAATTCGATAGTGCTTTAGAAATAAATCCGTCAAAATTTTTTTAAAAAGTCTCTCGCTTATAGCAATCCCACAAAAACATATGAAGATCGGTCCACCCGTTTTCGAACTGAAATGCCATTTCGAGAAAACCGCGTTTAAAACTTCGATATTAAATAAAAATCACAATCAATTTTTCCTTTCTAACGTTCACATCTCAATTTTTTTTGTCACATATTCTTTTCTACCTGTACTTTAAAATAAGCCAATACAAAAATTTTCGATTTTGTAAAATTTGAGGTTTCCATAACCCCTTAAATGATCTTACTCTGTGCAGTGAGGGTTCAATATACACACAGCAGTTGTACATTAAAAGTACAAGAGAACCTGTTGTATGATACATTACTGAGTGTTGACATTTTTCTGTTTCTATACATCTATCTATATATAAAATAGAAAAATGTTTGTATGTTTGTTTGTTTGTTTGAAATTTATAGACTCAAAAACCGCTGAACCGATCTTGCTGAAATTTTCAGGGTATATTACTACATCGCCTGAAAGTAACATAGGCTACAAAAAGTTTCGAAATTCCGCTCTGATCCGGAGATATAGCATCAGAATCGGAGGTACTTCCAAAAAATTTAAACTTTGTATGCAAGTATCTATAGAACGGTTACATATACTGACTCCAAATTTGAATTGTGTGATGGATTTTTGCCTAAAAATAAATGTGCCAAAATATATCGAAATCGGTCCAGATTTGGATATAGCTCCCATATATATGTTCGTCCGATTTCAAGTATTTGCTGTACCAAACATGCTATATATGTCCGAATTCCATGAAATTTGGAATGCGTGACGGAACGTGGCTTATAACAAAATGTACCAAACTATGTCGAAATCGGTTCAGATTTGGATATAGATCCCATATATATTTTCGTCCGATTTCAAGTATTTGATATACCAAACACGCTACATATGTCCGATTTCAATGAAATTTGGAATGTGCGACTAAATTTGTCGTAGAAATGAGTATGCCAAATTATATTGAAATCGGTTCAGATTTGGATATAGCTCCTATATATATTTTCGGCCGATTTCATGTATTTGATGCACCCAACCCACTATGTATGTCCAATTTCAATGAAATGTGGAATGTGTGACTAAATTTGTTGTAGAAATGAGTATGCAGAATTATATTGAAATCGTTTCAGATTTGAATATAGCTCCTATATATATTTTCGGCCGATTATGCTATGTATGTCCAATTTCAATGAAATTTGGAATGTGTGACTAAATTTGTTGTAGAAATGAGTATGCCAAATTATATTGAAATCGGTTCAGATTTGGATATAGCTCCTATATATATTTTCGGCCGATTTCATGTATTTGATGCCCCAAACACGCTATGTATGTCCAATGTGTATCTAAATTTGGTGTAGAAATAAGTATTGAAATCGGTGTTGATTTGGCTATAGCTCCGATATTTATTTCAATGAAATTTGTACGGTATTCTATATCTATAAACGAGGAAAATGTTTGTACGTTTGTTTGAAGTTTATGGACTCAAAAACCGCTGAACCGATCTTCCTGAAACTTTCAGAGTGTATTACCACATGGCCTGAAAGTCTCACAGGCTATATAAATCTTAAAAATTCCGCCCCGATCTGGAGATATAGCCTCAGGATCGGATGTACCTCCAAAAAATGTAGACTTTGTATGCTGATATCTAACGAACGATTATCGATACAGTCTTCCAATTTGGAATGTGTGACCGAATTTAGTCTAAAAATAAATTTGCCAAGGTAATTTGAAATCGGCTCAGATTTGAATATATATATTCGGCCGATTTAATGCATTTGATGCATAAAACACGTTTTGTATGCCCAATTCCAATGAAATTTGGAATGTGTGACGGAATTTATTGCAGAAATAAATGTTCCAAACTATTTTGAAATCGGTTCAGATTGGGATAAAGCTAACATATATATTTTTTGCCGATTTCATGTATTTTCTACACCAAACACGCCATGTATGTTCAATTTTGACGAAATTTGGAATCTTTGACGGAATTGATCCTAGAAATTAGTTTGCCAAATTATATTGAAATCGGATCAGATTTGGCCGATTTCATGTATTTTATTCAAAAAATACCTTATGTATGTCCAATTTCAATGAAATTTGAAATAAGTGGCGGAAATTGATCTACAAAAAAATTTGTCAAATTATATTGAAATCGGTTCAGATTTACATATAGCTCCCATATATATTTTCGGTCGATTTCATGTATTTGATGCACCAAACACGCCATGTAAGCCCAATTTCAATGAAATTTGGAATATGTTGCGAAAATTGGTCTACAAATCAAATTGGTAAATTATATTGAAAGAATTTCAGTCAATAGAATTTCAGGAAATGCACGAACATACAAATCCATTGATACTGTGGCAACTGAAGACGACGCGGTTAACTATCCAGTTGAATTCCTAAATTCGTTGGATCTTCCAGGCTTTCCACCACATAGTACAAGGTTAACAGAAAAAAAACTACATAACTATTTAATTGAGGCAACGATTATTACTGGGAAGTATATAGGTTCAGATATACTGCTACCTCGAATCCCTCTAATAGCAACAGAAACGCCCTTCAATTTTAAAAGATTGCAGTTTCCTGTACGTTTAGCATTTGCAATGACTATAAATAAATCCCAAGGACAGACTCTTCGTGTATGGGGCCTAAATTTAGCATGTTCTTGCTTTTCTCATGGTCAGCTCTACGTTGCATGTTCACGTGTTGGTAGACCGGACGATTTGTTTGTTTACGCTCCTGAAGGAAAAGCAAAAACATTGTATATCCTAAAGCATTACAATAAATACTTTACTTTAAATTTTTTAATTTGATTTCTTTCTGATTTCAAAAAATCCGTAAAATTTCAAATGCATATCAATCTAAAGGGGTAGCGAAGCGCACCGGGTTCAGCTAGTATTTAATATTTATAATAACAAAACAATAGCATAATTTAGCTGTTATCACCGCCCTCGTAAATTCATCACACTGCAATAAGTTGTTTGGTTAAATTTTACAATTTAACGATTTGTAGACGGGTCTCTGTGAGCCATGTTTCTTCTTTCTTTGCTTACTGTCTCTTCTCTTGCTTGGTTACTTACAAATGCCACCTTCATACCGACATCATCAAGTGTTGTGCGAATGAATCTTCAAGTACTCTAGTCAATATTGACCGTAACCACCATAAAAGGTCCGAAAGATTTGGCAAAACATAAAAAATGCGTCTACTGAGACTTGGTATCGGTGTAAAGCTCAGGTGTTACAATGCCACCATAACCAGCGTCACCGTCGGCTACAACAACTTACATTTCAGTTGCTACATCATTGACGGCAAAATTCAGTACTATGTAATGTGGCGATAAAGCTTTTTCTGACCACACTTAGTGAGAAAACATTTACGCTCAGTTGGTTGGCTAGTTGTTTTTTCATAAATCGGTGGCTGCTAGTGTGTTCAAATTTTAGCCTATAACAGTGGCCTTCTTAGATTTTTCCTACTTACCTTGGTGTTTTCCTTCGTTAGATTTGTGGATCCAGGCATAAATTTCCTTCCACTTCGTTTTATCCATCCTTTTGTTTTTGTCTAAGACATTTGAAGCTGCCAGAATGAGATTTTTTCACATTGTAGCCTGGACTATTGTCGGTGTTAGATGTTATTCCTGCTGATGGTGCAGTTGTTGCTACTTTTACTCTTTGACTACAAAAGCTGCTGGTGCATTGCGGTCATGCACTGAACTTCTTTTTCATATAAATTGTTAAAAATATAATCGACCATGTTGCAACCTTTAAGCGAAAATTAACCTGTTGCCATTATTGCCACTGCCACCGTTACTGTTGTTCGGAGTAAGCGTGAATTTTAACACGTTTTCATGCCGAGTATGGCCTCTATACCATCATCCTCAACATTGTGTACATATAACAATTTTCTGTTCACTTCTGGGTTTCCGGAGTCAAGTGTGTATGTGTTTTTATGTTTCATGAATGCAGGTATATGCGGGACTTGGAAGCAATTTCATATGTTTAGTCAACTTTTTTCTGGAAATATGACACCGATACAAGCTTTGTGGTAGTGACATCTATACAATAATAGATTTAAAATCTTGCTGATAATGTGAGAAATTAAATAAAAACTGTAAAAGTAGGTAACTACTGTAGAAAATTAAAGAGGATCACATAGTTTATGGAGAGAAAAAGGAAAAGAATTAGAAAAAATATGCAAAATATTCGAACAGTTCTTGGTCGAAAATCGTCATAAAAGTCGTAAAATTGTCAATTAAAGTCGGAAAAATCATCGATTTAAAAAAAAAATCATCGTTTAATATCGATTTTTTTAGAAGATTATTATGTGTTATTGAGACCGCTTTTTTTATTATTAAGCTATGCAACTATATACAATTTGTTAAATTGTCAAATATTTTATGTAAAATTTGATATTTTTTATCTTAATTAGTTGCAATAGGCTGGTTTTAACTCAAAGGGAAAAATATCGATGTGGATTTTTTTTATGTGGCACCCCCCTAGAGTGTTATGTTTAATAAGATTTTAAGATTGTCAAAGTTTGAGCACGATTGGATCATATCTCTGGAATAATTAAAGCTATTTGCGTGTATTAATCTCTTGAACAAGAAGTAAGTCTCACTTGTAATTATGCCTGGTAGACCTTTTTCTAGGAATTTCGGCAGTTGTTATACCCTACACCACTATGTGGAAAGGATACTATAAGTTTGTTTTGGCAAAAATTCATGTAAAACCGCGAAATATTCGTCGGACACCCCCAATGTGGTATACCAATCTTCATATCTCGACAAGACAAAGCGATTTTGAAATGTGTGTCCGTCCGTCTGTCCATTATAAATTGTAATCAAACTCCAACTATGGACCGATCGTCAAAGTTTTGTATGGAGGTCGGGTTCAGACCAGAATAGATTCCTATTTTTATTGGTGAAGATTGTGAAATATTTAGCGGGTGAAATGGACCAAAAATATAATATCAATCCAATTTTGTAGTGGCTCTGTAGGTCGCAGTAATAGTCCGATCAACTCGAAATTTTAAATAAGACTATATGACAAAGAAGAAGCTTGCAATTTGAGATGACAATCAGATAATATTTAGAGGGTTAAATGGACCACAACTTTTGTGTGAAAATTTTTAGTATACATCTTAAATCTTTATTTCTGGAAGACACATTCCGGGTAAGTACTTAGAAGAGGAACGCTTGACCTTTCTATTGAGGTAAATTGTGTTGGTGTACAAACAGGCTGGAGGTCGCAATTATAGCTCAGTAATCACAAAAATTTGCACTAGGTGAGAGTTTAGGTAGAAGAAGATGCATACAACTTTGGATGATGATCTGATATTATTTAGCGGGTGAAATGAACCATTTGAACCATACTTTTGTATGAAAAATAAAAAAATATTTTTGGTCTATATTTTATTTCCTGGATGGCATATAACGGCAAAGAAGCATACATATGGAAAAAAAACTACTGACCTTTTTCCCTGATGCAAATTGCAATAACGTGTCTGCTAGATAACGGACGTACTACCTAATATATAATAGGTTTTGTGTTGAGAACCACATTTTCCCATTCCCAGTTTTTGCATTATTGCAAATTACATGGTGCCCTAGCGTATTAATTGTCCAATTGGATTTTTATACATATGTACATTGCAGCATGGGTCGCTTTGCCACCTCTTTCCAAATGATTGAAAATTTGATATTGCCTGTCTGGGGAGGCAACATCAAATTTTCAAAGGTGAACAGTGCGAAATTTGGGAAGTTTAGTGGAACTTTAAGGGATTTTCAAAGTACATGAAATTAATTAAACTTTTATTGAATTCGTTAGCTAAGTACTCCACTGTAAATGGTCCATACTCAGTTTGCCGATATAATCCACGAAACGACTTAAAAATGCACTTAAAGTTGCACTTTTGTTTAATATATTTTTTTGTTTTGTAAGAAATGTACTTTGGATTCATTAAAACATGGAGTGGCGCGGACAAAAGGTAAGTCAGTGTGCCATGATTTATTTTTCTTATTATTTTACAAAACGATTATGATAATTTATACTTTAAAAAATGCAAAAAACCCTTATTGTTTTCGTGTAATTTTAGTCGGAAAGAAGTGATTTTTTGAAGTTTTCAAAATTATAATTTTTTATTTTCCGTGGACATTTCAAAAGTGAGTTACGTACATTCACGTGTTAAGATATATATAATCTGAAAGATTGGATTCTCCTCTGTTCGCAAAGTTATAAAACTGCTGCGGTATCGCGCGGTCTTTGGAGATATTCAAGATTTTCTAAAAAGACTTCGGGAATTTCATTCAGTTGCATTTTCCAAAAGTGGAAGGTAAACGCGACAATGAACGCAATTGCTGACTGTATTTTGAAGAAATGGACTCACTAATTCTAACAATGATAATTTCTGTAAAATTAAGAAATCTCTCGCAATTTTGCATAGTTTTGACCTTTAAATGTTGGTGATTTACATATATTGCAAAATTTTTAGATGCTGCGGTGCAAATACCATAATACGTTAAAAATTGTAATGCAGTGCAGACCTGAACTTGATCTGAAAGACATTATTAACACAATTAATGGAACAGGCCTGCTGAATGGACCAATAAACATTATAGATACAAATGAAAAAAAAATATTGACATTTTATTCCTTAATAGATGTGTAGGATTGTGGGGCTTCACCCAGGAGTGGACCTATGTTGACAGCTTTTGTGTGAGGAGGTTTTTTATTCGCTAAAATCTGAAAATTTACATTTGCATCAAAATCGGCTGCAATTTTGTCTTTAACCTTTAAAATACCCAATATGAGGGAACCCGGCATGTGGGGGCTATTCCAAAACGCGAACCTGTATTGAAAATATTTTGTACATAAGTTTTCTATCCGCTGAAAACTCAATATACCAATTTGCATCAAAATCGATTGAAAAATGAATGTGAAACGTAAAAACGGCAGCCACCGTTACATGAGCGCTACAGGAAACCGCGGGTCTATGTGGCCCAATTTGAGCCCCACACTGTCCACTAATATAATAAACATTTGTGCAAAATTTTAGGAAACTACACTTTTTCATTTAAAAGTTATTAGTAAAGTTCCGCTAAAGTGCTCATATTTTGCACTGTGCGGTGGCAAAATTCCCATCAGTAATGTTGTGACGACATATTCTGGGTGTTTCAGCCATGTAAAACTTCTCTACAAGTGGTGTCTTAGGACAAGCCGTTCGGAATCGGAGATAAGCTTTGGGTCCGATGTCATTGAGCGAATATGAATCGGGGTACACTCACTCATTGATATAAGAGAAGTATTCCTTTTCCCTTCTGGGATGTTTGTGAAACAATTATTTTATTATTTAAGCTTGGTGTGATACGGTGCCAGAATCCACAAAGCTATTCCTTACAATAAGTTTATTGGTTACATACAGAAATTTGATTTGTGAAAAGCTAGTTCCCAGGGATAGTGTTTAGTTTATAGATAAATCAGCTCTGGATCCACACGACATAACCAAAATGACATAACCCTTTCTTTCCATCAAACCCATTTGGAAATTTTCACCACCCAGACAACATCGAATGAGAACGTGGACTTGGTGTTACCGTTATATGAGGGCTATACCAAAACATATATGTACTTATATTGAAATTTTTCTGCAGGAATGGTTTCTTCCTCCAAAGAAACCAAAAAACCAAATTTCAGCCAAATCCATTGGAAAATGTGACCAAGAAACCCGAAATAGATAAGACCTGGGGGTAACTTTACATGGAGGCTACTACGAACCTACATTGAATTTTTTTTACAAAAAGGTGTTCATCACCCTGGGAAATGAAGATACCAAATTAGAGCCTAATCAATTGGAAAATGTGGCTGAGACCCTCGAAATAGCTAAAATAAAGCGGTCCTATACATATATGAAGACTATACCAAAACGCGGACCTTTATTGAAAAATTTGCATGGAGTGTTTCTATTTTCTAAGAACTCTGAATACCAAACAATTGGCAAAATTAGTTGGAAAATATCAAAATTAGTTCGAAGTATATTAAAAACGTAAAATATACTCGAAATCGGGATATACCCTTATATGGGAGCTATACCAAAAATGGGATTGACATGACCCATTGTTTGCACCAATGACTTTATATTAGACTGGTTTTAACTCAAAGTGGAAAAGCGATATCGGATTTTTTATGCGGCAGCCCCCTAAAGTGTTTAGTTTTGTTTGATTGCCAAAGTTTGAGCACAATCGTAATATGTTAAAACGTGCCACTGGGGCGACAATGTGCTGCGTTTTTACAGTGACCTCAAAAAATCAATTTTTCAAAAAAAGGAATTTACTTGTAAACATTTTCGTTCGATCATTTTTCATAACATTCGACGTGGGCTATCGCGGCAAAAGTGCATTGATCAAAATCTTTGTAAATCGATGAAGCATTATCAATTGACGCTCGCTCAAAAACAAAGGTCATTATGCCGTTGTACCAGAAAATATATAAGCCGTGCTTAAACGGATAATGCATGATCGCCATGCTATATACCGTGAGATAGAGGCATGGGGGTTTCTCGCTGGATCCCGTGCCGATCGGTGCAAGAAATTGTGAAAAACTACGCTCAGTGTACTTCATAAGACGTTTATAAGATGGTTTATAAGGTGACGAATTATGAATCCCGAAAAATACCAGCAATCTCCACAATGTGTTGTAAAAGCGTAAAACCGGAAACACGGAACAAGAGAGGTACGCCTTTCTGACTAGCCACCGTCAAAAGACGTAGGGGATGAATGATACCAAGCAACGGTCTTGACCGGCTTTAACTTGGCAAAGCCCAGGATTTATCTTGGTCCGTCTTTCATCTCAAGTGGACACTGACCTCCCCGTGGTGTCACCTGGGGAACTGCCTTTAACACCCGTTAAAGGTAGTGAGCTAACATGTGCCGCGCGTTCACCCATAAGAACGTTAAAAACTTGGGTTTGGGCGTCGGGTTAGTAACCCTCTCCTAGAAAAAACATCCTACTATGAAAAAACGAAAGAAAAGAAAAACAAACCCCTCTAAAGTTGACGAACTCCGCAAACGTTTTAAGGACCATGATCTGCGAATCTGCACCTGGAATGTTCGCACTCTTTATAGAGAAGGTGCAGTCTTCGCATTGGCAGACGTACTTGAAAAGTACAAGGCCGATATTACTGCCATACAGGAAATACGATGGATTGGGAAAGGCGTCACAACAACACCTAAAGGTGACGCACTGTATTATAGCTGCCATGACGTAAAGCATGAGTTTGGTTGCGGATTCGTAGTTAGTCGGAGACTAAAACATCTGGTATCCAGCTTCACCCCAGTGAATGAAAGACTTGCTGCAATTCGAATAAAAGCTAAATTCTTCAACATCAGCTTTATTTGCGCTCATGCTCCCACTGAAGAAAAGGACGAACAGACCAAAGATATATTTTACGAGCGCTTAGAAGAAACATATGACCGTTGCCCTGCCCATGACATTAAAATCATTCTAGGCGATTTTAATGCCAAAATTGGAAAGGAGAATATCTTTGGCCCAACAGTCGGGAAATTCAGTTTCCACAGTGAAACATCTGACAATGGTATGATGCTGATAGACTTTGCAGCTGCAAAAAACATGGTAGTTAGCAGTACCAGATTTAATCATCTCGATATTCATAAGGGCACCTGGCTGTCTCCAGATCAAAGAACAAGTAATCAAATTGATCATGTTGTGATAGATGGAAGACATTCATCCAGCGTGTTGGATGTACGATCGTTGCGAGGCGCAAACATTGATTCGGACCACTACCTTGTTGCAGCAAAGGTACGTACCCGTCTAAACGTTGCAAATAAAGCACGAACAGACACAACGCGGAAGTTGGACATCGATAGGCTGCAAACACAACAGATAGCCACAGCATATTCCACTCAACTAGCCCAATTGCTTAACGCGAGCACTCCTTGTCCCGATAACATAACAACACAATCGCAACATATTGCCCACTCCATGCAAACAGCCGCAAAATCCATACTTGGATTCCAGAGACCTCCACAAAGGAATTCATGGTATGACCAGGAGTGTCGTGCTGCTACCGAAGAGAAAAATGCGGCATATACAGCTACTTTACAATCAGTAGCAACGCGTAGCGCACGAGAGAGATATCGGGAGAAAAGGAGAGAAGAGAAACGTCTTTTCCGCAAGAAAAAGAGAGAAATGGAAAAGCGGGAGTGTGAAAAATCGAGATGTACAGGAGGCAGAATGAAGTCCGCAAATTCTACCAAAGAGTGAAGCATCAAACAGATGGCTTTGGTACAGGCACATCCTCCTGTAGGGACCAGCAAGGTAATCTGGTAACAGATACAGATAGCGTGCTCAGGATATGGAGGAACATTTCTCCAATCTGCTGGTATCCAATAGTAACGAAGACGATGATACCACAGATCCAATTCCAGAAGATGGTATAGAATATATACCGCCCGGCCAAGATGAGGTAAAAACAGCAATCAACCGGCTGAAGAATAATAAAGCAGCAGGAGCCGATGTCTTACCAGCAGAGCTGTTTAAAACCGGAGGCGACGCGCTGATAAGGTGTATGCATCAGCTAGTTAGCACCATATGGCAGGAAGAACGCGTACCCGACGATTGGAACCTGAGCATCCTATGTCCCGTCCACAAGAAAGGAGATAAGACTGTATGCTCAAACTATAGGGGCATAAGTCTTCTCCCTATTGCCTATAAGATAGTGTCAGGGATATTGTGTGAACGACTAAAGCCAATGGTCAACGAAATAATTGGACCATACCAATGTGGCTTTAGACCTGGCAAGTCCACCCTTGACCAGATATTTACCGGCAAATCCTAGAGAAGACCCAAGAGATGCAGATCGACACATTTCACCTTTTTGTCGATTATAAAGCAGCATTCGACAGTCCCCTCCGATCAAAGGTATTCCACGCAATGTCTGAATTTGGTATCCCCGCAAAGCTCATCCGGCTTTGTAAGATGACATTAACTGATACTAGGCCCTCAGTTAAAATTGGAAAGAACCTCTCCGAAGAATTTTGTACCAAAAGAGGTTTCAGACAAGGAGATAGCCTTTCGTGTGATCTTTTCAACATTTTGCTGGAAAAGGTAATACGAGATGCAAATGTCAAAAGAAATGGCACAATTTACACCAATAGCCACATGTTACTTGCCTATGCTGATGACATAGACATCATGGGACGAACAGTAAAGGAAGTAACTGATACCTTTATGAAGGTCGAAGCAGAATCTGCGAAAGTGGGTCTGGCGGTAAACGGCGAAAAGACAAAATTGATGGTGTCGACGCGCAAAGCGTCCATAGAGCTCGGACCAACCGTGGAAGTTGGTACCTACAATTTTGAGGTAGTTAAAGACTTCGTCTACCTCGGCACTGCCATAAACACAACAAACAACATCAGTTGTGAAATAAGAAGAAGAATTTTATTGGCCAACAGATGGTCTAAGTAAGCAATTTAAAAACAAAGCCACATCTCGTCAAACAAAAATAACACTATACAAAACGCTGATACTACCCGTGCTAATGTATGGCTCCGAAGCATGGGTACTTGCGCAAGCAGATAAGGCAGTGCTTGGTGTGTTTGAGAGGAAAATTCTTCGAAAGATCTACGGGCCGATTTGCGTTGACGGTGAATATCGACGTCGTATGAACCACGAGCTATATAGGCTATACGAAGAAATGAATATAGTTAAACGTATCGAGATGCAACGATTGCGTTGGCTAGGCCATATCATGAGAATGAGCGATGTGAACCCGCTAAAAAGGCGTATGAATACATGCCACATGGCGGTGCACGCAGAATCGGCAGGCCTAAGCTTCGATGGAGCATACAAGTGGATGAAGAAATAAAAAGGCGCGGTATTCCAAAAAGTCAAGCGAAAAACAGAGAGGAATGGAGATCTTTTCTTAGTTCGGTCTATGGAACAAATGTTCTGTAATGGGCCAACTAAGTAAGTAAGTAACAAAAGAACAACTGAAATTCGAAG
Organism: Musca autumnalis; assembly: GCF_047663935.1. Lineage (NCBI taxonomy): Eukaryota > Metazoa > Arthropoda > Insecta > Diptera > Muscidae > Musca > Musca autumnalis. The sequence goes on along the minus strand of NW_027411755.1, from coordinate 84,475,792 downwards.
AAAAAGGTTTACAAGGCGTAATTACAAGTGAGGCTTATTTGTTGTTCAAGAGATTAAAAATTAACTCGGAATTTCTTGAAAAAGCTCCTGCAACTTGGCCGCAGAACACCAAATACCAGGAGGGGCAACTAAAAAATGCATTCTCCAAGTATTCAGCTGTACCCAGATAGCTCCAAAACTACATTATGTCAGTTCCTTGAAAAATTTAAATTAGAATAAAAAATAATTAAAAAGATTAAGCTACATTGCTTTAATTATAAATGAATTAAAAGCTAGAAAATTGTTTTTTCTTCTTTCATCATGAAGAAGAATATACTATTTGATGCTAAGCTAAAATTATTTTCTAGCTTTTAGTTCATTTATAAATAAAACACTGAAGCTAAATTTTTTAATTATTTTTATCTTTTAGTAAATACACTTTTTTGACAACTGAGAACCCTATAGCCAAATTATAACCGAAAATGTAGATAAAATCCTTTAAATGCCTGAAATCGGGTGGTAACGGTACCATGGGGGCTATACCAAAACCTGGACCTATGTCCGCAGTTTTTGGTGGGAAAGTGTAATTACCATTGGGAACTCCAATTCGGGCTAAGAATGAAGATAAAATCCTCAAAATACCTGAAATCAGGTGATACCGTTATATGGTTTTGGTTTCATATTCATGTATTGTCATCCAAATCTTAAAAGTGTGCAAAGTTTTTTGAAATTTTGCCTTTTTATGGCGAAGATAATTTTTTTTTAATGATTTTTGTTAATTTTCTCGTTTAGAGTTAAGCTTGATGATCTGAAATTATTTGCAAGTGAAAAAGGAAAGCCAAGGACTCGAACCCACATAGTCACCAAATTACGTTACCTGGTTTCATTGGTGGTAAAGCAAATCTTCGGACGTATCGACTATGCAATGGCTTCTCTGTCCTAGAACTTATCGTTTTTCAAATGCAAATGTGTCTTTGTACATTAACGCGGATACTTGGCCACAGAAATGTATTCTTCATGACAAACGCTTTTTGCGCTGACTTTGAAGTTTTAATTTGATTGGTCAACTGTAACTGTGTTGAAAATGAGTTATTAGACTTGAACTAAACAGACAGGAAACAAAGCAAGTTAAATAAACCACTATAATATAAATGATATTAGTTTTCATTCCAAAAACTGATAATATAGGAAGAAGAATGAGTTCCTTGACAATAGACTCAATTTTGAAATATTAATCTACGGACAAATCGAATGTATTCGTTTTTTTTAGAATTTTGTGACCATTTTGTACCTTTGAACTTGCCGACGATAATGTGGATTAGGATTAAAGTTTTGCGGAGGGGCTACTTAAATGATTAGACGACATAGGAAGTGGATCTGATTTTGAGAGTCATATCTTTTTGATATATATTGGTCACACTATTTATTTCAGTGGATCATCTTATAACTTTTGGACCAGTATGTCAGGAAGCATGGACTTGTCCACGGAAAACATAATATGACTGTAAACAGCAGGACCACAATGAACAGCATCGGCATTCATTTCCAAAGCATCTTCGAAGAGACCCAAAACTGCATTTCGACACTAATGTTGAACTTTTGTGGGGGAAGTGCTCTCCAGCGACTACACATAGGGGTTATTACACCTTCAGGGCTGTTTCCTCAAGAAGTACGGACTTGCCGCTGAAAAAACATTTATCGTCGTAATTGAGGTGGCGAATGCAAGTTGCATCAACAGAAATCAAAGTGTCTCGAGAGCAGGTCTTAAAGTGAACCTATCCGAACTTTTGTGTGGGAGGTACCCGAGGGAGTGGACAAATATAGTCCATATTTAAACCTGGTCTATATCTGGTAGATGTATTAAGATGTGTAAAGTATGGACCAAACCTTCAAGAGTTATCGCGCGCACAATTTTTCCGAACATTTTTGAACTTTTGTGGGGGAGGTACCTGAAGGAATGGACCGATTTGGATTATCTTCGAACATAAACTATGCTTAGACAAAATATTACGAAAGCCAAATTTTGGACTGAATCGGCAGATCCGTTCGAGAGTTATTTGCGCTCAAACCATTACATACGGAGTCATAGGGTTTTTTTGCAACTTTCAGGCTATTTTCTCAGGAAATATGGACTTCATCCAGATGAAACTTGCACCGTCGTATAGAGGGCACTGAATATAAGTTGCTACAGCCAAAATCAAAGCGATTCGACGAGGCCCTAAACCGAACTTTTCCGAAATTTTGTGTGGGAGGTACCCGAAGGAGTGAACCTATTAAGACCATATTGGAACCTCATATTACTCTGGTAGAAAGTTTACGCTATACAGAGTAAGGACCAAATCGGTCTCTGCTTTCAAGAGTTATCGCGCGCACAAAATTTCGGAACATTTTCGAACATTTGTGAGGGAGGTACCGGAAGGAGTGGACCGATGTAACTCATCTTCGAACTTAAACTAAGTTTTAATATTACGAAAGCCAAAATTTGAACCGAATCGGTTCATCCGTCCGATAGTTATCGTGCACTCCAGCCAGCAGGACAGACAGACGGACGGACATGGCTAGATCGACTCCAAATTGTCTGAAACACATTTCGTCCAAACATACTTGGGGTCTAAAACCATTATTTCGATGAGGCACATTTTCATCGTATCAAAGTGTATATACCCTCTGTTTAGGTTTGATACATTCCAACTCAACTTCCCGAGCTCAGTCGATCACGGATGCTGATTGACATCATCGTGCATCACCTCAGCAAGTTCCCTCTGCGGAGACCGTAGAGTGTTGATGCTAACGAGCGGTGGTTGTTGAGTTTTCTCTCATTGGAATATGTAAATGTAGTAGTATAAATCGACTCAGATCATCTGCGATCGCTGCAATCCTCTGCGATTGCAAGAACCTCTGCGTTCACTTGTCGACCAACCTTTGGAGAGTTAACTTGTCGCGCATTAAATCAAACGTCTTCGCGTTTACTAACCGGCCTCTGTCGCCACCACAGATTACAATTGGTAATCCTAGTTGAACTAACAGGCCTCTGTCGCCACCCCGGATTACAAGGTAATCTTTGTTGTTTGAAAAGAAATACGATCAATAAACGGCAATCATATTATTTAATATTAAAAACTGATACTGCTTTTGTTGTTTTATTTTATTCTTTTCACCCCCACTGCTCATCAAACGGTATCCTGAGCTATCGTTGAATTGTTGAAGAAATACCTATGGATTTCCCCTCCCTCACCTAAACACCCTCCTTAGCCTAAAGGCTGAGGGTATAATTAAGTAATACAGAATGGTTTATTGCATAATACGGACAAATAGTTTAAACCGTTCCATCCCTATATTTTACAGGGATGGCCCCGGTTAAATATAGGCTACAAATTTAGTTGAATTTCGGAAGGGGCGGGGTACTTCTCCTATACCCTATTTCTTTAAAAATGCTATATCTTTATAAATAAAAATCAAATGTCGTTCGTTGCTAATGGCATCAGTTGAGAACGGCTGGACCGATTTGGATAATTCTTTATGTGAAATGTTCGCCATAACCCGACTTAGGTTTTTATGTAAAGATAAATTGACCACACTCACTTTTACGCCCACTTTTTCTTTTTTCAATTTTTATCTTTTCTACAAAAACTACTGAACCGATTTTTTTGAAATTGTCAGGGAATGTACACACGGTGCTCTTGAAACAATTTTAAATGGAAGGTGCTTACACCTTGGAAGTTTTTGCGGATTCTGAAACTAAAATGTTCATAGATGAGAAAAATCAAAAAACAAAAAAAATCGCCGGAGCGCTTTTTAAATAAATCGCGATTTAAGTTGACATTTTTAGGGGTTGTTTAGGTTTTCACGATTTTGCTTAGAAACCGCAAGTCGAATCAAAATGGGACTAAAGAAAATGTTGTAGCTATGAAAATTCTCTACAAGATCGACGTTAATGGCATTTTCGTAGTTTTTACCATTTTTGAGATATAGAAGTTAAAATTGGGACAATTCAAATTCAATTCAATTCTGTATCGCCCCCTTATAAAACAATGTCATGAAGGATGCGCCTTAACTAACTTTTGATGAAAACCGCTTACACAGGGGAAGTTTTTGTGAATTCTGAAACAGCAATGTTCATAGATGAGAAAAATCCAAAAACAAGAAAAAATCGCTGTAGGGATTTTTAAATAAATCGCGGTCAAAATTCAAATTTTTAAGTGTTTTATAGGTTTTCACGATTTTGCTTGGAAACCGTAAGTCCAATCGAAATGGAGCTAAAGAAAATGTTGTAGCTGTGAAAATTCTCTAGAGGATTGACCTGTACCGTTTTTGAGATAAAGAAGCTCAGTTTAAATTTTTAGATTTTTTTGTTAGGGTTTCGCGATTTTGCTTGAATACGGTAAGTCTTATCGATACGGGACCTGAGAAAATCTTAAAGCTGTGAAAATTCTCTACAAGACTGGCTTTAGTAACTTATCCTAAGTTGTACCATTTTTTTAGATATATGAGTTTAAGTTGGGAATTTGCAGTCATCACATTGTTTTATAAGGGGCGATACAGAATTGAATTGAATTTGAATTGTCCCAATTTGAACTTCTATATCTCAAAAACGGTAATACCGACGAGAATACCATAAAAGTCAATCTTGTAGAGAATTTTCATAGCTGCAACATTTTCTTTAGTCCCATTTTGATAGGACTTGCGGTTTCTAAGCAAAATCGTGAAAACCTAAACAACACCTAAAAATGTCAACTTAAATCGCGATTTATTTAAAAAGCGCTCCGGCGATTTTTTTTGTTTTTTGATTTTTCTCATCTATAAACATTGTAGTTTCAGAATCCGCAAAAACTTCCGAGGTGTAAGCACCTTCCATTTAAAATTGTTTCAAGAGCACCGTGTACAGGGATGGTCCCGGTTAAAATAGGCTAAAAATTCCCCTAAACCCTATTTTTTAAAAATGTTATATTTACAATAATTACGAATGTATCTATTTGGAAGTTCATTTGCGAGAAAATTGTGGTTGTGTCTCCGACCTTACCCACTTTTTTAGGACCCAAAGACTTGACCAAACCTATTTTTTAAAATATGTTACATCTACAAAACTACTGAAAATTGTATGCATATTTTCTTGAATTTTGGAGGGGCATATTTAAAAAAACGTCTTATCTTAATGAATAAAAATCAAATGCTGTCATAACCCAACATAGGTTTTTATGGAAAGAAAAGTTCACCATGCCCACTTTTTCCTATTTTCAATTTAAATCTTTTCTGCAAAAACTACTGAAATTGTCAGGGAATGTAGAGGGATGGCAGGGACGGGCTACATATTTTATTGATTTCCAGAGGGGGCCGGGTATCTCCCCTATGCGATATTTTTAAAAAACGTTATGTTTGCAAAAGTTATGCATATATCGGTTTAAAAATTTAGGGATTAATCTACAATCTAGGTACTTCTTTAAGGCTTTAAGGCCTGTTTTTTTTTTAATGTCATAACTACAATACTACTGAAGGGATTTCCGTAAAATTTGCAGCAAAAGCTCAATGTTGTAATGCCATTGTAATGTATATTTTAAGAATTTCGGAAGAGGTGGGGTACCTTCCCCATGCTTTTCTTTTAAACGCTAAGCCAAACTTGTTATATTGGTTTCAGCATACATTTGGTTAGGCAATGAAGTTGTGTGCACCCTAGGTACATATTTGGAGCCAAATACCGGACCACCGCCCACTTTTTTAATATGTTATATCTTGAAAACTGATGACCACGCCCACTCTATTCAAAACATTATTTTTCTAAAACTACTGAACCTAATTTTCGGACTGTCTCGTGGTCCAAAATGCTATATATTTGTAGACGAATTTCGGGGCCTATTGTTTTATAATCGCTATATTTGCTAAACTTATGAGTGCATCGGGTTGCAAATTAATTTTCGAGACATTGCACATTGGTCCCAACCTGCTACAAAAATCAAAAAATCGATATCAGCAAATCCCTTCGACAATTCAGCAAATTTTCTCTAAACATATCATATTTTAATATTCCAGCACTGTTTTTGTAATTTATAACGGTATTTGTCAAAACAAAACAGAAGAAATTGACATTTAAGTATGATCTCTTAAAAACTTTAAAAACATCAGTAAGGTTGTGACTACTTACAAGGCAATTAACTCAAAATTGAAAGGATAAAATTAATTTTTTTCGAAATGGAAGTTTTAGTACAAGGTTTTCTTATTAATTTTACATAAAAATGTGTACACATTATTCGCATAAAATGTGCTGGAAATCACATTTTTTTATAATGATTTTTTGTGGATTTTTTTCCAATTCCTAAAAATTGAAGTTGAGTTTTACTTCGCCAACCTTCGCCACTCTCCAAATTTTTTGAATAATGTTCAAAATAGTGTCAGTTTTACAAAAAATTTGGTTCAAGCTGCATATATTTGCATTTCTGTGTGTAACATTAAAAATAGAGTCTTGTTCTAAATGTGATAGAGTACAGACGTACCCTTCGCAAAATTGTGTTAAAATTTGCAAAAAAACATTTTCTACCTGACTAAACAATTTGCATTCATACAGTAATTTGTTCTTGTAGTCTTACAAGAACAAGTACATTTAACTTCAAGTGCATTCAATTGCAAGTGCATTTTATGTGAAGGTGCTTGCTTACAAACAATAACAACATCATGGATGAAGCAAATGCTTCAACTGATGATACCAACGACGACAGCTTGGACTGGCAAATAATGAATTCAAAACGCAAAAAAAAAGCAACAATTTCTAATATCAATAAAAAACAAAAACAACGAGATGATGTTTCTGGTACTTCTGTAGTACTAAATAACAATAAATATGCAGAACTTAGTGAAGACGAAGAAAAAAGTGAAAACAATGATAATAATGATAAAGCAATGCCAAAACCTCCTCCAATTTTTGTTCCTGGAGTTGAAAATATATGCTCAATGATTAGAAGTGTTGCTAATGTTATTACAGACAATGATTTCAACTATAAGTCATTAAGAAATGAAATCAAGTTAAACATTAAATCGGTTGATTCATATAGAAAACTTGTTAAATATTTTGAAAATAATAACATTTGCTTTCACACCTATCAACTTAAATCAGAACGTGCTTTTCGATTTGTCATTAAAAATCTTCACCATTCAACACCTGTGGAAAATATAAAGGCGTCTTTATTATTGCAAGGTCATCAAGTTAGGAATGTTGCTAACATTAAACATAGAATTACAAAGGAACCTTTACCAATGTTTTTTGTTGATTTGGATCCGAATCCCAATAATAAAGAGGTGTTCGACATAAAATATATTGGAAAGGCAAGTGTCAAAATAGAGTCCCCAATAAAAACAAATGATATTGTTCAATGCTACCGATGTCAGGAATATGGACATACCAAAGGTTACTGCAAAAGACCATATGCCTGTGTCAAATGTGGTCTACAACATCCAACATTAAATTGCCCAAAGTTAAAAGAAGAACCTCCAAAGTGTGCCCTATGCCATGAAAGCCATACTGCGAACTACAAAGGTTGTCAAGTTTACCAAACTCTCTTGCGAAGAAAACTACCCAATAAAAGACCACATACTAATCCGTCATATACACACAATAATACAGATTTTCCTAATCTAAATCGCAATAACGGAAATATTCCAAATACATTTGCTAACCATACCCAAAATGGTCAGTCTTATGCTGCATCCTTGAGGTGTAATGAAAGTGAAAACAATGTCATGAAAAATATAGAAACATTATTAAATAAGCAAATTGAACTAACTTCAACACTTATGAACATGATGTCTCTCCTTATTACAAAACTATGCAATTAGATTTACGTATTGCCGTATGGAATGCCAATGGCTTACGAAATAAAGTGAATGAAATTGAACTATATCTTAAAACTCAACACATTGATATATTTTTATTATCTGAAACGCATTCAACTAAACGGTCTTTTATACGAATAAGAGGATACGATTATATTGGTGCCAATCATCCTGGAGAAAGGGCTCATGCTGGGTCGGGAATATTAATAAAATCAACTATTGCGTATGACATAGATGATATAATCGAAAAGCCACTATTTCAAGCTGCTGGCATCAAACTCAAGGTCAACGATCAGTCATTAACCATTTACTCAATATACTTTCCACCAAGACATAGTGTGACACTACAAGATTTTGAACAATTCTTCTTAAAAATTGGAACACGATTTATTGTTGCTGGTGATTTTAATGCAAAACATCCTTGGTGGGGCTCTCGTTTAATAAATCCTAAGGGTAGACAATTATACAACTGTATTGTCAAACATAATTTTAAAACGCTTTCCGGTGGCAGACCCACATACTGGCCTTCTGATCCAAATAAAATACCCGATTTATTGGATTTTGTTGTGTACAGTGGAATACCAGAAAATAAAATGGATATAATAAATGACGATGAGTTAAATTCAGACCACTCGACTTTAATAATAAATTACAGAACATCAGTCCATTTAATCCCAAAAAAATCCGCATTGATTTCTGGCAAAACTGATCTAAAGCTGTTTGGTCAATTATTACAAAACAAAATTGATCTTAACTTACGTATTAACACAGGAGATGATTTAGACGATGCTATTGAAATGCTTAATCGGGAAATTTGTGAATCGGCTTCGATGTCTACCCCAAAACCAAATGATTATGTACCAAATGGTGATTATGTCAGAGTTTCAGCAGAAATAAGAAACTTAATAACAAACAAAAGGAGACTGCGTAGAATTTGGAAAAATAGTCGAAATCCTGTTGATAAACGAAATCTGAATGCAGCAACAAAACATCTCTCTGAACAAATCCGAATTTATAAAAACGAAGAAATATCTTCCTACCTACGCAAACTCAATCCTACTTCCACTGATGCAGACTATAAACTATGGAACGCAACCAAATACTTGAAACGACCAGCTAAACGAAATGTCCCAATTAAAGATGTTAATAACACTTGGTGTCGCAGTAATGAACAAAAAGCATCTGCTTTTGCTGTCCACTTGCATGATGCCTTTCGCCCAAACAATTTAACTTCAAATGAAGACGAAATTTCACAGTTCTTAGATATCGCTTGTCAAATGGATAAACCCATACCACACATAACGCCAAAAGAAGTTTCTACAGAAATAAAACATTTAAACAATCATAAAGCGCCAGGTTATGATAAAATAAACTCCAATGTCGTTAAAGCTCTCCCATGGAAAGCAGTGCTATTTCTCACATTCATATTCAACTCTATCCTGCGCTTACAACATTTCCCGACACAATGGAAATGTGCTGAAATTGTTATGGTACCCAAGCCAAATAAGCCAGAAAACCGAGTTTCATCATATAGGCCAATCAGTCTTCTCACTACATTTTCTAAAATATTTGAGAGGCTATTTGTACAAAGGCTACTGCCTATTTTGGAGAGATATAATATTATTCCGGAACACCAATTTGGATTTCGACATAAACATGGAACTCCGGAACAATGTCACAGAATCGTAAATGTTATAGCTAATGCTCTAGAGCGGAAAATGTATTGCTCAGCTGTATTTCTGGACGTGCAACAAGCATTTGACAAAGTCTGGCATTTGGGCTTACTTTATAAGTTAAAGAAAATACTTCCTGCGCCTTACTACATATTTTTTAAATCGTATCTTCATGAAAGAAGCTTCTATGTCAAAGTAAATGATAAACAGTCGCGAATTTATAATATTCACGCTGGCATACCCCAGGGAAGTGTATTAGGTCCTATTCTATACACTATATTTACTTATGATATGCCCTGTATTGAAGGGGTAACTGTGGCAACATATGCAGACGACACTGCTTTTCTATACTCTAATGAATGTAAAATTGAGGCTTCACGGATAATCCAAAGGCAGTTAGAAATGTTATGGGAATGGTTAATTGCTTGGAACATAACAATTAACACTCAAAAATCATCTCATATTACTTTTGCACTCAGACATGGAGATTGTCCTGACGTTAATTTAAATGGTTCGATAATACCACATTGTTTATCCGTCAAATACTTAGGCATACATTTGGATAGAAAATTGTTATGGAAAGAGCATTTGAAAGCCAAGAAAAATCAGATAAATATGAAATTTAAAAAGATGTACTGGCTTCTTGGGGCGAAATCCGAGTTAAGTTTGGAGAATAAGGTTATGCTATATAAATCAATAATTAAGCCTATTTGGACCTACGGGATACACCTTTGGGGTACCTGTAGCAAATCGAATATAAAAATGATTCAAACAGTACAATCAAAAATCCTACGAAGCATTACGGGCGCTGAATGGTATGTTACCAATAAAACTATACACAATGATCTTGGCATTCCTTTCGTAGAATCAGAAATCAAAAACTTCAGTACCAAATATTTGGAAAGATTAAGCAACCACACGAATGTATTGGCAATTACATTACTGGACGAAAGTGATACTGTAAGACGACTCAAAAGATGTCATGTCCTAGATTTACCATTCCGGCATTAAACCACCACATATCATCTCTATATTGAAATATATATGTATAGTTATCCTATTCTAAAGAAAGAATAGGATCATCAGTTATTTCTGTCATTTTTATTGTAAAATGTTATTTCATTTGCTTAATATTATTTAATAGATTGCAAATAAAGAGAAATTAAAAAAAAAAAAAAAAAAAAACATTAAAAATATTGACGATGCCTCTGGTCGTTTCAGTGTATATCCCGTATTACTGTATTCTCAGTTTCTTCTTTGTTTTGTGTTTTATTTGTTTGTTTTCGTTTTTATCTTTAAAGATTTAGACATTTTTGTTTTGGGATCTACTTATGAGTGCATATTTTTTACATTTGTATAATTTTGATATATGAATGGTACTACATATAATATGAAAAACAAGTAAAAATGTAAAGTTCGGCCGCACCGAACCTTATTATATCCCCTACCATGAAATATTCTGACCTCAAATGGAATAATTTGTTTCCTTTCCTGTCCACGATATCAGTCGGAGACGTTTTTTGACCACTAAGAACTCAAAATTGCAAATTACAACCAATTCGAACCGAAAATGTAGATAAAATCCTCAAAATAACTGAAATCGGGAGGTATCGTAATATGAGAGCTGTACGGAATCCTGGACCTACGACCACAATTTTTGGCGCTGAAGGTTTTTGACCATTGAAACCCCCAAATACCAAAGCACAGCCAATTTGGAACGAAAATGTAGATAAAAGCTTCAAAATACCTGAAATCGGGAGGTATCGTAATATGAGAGCTATACAGAAACCTGGACCTAACACCACAATTTTTGGCGCTGAAGGTTTTTGACCATTAAAAACCCCAAATACCAAAGCACAGCCAATTTGGAACGAAAATGTAGATAAAAGCTTCAAAATACCTGAAATCGGGAGGTATCGTACTATGACAGCTATACAGAAACCTGCACCTAACACCACAATTTTTGGCGCTAAAGGTTTTTGACCATTAAAAACCCCAAATACCAAAGCACAGCCAATTTGGAACGAAAATGTAGATAAAAGCTTCAAAATACCTGAAATCGGGTGGTACCGCTACTTAGGGGCTATAGGAAAAACTGGGCCCATATTGATGATTTTTTGGCTAAAGTATTTTTTATTTATTTTTAGCATATACTGAAAAAATCTGATTGGTCCGACGATTATAAATATTTTTGTCGCACCTTCCCATACAAGTGGGACCACTGTGCATTGGTGGTTTTAACTCATTACGACGGGCCAGCAACGCGGTCCGGGGTCTGCTAGTTTTGAAATGATGGCGTCAATATTTTTGATATTTGTATAACAGACGGGGTGTTTACCAATCACGATTGATATCTTGAACAAAACTATTTTTTCCAAAACTAAAACAAAAGAATAAAATGAAATAACAGACATTTGCAACTCCCTCTATAACATTAATCATCCTAAATGCCATATCCATTTATTAAAAAATGAACGACCTTTTTTCTTCACTTTAATCCAAATTATAGTTTGATTCGTTACGCTCCAACCAGTTCAAACTTAATTTGCATAAGTCACAACTATACGAAACGAACTACCAGTCAATATTATTAACAGTTGGTAGCAATCAATAGCGGAGACGGCATCAATAACATCAGCAGCTGTTAATTTCGATAAATTGAAGTTTGAATTAGTATGTATGTTGAGTTGAACCAATGACTGGCGGCAAACATACAAACAATGACTTCTAAATGATGATTTTAATCAAAATGTTCATATGAAATAAATTTCAATACGGAGGGAATATAACAAACATTATGTGTTAAAGATTTCTATTTGTGGATATGCGTTCGAAATCGTGTGATCGTCGTTGTCATCAGGTCTTCGTCATTAACACAACATGAAACATACACACTCATATCGACACCTCCAAATAATAGTATGCTAAGTCTGAAAAGTGAGTTTTGCAGGAGAAGCTCTCAAAGTTTACAGTTTTCTTTGACCTTCACTACTATTCTGAGTAAACATTTGTTTATAACTTCTGTTCGGATTGACCGATCATTACCAAAATTTGACAGAATTTAAGTTAAAGGACGTAAAATGTAAAAATGTAAAGAACTTGAAAACATGCTAAGTCGACTTAGCATACTATTGTTTGGAGGCGTCGATATGATATGCGATGTATACATTTATAGTAAGTAGAGGTAAGAATCATCACAAAACCTAATGTATTATATAAACCCTAAATTTTTATAGAGTTAAATCAAATGGACTATTTTAAAAATAATTTTTTTTTTATTCAAAATACATCTATAATATTTGCGTATTATCAGTAAAAACCACATTTTACTAACAGAGATATCATTTATCATGGCAACAAAGCAAATAGCAAATAATTACCTTCTTATAAAAATATTTCGATTGTCTTAATATTAATTAATTTACCGTTAATTGCTTGGATTAGGGCGACAGTGGCATTTTATACAAATACATAATTATTATACGATATTTACCCCATTCACTTCCCAAATTCAGGTGTGTCTCATAGACAAGTGTAAACAATAAATAAACGCTTAATAAAAATTAATTTTGCTCAAAGACAATTAATAACAAAAAATTACATTATTTTTAAAACTTAAAGCAAACACAAGTTAATCATAAATAGCATACGAGTAAATCCCAGCACAATAAAATTGCAAGCACTGACGATGCAATAACTTGTTTAGTACATTGACCACCTATATTAAACTAAACTATCAAACTACATTAGCTGAATTGAGGGAAAAATATATTAAACACGCCTAGCAAAAGCTGAGTACAATCTACTGTGATTTGGCTAGAAAACTATGGCGGATGTTGATATGGTACAATTGATATTCAATATGCCCTACACATGCATATACTGCAGAATTACCAAAAGTGAAATAAAACCCATTGTTGCTACATGACACTTCCGATATACATATGTTATTATAAATACTAATCAATTGTGAACCTTATTATCCACATTCTATTGAAATAGTTTACAGAGATAAAAGAGATAAAATTCAGGAAGAATGTCGTTACATAAGTGAATGCGTGGAAGTGTATATGAAAAAGCATCAAGATTCCACACTTTGTGTTATAATATAATTGTTACACAAACATCCCAGGCGGGACAAGGGAGACTTCTAGCATATCAATGAGTGCACCCAGGTTCATATTTGCTCAATGATATGGGACCTACAGTTTATCGCCGAGTCCGAACGGCGTGTCCTATGACACCACTTGTAGAGAGGATTTACATGGCTGAAATACTCGGGAAATGTGGCCAACATTACCGAGGGGTATTTTGCCACCGTTGAAAATTTTATGTTGCCTAGCCGGGGAATCGAACCCACGACATTCTGCGTGCAAGGCGGTTGTGCGTACCATTGCACCACGGTGGCACCCACACTTCGTGTTATCAAGTTTAAAATCTGGCGTTCGACGACTATTTCTTATCCAGTTTCATCTCCAATTTCAATTGATGAATTTGACCGTTTTTCATCAACTGAAATTGGAGATGAAACTGGACCAAGAAATTTCAGAAGTCCAAAATTGTGGAAAATTGGGATATCGTTACTTTCATATTCCATCACTGAAAAGTTTGCAAAGGATTCTTGCATAGACCCTTCCTTAATCGCACATAAACAAATATGTTGCTCATTTGTGTGGGACCACTTTTAAGCATAATCTAGGTTTGCACAAAATATTTCGAGATCCAAGGGGACCAAGTTGGTTGCTCCACTTATGAGATATTGCGCTTACCATTTTAGCGGATATTTTCGAACTTTTGTGGGGGAGGTAACGGAAGGGGTGGACCTATAAGAAATATTACGACATGCAAAGTGTGGACCAACGGGAATTGTCGTTCGCACCAGCCACTACACATGTTGGGGCTTCTTTACAGTTTTCGGGCCATTTTCTCAAGAAGTATGGACTTGCCACTGAAAAAGCTTGTACCATTGTAATAGGGGCCTTGAGAGCAACCTGTTGCAAAAAAAAAAATCAAACCTATTCGAGAGTAGGTCCTAACCCGCACATTTCCGAAATTTGGTGTGGAAGGTAGTCCATATTCTAACCTGATCTATGTCTAGTAGAAAATATTACGATGCCCAAAGTATGGACCAAATTGGTTACTGTTGCCGAGAATTATCGTGCGCACTATTTTAGCGAAAAGTTTTGAACTTTTATGGGGGAGGTGCCCAATGAAGTGGACCGATAAGGCCCATCTTAGTTCTTTATTTAACTTTGTGCAAAATATTACTATTGTAAAATTTTGGATAGAATCGAATCCACAAACATGGTGCCATAGCGGGTTTTTACAGCTTTCAGACTATTTTTTCAGGAAGTATGGACCTGCCCCTGAAAAAATTGCACCGTCGTAATTGGGGTACTGAATACAAGTTGCTACAACAAAAATGAAAAGGATTCGAAAGGAGGTCTAACACGGCCTGTTTATGTATGTCGCACGAAAGGAAAGCAGTCACTCACTTCCGTCTAAAGATGCGTTCATGTATTTGGCAAACTATCGTGCGACTGCCGTTACATATCATATGCGAAATACTAATAATTTGAATGTACATTTGTACAATGAGAGCCAAATGAGAAATAAAAACAAAATTCACATATACATAGAACCATTGAAATATGTGAGATTTGGTTTGTTGAGAAAGTAAAATGTGTCGGTATATTGAATTTTTTATTTAATTGATTTCTTCAAAATAATGAATGAAACCGCCTTTAAAACGTGTATATAAAATTTTTATTTTGTTTCAAGAATGTGTAGCATAAATTTGTTTTAAGATTTTCGGTGTTATTAGCGAGTTTATGTTTTACTTGACAGCTACAAAGCATGTGAGTGATTTTTACATTCTCTTCTACAAAAGACAGTCCTTTCGAAATACATAAACCCAAATTTACATGGAAGAGTGTACGTTTACGTGTTATTTCGTATGGCTTGTTGGTCATATAGATTTACGTTTCGAAGGTGTTTACATGAACAGAAAATATTTTTTTTTTCAATTTCGGAAGCGCAAGAAACCTTTCGGTCGACATACATAAACATGGGGTTAAAGTGCACTTTCCCAAAATGTTGTGTGGGAGTGAACCGAAATGTTCCCGAAGGAGTGAACCGATATAGTCCATGTTCGAACTTTATCTATGTCTGGTAGATTTTAATATTTAAAACAACAAGTTTATTAGTGGAGAAGGTTTGGCATTGTTCGCCAAGGGGTAAGGCAAGGAAGACTAGTTTCGATCCACGCCACTGGATCTCATCAGTTCCCTTTGTTTCTTGTTTGTGGATATTCTCCACCGAAGTTATTTTTCAATAACTTCTTCAACAAGGAACTTTTTATACCCAAACATCAATCGTCAGCTCGAAGTATAAACGTAAACAAAGAAAACCCTTCAATGAGAAGTTTTTCTTTGGTAACCTAACACAACTCTGACGAAAGTGTTTACGAAACAAAGCAAACCTTCTTCCACTCGTATGTGTCGTTGATTTTTCAACAAATGCACATACCCAAATGCTGTTTGGTAGCTTATATACCAACAACACACAAAACCGTGCCAGTGTTTCTCAAATAGAACATTGGTGGCGTTTATTTAATTGGGATAGCTGTTACAATTTTGATTTTTCAAAATAGTCTGGCTTAATCCCTTTTGTTGTTTTAATATTTAAAACAACAAGTTTATTAGTGGAGAAGGTTTGGCATTGTTCGCCAAGGGGTAAGGCAAGGAAGACTAGTTTCGATCCACGCCACTGGATCTCATCAGTTCCCTTTGTTTCTTGTTTGTGGATATTCTCCACCGAAGTTATTTTTCAATAACTTCTTCAACAAGGAACTGGTAGATGTATTACGATGTACAAAGTTTGGACCAAATCGGTTAGTCCATTCGAGAGTTATCGTGCGCATAATTTTTGGGACAAAATTTGAACTTTGTGGGGGAGGTACCCGAGGTGTGGGCCGATATGTCCTATTTTCGAACTCAAACAAAATTTGGACAAACGACGGACCTGGTTAAATCGACTATAAATTGTCTGAAACTGATTTCGTCAAACATACTTGGGCTCTAAAACCATTATTTCGATGAGCCACATTTTGCTCGTATGAAAGTGTATATGAGTTAAAGTCAAAAAAATTTGATATTGATGAAGCCAAAATTTGCACTATTATTATTTGGCGTGCCAATATTGCAGTGTTAAACGAAATATGACCATAGTTGGATCAAACAATTTGTTTTTGGTCAAAGCTCAAAAATGTGGCTAAAAGAGTTAATTTGCGAGGAAGCTATGACCGCGTAAATGAATAAAAATAGGTAAAAACACGGTCAAGCAAACGAGTTTTTTCACGTTGTTATTTGATCGCCGGTCAAACCGTTTAAATTACTGATATTTGCCCAAAGTAAAAGTAGAAGAATACAAAATGAAGATCACACTTTTAATTTATCACTTTTTAAAATCTCCACTGCATCCACCTTTTATGGATGATGACATTTTGAAGCCGGATTTTACGTGGTTTTTGTATTTTTTGATTTAATTGGGACGCGTTAGGGCATTTCAAAAAACCAATAATAGCATTAAAGTACTCGCGATTACGCATAATTCGATATGTATATTGACTATGTAGTCTACACTGCATTACAGTAATCTACTGCTAAAGGCCAAAAATTTGTGCGAATATCACCGGATTTCACCAAAACACTGGATAAATCTGATACACCTTCCATGCCACAAAATCTTTTAAACCGCTGTTTTCGCAAAAACGCAAGTGATGTGTTAGTTTCTTCATTGAAAGGGAAAAGATCCACGGAAAACGCGATTTAATCCGCGATATTTTCAAAAACATTTGATGCACAATTTTCGGTTTTTGCAGTTGCTGTTTTCGCCGTTCTAGTGGATGGACTTTCAAAATCTATGATTTATATGATCCGGACCGTCAAAAAACTAAAATATCTTGGGGTCTCAGCACAATCAAAACGAGATTGTAAATACTGTACCCAAAAAAAAAAGGTTTTTTAGAAAAAATAAAAAAATAAAAAAATACATCAAAAACATTTTTAATTTTTTTCAAATGGAATATTAAAAAATTTTGACTTTTCCTCATATACCCTCGTTAGCATAAATTCTGCGGCTATGAAAATGTCCAAAACTTGAAATGATATTGTCCGAACAAAATCTATACTAGCTAACAGTCGTAACTACTTATTTTAGTGGCCAAAAAATAATTGCGCATTTCTGTCTACATGACCTCGTTAAAATAATGGTTTAGTAAGAACATTAGTAATGTGTTGTTTTTTTCTGGGTACTGGTCGTCTGTGACCAGCAGGTGATAATGGATGCAGAAATATTTGTCATTACAATATAAATTCATGTACGCCCACTTTACATCAATTTACATGTAAGATATTCAAATTAAAATACTTAGCTGGCTAATGAATACCCCAAGCAGAAGTGGAAATATTTGATAAAGAATATAAATCCGTGAAACCGATTTCGCATACTTTTTTGCTTGATAAAGAATATCCTACCCAAAATTCGGTATTCCAGTTTTTCCAGAAGGGGTTTATTTTCTATATTTGATGGTTTTTACTGGATTTGGCACACTTTTTGCGATTTATTATGTTGTTGGTCGTTTGAAAATACTGCACTGAGGGTCTATTTTTTCCCTGTTCTTACCAGAGTTATATTGATGTTTTCAAAGCCAAAATGGTACTGTTTTACATTGGTCCTTTATCCGACAATACATACTGAGTCAAATATTCATTCTTTGCATAGTTGTCTGTGGCCGATTCGTTATTATTTACTGTTAATATGGTCTCAAGCGCTTTGTTTTGAGGGCCAATAGCAAGAGATTAACGCAAAAAACTGTATAGATTTAACATAATTTATTGCCATAAACGAACAGTTACTATGATTTTTTTTAAATTTTGGTCTGTGCAATACATTTGTTGTCAAACTGTACGTTCTCCTAAAAAATATGAGAAATGAAGGTCCTATCGAAATTTATATTTATATAGACTAATTCTACAAAACATACAGTTTGTCAAGTAATTGTTTTCACACTAAGAAAACGAACGCTTTTCATGCATTAATAGTGAAAAATTCCAAGTACTTGTGATAAAAATGTCGGGTTTTTTTTTTTTGTTGGTGAACTTGAAGATTAGCCAACGTAGTTCAAAAATGTCAAACAAATGTTTTCAAAATGTAATGAACGTTCCAAAATTCCCCCAGTTTTCGGTAAATATTTAAAAATCATGACATTTTATTTTATTTTTTATTTTTATTCTTAGTAAAGATTAACTACAAACAAGTATCAACAATATTAAGAATAGAATATCCCTACTAAGAGGGTTACCATATGGACCAAGGGGGTACCAGATCATATTACATATAAACAATGTCCAATATATTTCAAACCGGGAATATCTGAAAACTAAGACATTTTATAAGTTTTTTTTAGTTTACCAGGATAGACTGCCATCAATTACAATAAGGAAGTCTCCGAATTGGCTGTAAATAGTTAAAAATGGATGTTTATTACAATCAGTATAAACTGGCAATATCATTCATATGCATTTCTAAACGATTTTTGTACATTTTGCTTTCTTAAAGAGAATTTTTAGGCCTTGATTACACTGTGCAACAAAATTCTATTTCTTTCAAAATGATGGAAAAAACGGAGTACATTATGAAAGTAGAGCTAAAAATATGAGACACGTATATCGGCGTTTTTAAAGTTTACGTCGGAAAGTGACCAAAATAGGCGGGCAAGTTCCGCCCATTTTTTAATTTTTCGAAATATTCGAGTTTAGATATCTTGGAATCCTTGCATTTCAGGTATATAGTGTCTTTAGCAACTTTACTTAGGAGGGTGTGGGAAATATTTTTGTTAAAAATATTAACCTTCATGCGGTTCATCAAAGGGGTCTTTTTTTGTCCTTTTTTCGAAAATCTTTCAAAAACTCATTAAAAATGTGATCGTATCAAATCCGAATATTCTACAAAATTGTTCGCAATAAAATTTTACTATAGGTCTCAGAATACACCTAATCTGTAACTCTTGTCTAATCGCCAGGAATCTCTAAAAATGAAAAACACCTTTTAGGGTTAAAGTCGGACTTCATCTGAGTTTATTCACAATTGTCCCACAAAACATAATTTTAGAGAGATGATGTCAAAGACAAAAATATTCTTCGTCAAATTTCACTATAGGTCACCAAAGAAATGAAATGTCTATTTACATTCTATAGCATGAAAATATCAGTATCAATTTTGCTGAAAAAACATTAAAGTATTTCCCAATTTTTTTGATGAAATTTTTTTCCTTCTTTTTTCTAGTTGATACATGGAAGTAATATAAAACTTGGTTATAGGTGAAAAGTGTCAAAGGATGAACAATTCTACACAAAATTCCACTATGAGTTTCAAAATAAACCATAAATCTATGTATACTATTTCCTTAAAAAAATTAGATTGCAAATTTATATATTAGGATGAAATTATATGTTTTAATTTTGGACTGTTAATTTTACATAATTCCATACTGGAACAAAATCTAGCAAAATCCTTTACTTTTTGGGAATATTGTTAAAGAAATTAATGTTCCAAATAAAATTTCATTATGAGTCTCTGAATAAAAGAAATCTGTAACCATAACATATAACATTCTTAGCAGCACTTCTTTTTGATATATAGGTTTTAGGGCCATATTTTCCAATTTTCATACAGATTGTCGTTGTGATTGAAAAATATAAATATCTTATTGATGGTTTTTCGTTATAAATTCATAAAGAAGATGTTGTGCGTTCAAATTAAACAGCTTTAAAAACATTTGTGGTGAATATATATGTACTTGAAAAATATAAAAAAAAACCCAGATCGGACCTGCCAAAATTGCGTATTACTAACACTTTCAACTTAAATTCCGTAGTTAGAATTAGCCACCAAAGTAGGAGTGAGTCCCATCATTGTAGTTTTTTGGACCACACCAAATTGTGCATGTGAGAGCCCATATGACACCTATATTTTCACTGGACCATAGCCGTAGACCTCTAATGTATTTTCGCATGCAATATAAGTAACCAATGGCTTATCCTAACTACGGAATTTACTTTGAAAGTATTAAAAATACGCAATTTTGGCAGGTCCGATCTGGTTTTTTTTTTATATTTTTCAAGTATATATTCACCGCAAATGTTTTTAAAGCTGTTTAATTTGAACGCACAACATCTTCTTTATGAATTTGTAACGAAAAACCATCAATAAGATATTTATATTTTTCAATCACAACGACAATCTGTATGAAAATTGGAAAATATGGCCCTAAAACCTATATATCAAAAACAAGTGCTGCTAAGAATGTTATATGTTATGGTTACAGATTTCTTTTATTCAGAGACTCATAATGAAATTTTATTTGGAACATTTATTTCTTTAACAATATTCCCAAAAAGTAAAGGATTTTGCTAGACTTTGTTCCAGTATGGAATTATGTAAAATTAACAGTCCAAAATTAAAACATATAATTTCATCCTAATATATAAATTTGTAATCTAATTTTTTAAGGAAATAGTATACATAGATTTATGGTTTATTTTGAAACTCATAGTGGAATTTTGTCTAGAATTGTTCATCCTTTGACACTTTTCACCTATAACCAAGTTTTATATTACTTCCATGTATCAACTAGAAAAAAGAAGGAAAAAATTTTCATCAAAAAAATTGGGAAATACTTTAATGTTTTTTCAGCAAAATTGATACTGATATTTTCATGCTATAGAATGTAAATAGACATTTCATTTCTTTGGTGACCTATAGTGAAATTTGACGAAGAATATTTTTGTCTTTGACATCATCTCTCTAAAATTATGTTTTGTGGGACAATTTTGAATAAACTCAGATGAAGTCCGACTTTAACCCTAAAAGGTGTTTTTCATTTTTAGAGATTTTCGAAAAAAGGACAAAAAAGACCCCTTTGATGAACCGCATGAAGGTTAATATTTTTAACAAAAATATTTCCCACGCCCTCCTAAGTAAAGTTCCCAAAGACACTATATACCTGAAATGCAAGGATTCCAATATATCTAAACTCGAATATTTCGAAAAATTAAAAAATGGGCGGAACTCGCCCCGCCTATTTTGGTCACTTTCCGACGTAAACTTTAAAAACGCCGATACACGTGTCTCATATTTTTAGCTCTACTTTCATAATCTACTCGATTTTCCTTGTCATTTTTTTGTTTTTTTGTTGTCGCACAGTGTTATGGACCTTGGTGGTCTCATTTACTGTTAATATTTCCTGGTACTCTTTTAGTCGATCTGGCGACCCTCCTGCTCTGTTGTAGATCTGTTGTAGGTAATATTTATTGTAATTGATGGAAGTCCATCCTGGCGAATTAAAAAAGCTGATAAAACGTCTTAGTTTTCAGCTATTTCCGGCTTGAGACCTATAGAAAATTGTTTACATGTGATATGATATGGTACCCCTTTGCTCCATATGGTAACCCTCTTAGTAGGGATATTCTATGCCTAATATTGTTGATACTTGTTAGTAGTAAATCTTTATTAAGAACAAAATTCGTAAGATGTCATGATTTTTAAGCATTTACCGAAAACATGGGGTGTTTTGGAAAATGCTTTACATTTTGAAAACATTTGTTTGATACCTTTCACTACATGTTAATTTTTTTGGTAATTATTGTTGAACTGGGTGGGTTATTTTTTATTATATAATTAGCAATTAATTTCTGCAAAAAAAAACGATATTTTTATGTCAAATATTTGTCATTTTTTCACTAATTTATGCATGAAAAGTGTTCGTGTTCTTAGTGTGAAAACAATTACTTGACAAACTGTATATTTATTTATATGAAGGTTGACCTATACTGATAATTCTCTTCTGGAATATTTTATACCCCCATGGAAAACTAAATACCAAATTACAGCCATTTGTGTGGGATATGGACGTCACCACCTTCAGAATTACGAAAATCGGAAGGTACCTTTCTATTTAGGCTATATCGAAAGTGGACCTTACCGACGGATTTTAGTCGGAATGGTACTACATTCCAAATTTCAGTAATTTTAATGGAATATTGAAGCTACTACCTTCAAAATAACAAATTCGGGTTGTACCGTTCTATAGGGGCAATATGAAGGAGTGGACCTATACCCACAAATTTCAGGTGGAAAGTTATATAACTCCAACGTCAGCCATTTCGGTGGGTTGTTGTGGCCAAAAACTTCAAAATACCAAAAATCCTGATGTACCGCTCTATGGGGGCTATATGAAGGCTTGGACCTGTACGGACAAATTTCTGGGGGGAGTTTTATACCACCTACGAAGACAAAATACAAAATTTCAGTAATTTCGGTGGAATATTGAAGCCACAACCTTTTTAAAATAAAAACTCATTCTTTGTTAAAAAATTAATTATATTTTCACAAATAATAATTTAGATAATAATTGATTATAATGCAAAAACACAAATGATGTTCTTAAAAACGTAGATGAAATATGTTACATGGTCAGAAACCTCAAACAATTAATCTGCTGTACTGATATTGCCATTTTTATTTGATTTTCGAGCAAAATATATTCTTCGACTTCTAAAACGACTGTGTTTCCTAATCTCTGTAGGGTAATATTGCTTAATATTGTTAACTGGAAAACGACAATAGAGACACTACGTCAATAAACTCTAATAAAATCGTAAGCAGGAAAAAAAGTTTCATATTTAATGCTATTTATCCATTGTGTAAACTATAAAAACACACAATGAACATAGATTAAAATCAATGGTTTCAAAATTATGCATACCAAAATTTTCAAAATCAGATCATTTCAAACGTTTGTTTCTTTGTTCCACCAGTATCTGCCTATTTCTATACGAAATAATTTCTGTGATTTCAACTTCTTGGTGTTGCGCTAAACACAATTTAAATTTTGTTGCTATGTACCAGTTGGTAAGTAGATGTATGCTGTCTCATTTTTGTTGTTGACTTTGTACTTTATTTGAAATGTTGCCACAATAATTGTCACAAATTGAACTCATGTCATGATTTGCAAGCCGTAGTTGTCATGCAATAATCGTCTGACAGGTGCAACTATACAAGTATACGGGCATTTTCATAAAATACTAATGGATACTGCCATACCTTTTGATGGTGCAGGTGGTGGTGTTAGGCATTTGCTGTGGCGATAGCTGAGATGGAGTTTTGTGATTTCATATTTTTTGGCGTTTTATAATGTGCAGTTTTCAGTTGGTCTTTTGTAATTTAAACGGGGCTGAGTTCTAATCATTTGAGTTTGCCGGTTGAGATCGACATTTTTATGTTGCCTTTCGTGTGGACTTATCGCAATAAATTAACTTAATTAAAATAGTTTGGTTTTGTAAAGGCAATTTATGATTTATAGTCGATTGTTTTACGAACGTGTTTTTTTTTTTTCTTCACTGCAAAATACAATTTTGTAATTCTGATTTAACCATGCACTAATGACGAAACTAATGTAGGATAGATAGTTTAACCCAAAATGTAAAGTGCAATTAAATACAGTATTTTTGCGATCATTTTGATATGTTTCGGAACTCCTTTAGCGTTTTGAACATTGTTTCTTGTTTAAATCAATTTTCGATATTTTTTACTATTATACAACGTCTACCGTAAAATTATTATAGAAGACTTCAACTAATATTGAAAATATTTCTCGCTGTGTTGCATCTGTCCGCATGATTTTTCCGTAGTTAGATTATTGGATCTACGTACAACTTGTCATTTAAGTTCTTGCAGCCTCTTGATGGGTTTCGTCGATTTATCTTTTAATGAAATCTTTCATAGTGTCAAATTCTTGCTGAACACCAGACATAAAGGTCTTTAACTGACCCCCATATTACACTAACTTTCAAAGAGAAAAAATGAAGAACATCGCAAAGGAAAGGAAAAAAAAATTTGCGTGTTCAATCAATTGTTGCCGCTGTTGTTGCATTTGCTGTTGTTCATAATCACAAAAAAGTTGAATTGAAAATGTTTAGTAGCCTCCGTTCTACGTGTAGAGCACCCCGGGAGCAATGAATGAGGAAAACCATTGCCACCATGACCGAACACATTACTTTAGCCTAAACCTGAAATGTTAAGTTTAAATTTTTTACCACCGCCAACACCAGCACCATACGTTGCATGTTGTTGTCTTCGTGCTCATAAAGCAGTCAGTGGCCGTCAGTCAGCTTTCGAGGCTGTTAAATCGAAGGAACTGCATCAGCAGCAAGCAGTAACAGCGAGAAAATTGTAATAACTGCCACCATGGGATGTTTAAAGACCCAACATATATTGTTTTGATTACTGACAATGAATAATGGAGCTAAATATTTATTCACTTTCCTGATGTGTGCAAGAAATTTAATAACAATTACAGTCTGTTTCACTATGTCGAACGAAAATGAAAACGAACGAAAAACAACTAATATGATTTTAAAATTTTGTAGTTGTTTTAAAGCAAATACAAAGTCAATATTGAAATATGAAAACCAAAGTTTATGTGTTTTTCGCTCGCAATCATTATTCTTCATTCATTTCCATTTTTTGGTAGCCGTATCTACTGAGAGAAGTCTCCCTTGGCATGTATGGAACAATTGTGGAACAATTATTATCTTCTTATAAAACACCCTACTAATCCATTATTTTGACAAGGGCATGAATAACTAGTTATTCTATAACCACTGGAATAACTAAAAAACAGTTGTTCTATTTATAGAACAATTGAGGTGGGATTTCTTTTCAATTTCAACATAGTTCATAGTTCTCTGCTGGATTGGATCATGCGACCTTCTGATTTGTAGCCAAACACACTAAGCCACGTGTACGAGCATTCAGGGTTGTTTAAACGCTTGCATGTGCACCATCAACTGTTCTTTATTTTGTTTAAAAAACGCGAGTGCCAACGGTGAGCGTTGAACACACAACCCTCGGTTTGGTTGTCGGACACACACATGTAAGGTAAGTAGTTCTTCCTTGGAAATTTTTTAAGAAATAACTCATTGTGGTTATGCAGAAAGTAGTTTGTTTACATTACATTGTAATGGGTTACATAATGACTAACGGATGAGAATTTTTGCTGGGTTAAAGTTCTTATTTCTACCGTACATACCAACAGCGACGACCAAACCAAATTTCAATATTCTCTTCTCTACAGGTTCAACGAATATCAGTAATATTTGTTTAGACATACCCGTTCAGCAAGGTCAAAAAGTATTAAAAGCTGTTTTATCACACGCCCGAATACCAATAGTGACCATCATGCAAAATTTCAAGTTTTAATCAGCCACTCATCGCTACTCTACTCGTTTTTGTCTCATTATTTTTTGCAGCTGTAGATTTGGTAGAAAATTTACCCATTGTGCACCCAAACAGAGTGCTAAAGGCTTTGAGAAGGCGGACTGTGCGAATGGAACTGAAAATAAGGAATAAAAACAACAAATAAATAAAACATTGATGGGCCCATAACATAAG
The DNA here is from genome assembly GCF_047663935.1 of Musca autumnalis. NCBI lineage: Eukaryota > Metazoa > Arthropoda > Insecta > Diptera > Muscidae > Musca > Musca autumnalis. Next base: position 84,449,807 of record NW_027411755.1, on the reverse strand, counting down.
CACGGCATGGCAGCAATTGCTCATCTGTCAACTGACTGCATATGCTCAAATATACCATGTAGAAGAATGAGATGGAGTACAGGGAGTCCATCTTCATACGTAGTCCCAATCAACTTCAAGGAGTAGTTGAAAAAATTGCCTCATTGCATGCATGCCAGACTTTGCCACAAGCAAACTCGCTTGGTAAATAATGTTTTTTTTTAAATTTTTGTTTGTACCATTTCCTTCCACATCATTTGTGGTCGTGTGATAATATTCAACTGAATTGAACACTGACGATGGATTTCACCTACACACTCTCAAGATCACCACTGGCGATCGCTTGTTGTGGCACTGGAATGAATACCGATTCTTGTCGTTTTTGTTTTTCGTACATATTAAAGCTGTCAGTCAAATGTATTTGTAACAGTTTGCAGTTTAAAATGAACACCAATATATTTGATTGAATGAGAGAAAGAGATATAGAAGACCATAATAACAAGTTCAATAACATCCAAACACATGCAATTTATACAAGTTTTTGTCGTTTAGGAATTGACATTGATGATCATGGCGGTTAAAACCTGAGAATTGTACATTGACAAATATTTTATTATAAGTCGATATATGTTTCTTTAGGTGTTCTTTAGAATTTTTTGGTAATAACGATGTGCTATTTTTTAGCTCTTTTCAAAAACTAATAGAGTAAACTAAAAAATTAATTTTTATGTTACTCAAAAAAAAATCTTTTAAATTAATTCTTTTCTGGAAACTGCGTATCTCAAAAGAGGTTGTTTTGTTTCATGGAAATCTTAAAGATAATTGGAAAATATTTGGTTCTATTTTCCATACAGCCGTAAACTATATATGTATCCCGAATTGTATTGAATTACTAAGCTCTTCCGCCAGGTCTAAGCTTATTCCCAGGAGAAGCGAAATATGCTAACTAAAGAATATCACTTTCTTTTAAACAAAGTTTAATACCAATGAGACATACATGAGAGATGAGACATTCTACCTATTCAGGAACTTTTGGCCTTGAGCAAGTAAAAATTTTCCGGAAAATATCGATAAGTAGCACTGTGCTACAAAAGTTGACCAGAAATATAGTCAAGCGTTATGATGCAAAAACTATATCGTGTTGGGGTCCATGGACAACGAAAATACTCTGGTTCGTTTGGGTCAGTTCGTGTAATTGTTTTATAACGGTAAAAGCAGTGAAAATTTGAAAGGAAAAAAGGAAAAATGCTTTTCCTCGTGCTCTAAGCTATAAAAGTATAATTACTTATTTTCATCAAAAATTAAATTAATGAAATCGGTTGAAAAATAGATGAGTTATGCAGTTTTTATGTTTTAACTTTTTGGTTTTTTATTTAAGTCCGTCTGTGGTAAGATGGGTCTTTTGTTTGAGGCATCTGAAGTTCGAAGATGGACTATATCGGTCCACGTTTTGGTATAGCACCCATATAACGGTACAATGTACAACTTTCAAACTACGTAAAATTTGGAGGTACTTTCATATTGGGAATATACCAAAATCCGAAATACAACGTGCGGTATCGTTGGACCTTCCAATCTGAGAACCCACAATACATGTTCTATTGCGGCTATATTAAAACGAGGATATTTATCGATCATTCTCAGCGGAAACATTTTGTAACCCCACCGAAGACTGAAAACCAAGTTTCAGCCATTTTGGTTAGATAAGGTGGGCTATATGAAAATGTAGATCTATCGTGATAATTCTTTTCGGTTATGTTTTATGCCCTCATCGAAGATTAAATACCCAATATTATCCATTTCAGTTTGATAATGACACTGAAACCTTTAAAATACCGAAAATCGGCCCGACCCTCCTATGGTGGCTGTATGAAGGCGTGAACCGATACCGTTATATATACGTAACGAAGATTAAACACCAAATTTCAGCCATTTCGGTGCGATATTGAGGCCACAACCTTAAAAATACCGAAAATCGGGAGGTATCGTTCTATGGTGGCTATGAAAAAACGCGGACCGATATAAACCGTTTCCAATACCAAACATCGTAGATCTCTATCTTAAATATTGCGAGCTGTATCTTGATTTCAACAGACTGACTGATGGACGGTCATGGCTATATCGACTTAAAGTTTTATTCTGATCAGGAATATATACTTTATAGGGTCTACGACGAATATTTCGATGTGTTACAAACGGAATGACAAATATAATTATACCCTTTGACACTTTTAATCTAGAACAAAGTTTCATGTCACTTTCATACATCATCTCGAAAAAAGGAAAAAGAAAAAATATCAACAAATAAACTGGGAAATTTATTTGAAAAGTTTGCTTATTAGAGCAAAGATCATTTTAATATTAATTTTAATTAATTTCTCGTTGGAGTGGAGCTTAATGACTGAAGATTTTTTGCAAATGATCAAGGAAAGCCGAAGATTCGAACCCACACAACCACAATTATGTGATCGGCTGCGGAGAGGCTTGTCTGTCATCGAACTTTTCATTTATATGTATATGAGAGCCATATTCCGATATGAACCGAACTCGATATAATTTGGCACATTTCCTTTTAGACCAAATCCCGTCTCACATTTCAAATTTCGTTGAAATTGGTGCATAAAATACAGGAAATCGTCCGAAAATATATATGAGAGCTATATTCAAATCTTAACCGATTTCGATATAATTTGGCACATATATTTCTGGAACAAATTCCTTAACACATTCCAAATTTCAGCAAAATTAGTCATATATAGCGTGTTTAATGTACCAAATACCTCAAATCGGTCGTAAATATATATGGGATCTTATTCAAATCTGAACCGATTTCGATATAATTTGGCACATTTATGTCTAGACCAAATTCCGTCACACATTTCAAAACTCAGCGAAATTGGACATATATAGCGTGTCTGGTGCATCAAATACAGGATATCGGCCGAAAATATATATGGGAGCTATATTCAAATCTGAACCAATTTCGATATAATTTGGCACATTTATGTGTAGACCAAATTCCGTCACACATTCCAAAATTCAGCGAAACTGGACGTATATAGCGTGTCTGGTGCATCAAATACAGGATATCGGCCGAAAATATATATGGGAGCTATATTCATATCTGAACCGATTTCGATATAATTTGACACATTTATTTCTAGAACAAATTCCGCCACACATTCCAAATTTCATTGAAATTGGACATACATAGCGTGTTTGGTGCATGAAATAAGGAAGTCGGCCGAAAATATATGTATGTATGAGCTATATCCAAATCTGAACAGACTTTTAAATCGTTTGGCAAATTTATTTCTACATCAAATTCCATTACATGTACCAAATTCGGAGATTGTATCTGTAACAGTTCTAAAGATTTTTGCATACAAAAACTAAATTTTTTGGAGGTTCCTCCGGTTTTGATGCTATATCTCCAGATCAACGCGGAATTTGAAAAAAATGATGTAGCCTATTTTCATTCCAGGCGATGCACAGTGGATTCACCCATTGGCCAAAAATAAAAAATGAATGTCAAAATTTTGGAACAACATCTGGCAATGCTGACAGCTATGACATGGACCTTTTTAAAAATATATTAATTTTTGTTTCATTCGAACGCGATCTCCTTAAGAATAGCTTCAAAAATCGGAACATTTGACTAATATTTTTTGTTGTGAGTACAACCTATATTTTAAGTGCAAGTAAATATATTCAAAATATCCCGAAACTAATACGTAGAGCAAAATATTATAGTGGATTTTGAAGGGGGAGGTAATAGCTTAATTTTCATTAAAAAATAGTGTTTTAGAGTACTTAAATTTGACCTAAGGTTTTAGTCATGATGCCCATCTGTGACCAACTCGGGAATAATTTTCCAAAGTATTTCATGGGTTTAAGATTATTCAGTATTAAAATCAGCTGCCATCTAGTGCCAGACTATAAATGGTGGGCCGCTGACTAAAGCTGTCCTAGAGTAGGATTTCTATGGATATATTGGCGTATAACTCTGTTATATGACCACGTACATTAACATAATTGGTACCAGTGGCAAGATGAAGAAATCTTCTTTCAGATTTATCTTACGTTGGCGGTACGTGCCTTCCAGGAAGAACGCTATAAGATCAATATTAAAAATTTTACCAATTTTCAGACAAAAATGTTGATTTTTTTAATCCGCTAAATTGGTTGGATTTGATGTTGTTTTGGAGATTGTTTTGTTTCCCCAAGCCTATTTTTGCATCATAAGATAATCGAGACCTTTGTTCATGTCATTTTGTATTAACACCATAAAACAATTCTTACCGTGTACCCCCTCCACAGGGGAAAGGGGGGAGAATGTTACGCTCGTGGTTTCTTAAAACACTCTTCGCAACAGCACAAAGATGTAACCAGAGCATTAGCTTGATATTTACACTGAAAATATTTTTGGCCACTTTCTCCATACAAGTGGATCCACTGTGCGATGTAGCAATATACCCTTAAAATTTCAGGAAGATCGGTTCAGCGATTTTTGAGTCTATAAGGCACAAACAAACAAACGTACAAACAAATTTCTATTTTATATATATAGATAAGTAATAAATACAAATAATAAGTAAGTAAAAACCGAAAAAACAATAAATTGGGTCACCATAGACTTTGTACTGACTTTATATTAAAACGTATAAGTTTCTTCATATTTGCTATATAAGTATGTTTTACAAAATTTCTCACAGTGTGTTCTGATACAACATGATACAAATGCAAATAGTTTTTGATAAGAAGTTAAAAATTTCTATTTATATGTCCAATGGCTTCATAAACAGTTTTAAACATTTCAATATTTTTTAATCACTCAATGTTTTCCCTGGTGCATAGAAAAAACCAGTAAGGAAAGGATCAAAGTCGGGCAGGGCCGACTATATGATACCCTACACCACTGTGAATAGGTAAAATATATATGGAAGCTAAATCCAAATGTGAACAGATTACGATATAATTTGGCACATATATTTCTAGACCAAACACCGTTACACATTCCAAATTTCATCAAAATTAGACATACATAGCTTCTTTGGTGCATCAAATAACATTTGGCACACTTATTTCTAGACCAAATTCCGTCACACATTCCATATTTCATTGAGATCGGACAGGTATAACGTGTTTCGTGTACCAAGTACCAAAAATCGGCCAAAAATATATATGGGAGCTATATAAAGATCTGAACCGATTTTTATATTATTTGGCACACTTATTTCTAGACCAAATTCCGTCACACATTCCAAATTTCATTGAGATCGGACATATATAACGACTTTCGTGCACCAAATACCAAATCTGAACCCATTTTCGCCAAAAGCAATAGCGTTCTTCATTAGGCTAAAAAAAATGATCTTCCCCAATATATGCGACCTGTACATTGCGAACGGACGGACGGACGGACATGCATAAATCGACTCAGAAAGTGATTATATGCATATCCCTAGAAGGAACTATGGGTCTATCTCTTTTCCTTAGGCATGATACATAGAAATGCACTAACACATACTACCCTTACCACAGGGTGGTGTAGGGTATAACAATATCTTCTTAGCAAACGATTTTTTTCTGGGTGTACATATAAACACATGTACTACCCAGTGAAATGTTGATGGTTATTTATTTATTTTGTTTTTGTTTTGAATATTTCAATGTTGTTGTGGCTGATGTTGGCTGCTACCTGTGGATCTATAAGTCATAAATTAGCATTTGAGTAAATTGCTTAAATTCGTTATTGGGAATTAGGATCCAATGAGATGATGTTATATGGATGTAGCTCATACGATCAATGAACGACGACAACGAATGGTTTTGATGATGTCGACAATGATGACGATGTGTTGGTGTTTGTGTTGTTTGTTATTGGTGATGGTGAAAATGGTTATACACTACTGCTGCTTCTCTTTAATACGCTACGCTGCTGTACAATTTAATGTTCCAATGGAACTGCGTGATATGCTTCATCATTTTCATCATGGTCATCATCAGCCATATCTTTGGCAGCAGCAGCCACAATCACCGCATGTTTAAGATTTCTTGTTTGCCTTTCTTTCAACCTCTCCCATGGTAATCTCTCGATTTTAACTTGCCAGTACCAACATCGCCATCGCCATTACCATCATCAACGCATCAGCCAGCAATCCCACATCAACATCATGGAGGGGTTTCTTATTGGCATTTGATGATACTTTTGTTTGTCTTCGTTGTTTTTCTATGTTGTTTTTCTCTTTTGATTATTTCATGTATTCAAACATACATGAATACGTTTCTCATCTGGCTGGATGTTGTTCAATTAATCGTTATTGATTGATTTATTTTCATTCTGTATGTGTGTACGTTTATGGTTAAATGTTTCTTAATGATATATAGTCAAACCCATGGATATTTTCCTTGTCGAAAATGAATGAAAAAAGTAATGATGAAGGAAACAACTACATTTCTAAATTCTTTGTTGGATGCTTTGTCTTCTGGACTGAGTGTGAGAATGATATTTATTTATGGAATGTCTGATAATGGAATCCAAGCTGAAGCGGATATTAAAAATTTATTAACACAATCATCTTCTGCATGTTAGTATGGGTCATCATAATCTGCAGAACGATAATTATGTTGATTCGAACACATTTGTAATGTAAGAGAATGCTGTAAAACATTAGCCAACATTTTTGTCGTCCATTTATAACAAGTGATGTAAAAATTAGCTAAGAAAAAATTTAAATTCAAAAACGAATTAATGTCAACAATTTTCACCCATTTCGGTGTGATAAAGAGGCCATAACTTCGAAATATCGAAAGCCGGGAGGTACCGTTCTATGAACCCATAGCAACAAATTTTTGAGGAAAAATTTAATGCTTCCCAAGGAGGCTAAAGACAAAATTGCAGCTACTTCGGTGTGATAATGAGACTAAAACCTTGAAAATACCGAACGTGTGGACCTATAGCAACACATTTCTGGGGGTAAGGTAGATGCTGCCTACGAAAACTAAGCCAAATTTAAGCAAATTCGATGTGATAATGAGGCTAAAACATTAAAAATACTAGAGTTGTGTAGTTCGGGAACGAACTAGTTCCAAGGTACTATTCTAGGACTAGGACTAGGAACTATTGGAACTATACCAAGCTCTTGTGTTCATATAGTTCATTTAGTACATATAGTACCTGTCGTACGTATTATTCCTTTTTTCCTTTAATTCCACAGTCACTTCGATATTTCTCTTACGTTTCGTTTCGAATGTCAAAAAAAAAAAAATGTCATGGTCTACGTCGGTGATCTGGACCGTCGATTTGTCTGCCCAGACTATGATGGGGGAGACTACTTGCTTATAGATCAGCAGTTTTACATATGGCGATAGCCCTCCTGTCATATAGAAAAGCCCCTGTTTTAAGCCTGCCTTTGCCCTTACAAACCACATATTCACATTTTCCAACGTTGAGATTGAGTCCCCATTTGTTGAAATAGTTGTGAAGCGTCCTCCCATCGTCAATAGGATATCATTGGCGTAGGTAAGCAGCATTTCTTCTTCAGGTTATATAGGACTGGTCGCAGAAGTGATCCTTGAAGCACTCCTGCCTAGAGGAGTCGTTGTTGAGACATATTGTCATCAAATCTTACTCGAAAGACTCGATCCTTCAAAAACCTTGCTACCAACGGACAAGTTTGACGATCGAAGTCAATCGATTGCATTTTGTATAAAATGTCATTCTGCCATACCGTATCGGAAGCTTTGGCGATATCCATGCTCACTGCAATGGTTCGTTTTTGTAACATATCGGAATATCCATCCGAGACCCTATAAAGTATATATATTCTTGATCAGGGTAAAATTCTAAGTCGATATAACTATGTCCCTTTGCCCGTCTGTTGAAATCAATATACAGCTCGCAATTTTTAAAAAGAGCTTTGTAATTTGGTATAGAAGTTTTTATTATTCCTAGGATGTTTGGTATTGCAAATGGGCTATATCGGTCCACGTTTTTATATAGCCCCCATAGAACGGTACCGCCCAATTTTAGGTATTTTGAAGGTTTTAGCCTCACTATCACACAGAAATTGCTGAAATTTGGTACTTAGTCTTCCTTGGGGATATAAAACATTCCCCCAGAAATTTGTTGGTATAGGTCCACGTCTTCATATAGCCCCCATAGAACGTATCTCCCGATTTTCGCTGTTTTGAAGGTTGTGGCCTCAATATTCCTCAGAAATTGCTGAAATTTGATATTTAGTCTTCGTTGGAGGTATTAAACTTGCCCCCAGGAACTTCTCCCCAAATTTGTTGGTATAGGTCCACGTGTTCATATAGCCCCCATAGAACGTACCTCCCGATTTTCACTGTTTTGAAGGTGGTGGCCTCAATATCCCTCAGAAATGCCTGAAATTTGGTATTTAGTCTTCGTTGGAGGTATTAAACTTTCCCCCAGAAACTTGTCGGTACAGGTCCACGCCTTCATATAGCCCCCATAGAACGATACCTCCCGATTTTCGGTATTTTGAAGGTTGTGGCCACAATAACCCACCAAAATGGCTGAAATTTGGTATTTGGTCTTCATTTGGGGTATTAAACTTTCCATATGAAATTTATCGGTATATGTAGGTCCACGCCTTCATATAGCCCCCACAGAACGGTACCTTCCGATTTTCGGTATTTTGAAGGTTGTGGCCTCAATATTCCACCGAAATGGCTGAAATTTGGTAATTCGTCTTCTCTAGTGGTATAAAACATTTCCCCAGACATTATTGCGTACCTCCTGATTTTTGGTATTTTGAAGGTTGTGGCCACAACAATCCACCGAAATGGCTGAAATTTGGTCTACGTTAGAGTTAAAATCCTTTCCGACTGAAATACCACGTCCACGTCTCGATATAGCCCTTATAGAACGGTACCTCCCGATTTTCGTAGTTCTGAAGGATGTGACGTCAATATCCCACCGAAATCACTGACATTTGGTATTTAGTCTTCTTATCAGTATAGGTCCACGTCTTTCTATAAGCCCCATAGAACCGTATTTTGAAGGTTAGGTTGTTTTACCGAAATTGCTGGCCCGGCCGAACTTAACGCCGCACGGTGGTCGAAAAAACTAATCTAGCGGCGCGAAATTAATAACTTGCAAACTAATTGAGATACGTTACTGAACCTTTGCACAAACACAGCCTGTGTATATGAGTAATAATGGGTCAAATATGAACAATATCGGCTAATGTTTTGGTATTGCCCCCATATAACGGTACCTTCAGATTTTCAATATTTTGAGGATTTAAGCCACATTTTCGGAGCAAATTAGCTGCAATTTGGTACTTAAGGTTCCTAGTGGTCACAAAATATTTCAACCAAAAATTATGGACATAAGGGCACGTTTTAAAATAGCGCCCATGTAACCGTACCACCCGATTAAAGGTAATATTTACAACAACAAAAATCAAAAAACAAAATTTTTGCAATTTTATAGGTCGATTTTTTGACTTTCGCGCCCCTAGATCTGTGGTTTCGACCAGTGTGCACCGTTCTTACCTGTTTCGTTTTAGGTATGTGAAGAATGCTGCCAGAGCATGGGTTGTTGAGTGTTTAGCTTGAAGTCCCGATTCTTCCTGCCTGGATGACCCGGTTGACGAGTTTAAGAAACCCAGCGGTGCCTGTGATTTTTTTTATGGGCTGCCTGAAGGATTGGCCAGCAGCTCACTTCACTTCACCTCTCCGTAGGTTTTGGAGTTAACTTCGATGTTTATAACACGTAAATAAAACACTTTGCTATGCTATTTGAATAAAATATTCTTTTTTTCTCGAAATAAAAAATAATAATATAAAATAAAAATCGTTGACAGAATCTATACAAACAATTCCTGTTGAATAAGAGAACAATGAAAATGTTTGATTTTGCTGCTGTAATGTGTGGCACATGCGACCATTGTCCGGTGCATATCTAAAAATTGGCTGAAAGATTTTGTATTTAACATGTCGCCACAAATACATCACAGTGGTTAGACTCGCATTTGTTTCCGTAGATTACATAGATATGAAAAATGTACATTATAGTTTTTCAAACAAATTCAACAAATATGTGGGCTTATCTAACCACTGTGTCATAGTCCACTACTTCTTGCATATCACTTGTTGCTATTGATTATTGGATTATTTTAAAGTAGTTAAATGACTAAATCACAGTAGTGCCAATGATATATGGTGATCATGCCACTGCAACATAAACTTTTTTTAAATCGAACCGTATATACTAAAACCATTGCTCCAAAATCTCAAACTCTGACCAATCCCTCGTCAAAGTCTCAAAAATATTGCAAATGAAGGGAACAAAATAATGTGTCTATGATGAAATAAAAAAACTCAGTTTCTTATAGTTTCTTTCCTGTAACACTAAACGTTTGTTAATATTATATTATTTTTGATATAGATGCTGCCGATATGGATGTTATTGTAGTTATTTTTATAAAAATATTACATTAGATGTCCATGTGTCCGTTAAACTGTCATTGTCTTTGTACTATTTAAATATAAGTGTGTGTGTAACTGTGACGTTGTAAATGCATTTATGCCATACATCCTTTTGTCCCCGACACTTGCACATGTTGACCAAGTTAAATGTTGATTGTTGTACGTCCGGATCTTTTGTTAAGTCGGACGGTGTGTATTGACAAGTTTTACATTGCACATACTCTTACTGCAGCTGGTAACATGGATGTTGCTGGTATTTGCAGTTTACATAGCCGTGTGCGTCATATGGCCATTGTCGTATATGAGAACAAGCTACATTGGTTTATCGTTTGTTTTGAGTCGCGTTGTAATCATCAAAGCTGTGATGCCTCAATACAACTTTTGGTGTAAATAGTACATCTGTAATGTCAAAAATTCTGACATTTCACCGGAGTTAGTCTGTGTCGTTTGTATTCACGCTTGCTAGAAATATGAGGAACGGAATATCGAATGGTACCTTTAGAGGGGATGTACTCTAAAGCGGAGTTATTCTATTCTAAGACAAAAGTGCCAAAATATTAGAATATGACGAAACCGAAAATATTGTGATTAGTAAATCGACATGACATGTATAAATTAAAATGTTTGACTAGGTATTGGGCAATCTTAATATAATGATTTGAATATCTTTCGAATTCACTAAAGCCAACTCTATAATACATAACATAACCAAAATCTTTTCAATTAGAACATTAATACGTTAGTTGCTTCAGTACATTACGATAATTCAATTGGAGCTAAGAACAAAGCAAAATGTCATTAAAATGCCATAAATTTAAGTCAAACTTCAAATGCCAATCCAGTCAACAAAACTACCCACATGTCTCCATGGTGTACCCTCCTCTATCCATTTGAAAACTCTGTCTTAATTCCACTGATAATTTTAGATTAATCAATAATACCAACTAGAAAGAAAATGAATCTCCTAGATAGTACAAACTATTGAAATAAATTCGATGAATAAGTCTCAATTTAATCGTTTGCCGATAACATAAATCAATCGTATTTATTGACCATTATTCGACACACAAACGTTCACACCCAGTATTAACTGAGTTCAACCATGCCATCAGTTTTGACAAGATAGTAGCTGATGCAGCCAAAAAATCCAATCAGCTATGTATGTATATGTATGTATTGACTTGGAATGATTTGAGGCGACAAACCAACAACTTGTACTGTGTGTAAGAAATCCACAAGGAATGGGAATGTTGCCGCAAAAGAATTCGTAAACAACGACCACAAAAACATTTCGTATTGAAAAAAAGTGTTAAGGAAACTAAAAAAGTAATAAAATAGAATGGATAGAACGACGAAGAATAGTACCTAGTCGCAATTTACGAAACGATAGACTTCACATAAGAAATTTGAATTGAAAGAACTAAACTTTTGTGAATTCAATAACGTGTTAAAAAGAAAGTGATCGTAGAAAACTGGTTGTTACATCAATCCTAAGCATTCAAATATTTATAATTCTTTTATTTATAATTTAGGGCTGGAGTTTAATCTCAAACCACAAGTGTTCATATTAAAATGCCTATGATAGTAACTCATCCAATCCAATAAAATCCATCAATAATGCGGCTAAAGCAATGAAAAAAATAAAAAAAGCATTAAGTTCGGCCGGGACGAACCTTTATATCCAGAACCATGAAATATCCTGAAAGATAATTCAGTTAGCTTAAAATTTTAAACTACCTTAAAATCGGGCGATATCGTTATATGCGGCTATTTCAAAAAAATTACCAATGTCCCCATTTTGGTAGATTGGAGTTTCTTGGCCCCTAGGAATCCTAGATGTCAAATTATAGCTAATTCAGATTGAAAATGCAGCTAAAAATATATGGTTCCTAGAGGTTAAGAAACTTATCAATCAACAAGTAAGAAAAGGCGTAAAGTTTGGCCAAGCCGAACTTATTATACCCTCCACCACGAGTTGTATGCAACAATTAGTATCCTTTCGGTCCTTCAAACGACCGGAATTCGGGAGGACCCATTCCATGGGGGCTATTTCAAAACGTCAATCTATACCTACAAATTTCTGGTGGAAAGTTTTTAGACTCAAAGAAGACCAAATACTAAATTTCGGATATTTCGGTAAAACGTATAAAATACCGATAAATCAAGAGGTACCCGCGGACCTATACTGATAGTTCTCTTCTAGAATATTTTATAACTCCATGGAAGACAAAATAACAAAACAGACATTTCGCTGTGATAATGAGGTTAAAACCTTCAAAATACCGAAAATCGGGTGGTATTGTTCTATGTGGGCTATATGAAGGCGTATGCCTATGCCGGCAGTTTTCATTAAACGTATAGTACTCCAAATGAAGAACAAATACCAAATTTCGGCCATTTCGGTGGAATATTGAGGCCACAACCTTCAAAATACCGGAAATAAAGACGTAAGGTGGTATGGGGGGCTACGCCAAGGTGTGGACCTGTACCGACAAGATTCTAGGGGAAAGTTTAATACCCCCCAAACGAAGGTTAAATACCAAGTTTCAGCCATTTCTGGAGAATATTTAGGCCACGACCTTCAAAAGACCGAAAATCGGCAGGTTCGTTCTATGGGGGCTATATAAAGGCGTGGACCTGTACCGACAAGTTTCTCGGCGAAAGTTGTATACCCCCAACGAAGACTTAGTACCAAATTTCAGCCATTTCGGTGTGATAATAAGGCTAAACCTTTCAAAATACCGAAAATCGGGTGGTACCGATGTAGCCCATTTGCAATACCAAACATCCTAGAGTAATAGAAACTTCTATACCAAATTACAAAATTCTATTTGAAAAACTGCTAGCTGTATCTTGATTTCAACAGACGGAAGGACGGACAGATTAACATGGTTATATCGACTTAGAATTTTACGCTGATCAAGAATATATATACTTTATGTGGTCTCCGATGAATATTTCCATGTGTTACAAACGGAACGACAAATTTAACAAGTAAGCCAAGGCTATATTCGGACGGGGCCGACCATGTGATACCCTACACCTTTACCACTGGGAATTAGCTTTTCACAAATCAAAATTTCTTTTTGGAACAAATAAACTAATTGTAAGAAATAACTTTGTGGATTCTGGTACCGTATCACACCATGCTTAAATAACAATATAATAATTGTTTCACAAATATCTCAGAAGGGACAAGGGAGACTTCCCTCATATCAATGAGTGAGTGTACCTCGATTACTGAAGGATATTTTGCCACCGTTGAAAATTTGATTTTGCCTGGCTAGGGAATCATTTCGCAAAAAGGTGGCAAAGCGACCCATGCTGCAATGTATGTATAAAAATCCAATTGGACAATTAAAACGTTAGGGCACCATGTAATTTGCAATAATGCAAAAACTGGGAATAGGAAAAAGTGGTTCTCTACACAAAAACCCATTATATATTAGGCAGTAGGGCCGTTATCTGGACACGTTATTACAATTTGCATCAGGGGGATAGGTCAGTACTTCTTTTTTCATATGCAGGCTATTTTACCGGTATATGCCCTCCAAGAAATAAAATATAGACCAAAAATATTTTTTATTTTTCATACAAAAGTAATGGTCCATTTCAACCGCTAAATAATATCAGGTTATCATCCAAAATTGTAGGCATCTTCTTCTACCTAAACTCTTACCTCGTGTAAAATTTCGTGATTATTGGGCTATAATTGCGACTTCTAGCGTGTTTATGATTACACTACAAACAAATAACTGCGTATATAAGGGTGTAATTCTGTTATCTTATCATGTACACCAACTCCATTGACATCAATAGAAAGGTCAAGCGTTCCTCTTCCAAGTATAGCTTACTTGCCCGGAATGTCTCTTCCAAGAAAAAAGATATAAGCTGTATATTAAAATTTTTTACAATTTTCACACAAAAGTTGAGGTCCATTTAACCCTCTAAATATTATCTGATCGGCATCTCAAATTGCAAACTTCTTCTCCGTCATATACTCTTACCTTAATTAAAATTTCGGACGATCGGACTATAATTGCGACCTACAGAGCAGCTACAAAATCGGATAAAAAATATGTTTTTGGTCCATTTCACCTTCTAAATATTTCACGATCATCACCAATTAAAATAGCTATCTATTCCGATGTGAAACCGACCTCCATACCAAATTTCGTGACGATCGGTCCATAATTGCGGCCTGGAGTTTGATTACAATTTATAATGGACAGACGAATGGACGGACGGACACACATCTCAAAATGGATTTATCTCGCCGCGGGATTGGTATACCACATTGGGGGTCTCCGACGAATATTTCGCGGTGTTACATGCATTTTTACAAAAAACAAACTTATAATATCCTTTCTACATAGTGGTGTAGGGTATAATTATAATACCCTTTCCACATAGTGGTGTAGGGTATAATTATCCACATAATGGTGGAAGGTATAACAAATTTGTGCTTAGATCCATGTTTTGGAATATAATGGTACCCTCGATTTTTGCTATTTTGACATTTTTAGCTATATTTTTAAGCCGAATTAGATAGGTCCAAATGTTGATGTAGCCCCTGTAGGTTCCTCCAGGTTTTCGGTATTTTAAATGTTTTAGCCACATTATCGTAACAAAATGGCTGAAATGTAGAATTAAGTCTTCTTTGGGGCCACGAAACTTTCCCCCAGAAATTTGTCAGTATAGGTCTACGGTATAATACAGCCCCTATTGAACGGTACCTCCCGATATTCGATGTTGTCAAGGTTTTAGACGTATTATCCTACATGGGATAATACGTCATTGGGGATATACCGCATACCTAAAAAGAATTGTCGGTAAAGGTCCACGTTTTGATACAGCGCCTTCAGAAAGGTTTTTTCCCGATTTTCGGTTCTTTTAAGTAACATTATCCTACCGAAATGATTGAAATTTGGTATTTGGTATTCGATATGGGTATAAATGCCTTACAGTATAGATACACGTTGTAATATAGCACCCATAGAAGAGGTATTGCGGAGAAGAGTTACCAGATTGTAAGGTAATAAATACGGTACCCCTCGAAGTGTAGTCTTTAAAAGAATTAGTTTACTGTAGTGACTGTAAGTTGGTATTTCGGATACTCAATGGGTAGCAAAACTCCACAAAGAAATTGACCAATATGGGTTCATATTTTGGTACATTCCCTTATAAACAATATCTATTTATGAAGTAAATAGTACAACAACTCTATTTAAAAAAAAAAAAACATTTCTTCAAGATGTCAAAATTTTTGTTTAAGTTTTCATACAATTTATTCACAATAACAAAATTTGACAGATTGAAAACACCACGTTAGCGTTTTACGCCACCTTATAATTTCATTATTCTTATAAACGTACCTCTAGATTTTACCTATTTCAATTCTTTTTTTTTTTTTTGGAACTCATACCCCTTATTTTTTTTCATTTGATCCAAAACCTAATATATGAAATTTTATGGCGAAGGGTTAACTTTAACCCGTGCCCACGAGTGATTTTTGTTTCTATAGAATTTGTATGGGCCAAAGGCATTTTCTCGAAAATTCTCTAAAGTCCGCATTTATGGTCCAATCAATGCAAAGAAATCGAATTTTAATATAGAATCGAATTTAGTATAGGTCCAATATGCATATGGGCCTTGGAAGCACTTCTCTTCTTTGCATAATGTAATAACTGTCTTCACCGCAAATCAACCGTTATTGGAGACTATGTTAGTCGTTCACATAAACTAACCATGACAGGTTTAAAAACCATCATTGAAAGAAACATATAGTTGTTAGATATATACTACACTTAAAACAATGCCTCACCCCATATAAAATTGTTTGCTCTATAAAAAGCAGGTACCATAAGAACACTCTTATGTGATGTATCAATTTAAACTGAGATATAAATTAAGGTTTTATACAGACACAGAATACACACAGATATGTAGAAAATGGAAATCAATAAAAATTGTAGATTTATTTCCAAATGATCTTTATTTTAATATTTGTAACCAATAAAAATACTTTAGGTTCAAATAAAAACGACGACATGAAAAACAAATCAATACACCATAGGGCAAGAAAGTCGTAAAACCTTAAAATCATCAATAAAAATACAAAACAAATCACAGTGGTCAAAAAATGCGACATCTTGAAATGGCCATAAAATAAATGAAACTTAGAATGGAATATGGACAAAGAAGATGACTACAACAGCAGAAGAATTACAAACATTTTCGATTGGCATTAAAGTTAAATCAAAGGCCATGACAGTCAAGAACGCCAATAGATTTAAACACAATGTGATACATAAAATTTAAACATCATCAGTAATTTTTTTATCCATCCATTCGCATCAGCATCATCCTCATGTCACAGCTATGCGTATAGATTTATTTTGAACGTTATTAAAACCAAGCTCAATTTTACCAACACCAACACATGCTGTCTATCTAAATGACTAGTAGAAAAACAGGCTAGTTTGATTGCGATGGACTGTCGCCCGGTCGAGAAATGTAAGCATCATTAAAAAACACAGGAACAATCCATCTCACGGATGGGCTATAAAAACGAAAATCGAACATCTTAATATGGCGGAATTAATGGGGACTACAATCATGTCGTCATTTTTAATGTCGTCAAACGCACCACGGGGTATTACATCCAGACCAATAGTGTTGCTTTAATTGTTGGCTGCATAATAGTTACTGCAGACGACAACTGCTGGTATCTTGGATGACGTTGTAGCTGCAATTATTGATGTTGTCCATGTTAATCGTACAACAACTTAATTATCATCCATATTCAATTGTGCTCGTACTAAAAGGGCTTCTTAAAATTTAAACACAACTCTACACCAGGAGAAACTTGTTCCAAATATAGTACATCAGGGTTATAACATTTTTAAAATTTTTGGAAATATTGAAAATACCACCACATTGCTGTGTAGATCATGATTTTGTTGATGTTATCCATGTTAATAGTACAACAACTTATAATTTTAAATGGTAATAAATATTTAAATAAACAATACACAATCAATGGAGTCCATACTAAAAAAGACTTTTTAAAATTTGACCATTACACTATGCAACACTGAAAATGCAAACAACTTCTAGTATGAATTTTTTGATAGTACATATTTAGACTACAAAAACCCAAGTAGGGGTTTGTCCTGTCAGATCCAGTTCGGATTTTATGGTCTCATCTAAACCGGGCTAAATCTACACTTTTTTACATTTATCAGGCCTTTATCTCAGAAACGAATAGGAATTTGGCCTTGCCGTCTTTAGCAATATTGTAGCCCTAAACAAGTAGAACTTATCTTTTAAACTGACCGCATAAGAAAAACTCCATCTTGGTCATCAAAATCTATAAAATATAAAAAATTTTACATAATTGCTGAAATTCTGTAGTGGAATTCTGTAACTCATTTTTCGAGTTACCGACAAATATCGGTAAAATTAAAATGCATACAATTTCGGTAATTAACGAAAATGTTCGGTAAGTTGAACTGACCGCATAAGAAAAACTCCATCTAGGGCATCAAAATCTATAAAATATAAAAAATTTTACATAATTGCTGAAATTCTGTAGTGGAATTCTGTAACTCATTTTTCGAGTTACCGACAAATATCGGTAAAATTAAAATGCTTA
This sequence comes from Musca autumnalis, assembly GCF_047663935.1. Taxonomy (NCBI): domain Eukaryota; kingdom Metazoa; phylum Arthropoda; class Insecta; order Diptera; family Muscidae; genus Musca; species Musca autumnalis. The sequence goes on along the minus strand of NW_027411755.1, from coordinate 84,431,707 downwards.
CAATTTCGGTAATTAACGAAAATGTTCGGTAAGTTAACAACCAAAATAAAGCTGTTGTTAAATCTTACCGATGCTGTCAACTTTTATTGATACTTTTCATTTATAATTTTGCGTTTTAATTTTAACGATTTTTGTCGGTAACTCAAAAAATGAGTTATAGAATTCCACTACTGGTCAGTATCGGCTAAACTATTGGGATTTGAACCAAGTAACCTTTTGAACCTTTTTTCAAATAAAGTTCTCAACAATTCTTTAGAACATTCTGAAACTCCAAAATGCTTTCTTCATGTTGTTTCAGCGGTATTTTGCATCATATCTTTTACAACACGCATTTCAAACACAGTTCACACTAACAGTTTATTCTCGCATTTCGGATTTCACTACATTATTGACATTCTTATTAAATCGTCGTTGAAATATGTACTGAAAATAACGGCATAGAGGCATTTTCAACAATTACTTGTTCTGAAGAGTTGTGTATTACATTCCAGGGAATATATTTCCAAAAAAAAAAAAATATTCAGAAAAAAATAACGGTTTTGGAGATACGGTGCGAAATGTATAAAAATTGTGGAATTTTTGCATATATTTTGAAATTTGAGGCAATAAATATAGTTTTTCAAGTTCATTATTCCTCCAAATATTTTACTCTTGTCCTTATCTACAAGTTAACCATGTTTAGATGGGGCCATAAAATCCGAGCTGGACCTGACACAACAAAACCCAACTAGGGTTTCTAGTCGTGTAGGTTTGTACTTTCAAAAACTCCTCAGTTTGCACAAGATTACCTTTAAAATGTCGCACAGTGTTATTCTATACAGGAAGAATTTTCTTTCAAATATATAACAAGGCAAGGACGTACGCAGGATTTCATTTCGGGGGGCCACCTTGACCAAAAATCATCAAATTTTAAAATGTTGTGTAAAGCTATTTTTAAAGGAGTGACCTCCACTTGTATACTTGAAAACATAGTAGGCATATTTTAACGTATAAGTAGCATAGAATATGTGGTAAAATTTGTCGATCCGAACAATATTGTGTTTTCTATGTAGCATAGAAACAAAAAACGTGTTTTTCTCGAAATGATATTTTGAAATCGGTGCCAACTCAAGCTCGAAAACTTATGAAGCGATTGCCATATATTATTGTAGGCTTATCAAGGACGTCAAAATCTAGTCTTTCACCGATCGTTTTTATTTTTTTACAGTTTTATTACCAAAAAGGTCAGTTTTTGAAGCCTACAATTCAAATGTCGATATTTTCGGTCCATTATTTTCCAAAAATCTAATATTTTTGTAAAAATCTATATACGAAGGACTAGATCTTTTTGTTCCAAATAAGCTCACAAAAATATATGACGATCGGTTCAATAGTTTTCGAGCTAGAGTTGTCACCGCAAAACGCTTTTATAATAGCAGTGGTTCGAAGACGACCATTTACCACAAAACAACGTAATATTTTTCAACAATAAAAATTCAGAAAGTAGATTAAGAAATGCTCTTTCAAATGAAAGAAAATCTACAAAAAAGTTTTGTAGTTTTCTTAGAAAAAATCATGAAAATGATTTTTATTGGGCTTTACAACCCCTAAATATTTTTCTTATTTGATTTTATATAAAATATTGACACAAAGTATATTCATAAATTCAATAGAGAGAGTTCACAATATTTAGGATAAAATTTTAAATGTTTACAGAGTATAAAATGATATCTGATATTTAGTATGGAAATAAACCATATCGGACCTCGTTCGGTATAGTCGCCATATAAAAGTTCCGCCCGTTTTCAGTATTTTGCAGTTTTTAATCATATAGGTCCACGTTATGATATATCCCAGAATTTCACAACCACAGAAAATTGTCATTATTTTTACTGTCGCAATAACCTCAGTATTTCAAAAATTTATTTTTTAAGAATATAGGCTCTAATACAAATTTGGTGGTTAAAATATATCCACGTTTTTAATCCATCTATTTGCGAATATATCAAATAGAGTTATATAGGAGTTTAATGTGTTGGAACCTTTTTTTCTTTTGTAAAGTACTCGTACATATTGTTTCAATAACCTAAGAATATAATATTATTTTATGTCATAAAAACGCCAAAACTTTACTTCTTTACCAAAAGTGGTAGAGCCGGTGTAAGCCAATTAAAAACTACAGAAATTTAAAATCGGACTATACAGACTGCGACTCATAGATTCCGAATCTTTCTCGCTGTACTGTTTAAGACTACAAACATAATGTTTTGGCTTTGCCAAAACATGGTCGAACAAATATCTTAGAAACCAATCGGCAAATTCTTAGCTAAATCCTTACCAAATACTATTAGTCGAAAAAAATCCATGATGGTTGTTCCGGCTGTACGTGTAGAAGTTTTTGGACTCGATAATATTAAAAACTTTATTGGACTCAGTTATAGGAACTTGAATTTAAATATTTCTTAAATTAAATTTATTGCTTCAAATGTTACATAGTTTTGACAAATAACAATCGATCCTTATAGAACCCCACATAATTATTCGATAGGACTCTATCCTTGTTAATTGACCACTTGTGCCTAAAAGCGTTTAATATTTGTCATAACTTGTAAACGGTTGGAAACGAATTAACAAATTTGTGAATTTGGAAAATAAGCAAAAAAAAAAAAATATCAGTCACCTTTGCCGACAGATATGTGCTCTCAGCCTGTGTGAATTTGAGACTATGAGCAGATCGAATACCGGCTACACAACCAGAATATTTGCTCTCAAAAATTATGTGTTCTAGTAGTTTTTAGAATATTATAGAATTTTTGGACGAACCAACTTGCCAATAAAAATATCGAATCTTTTGGGATATTTATCTTAACGACTCTGGACGTTCCAAATAAATTTAATTTATATTAAAGCGCAGAAGTGCCAATCCTTTTTGTTAGAGGGACCCTGTTTAAATGGAGCGGAAATGGGTCTTATTTTGAGAGTCACCGTAGTACTTAGAGCTTTGTCAAGAAGCATGGACTTGTCTAAGAAAAATATTGCTGTAGACAAGGAGTACCTTTGGTTAAAATGTCCAAAGGATCCTCAAACAGTTTTTAAACTGCACTTATGTTGAACATTTGTGAGGGAGGTACCTGATGATGTTGTCCATACATATGCTCTCAGAACTTGATGAATGTTTGGATGTAATTTTACGATATTCGAAGGAGTGGAACGATATAATCCATATTGGGTTCGATCTATGTCTGGAAGAAATATTTCGATGTGCAAAGTTTAAGCTCGTAACCCTAAAAGCTGAGGGTAAAATTATATTTCGTTAATGATAGGGATAAAATTCAAGTGGGTATGCTACATGTGGCAGATTTTTACGCACAACAATTAATTTTTCTTTATTATCTTCTCCTACTGTTTAGCAAACTATTCGTCTTAAATAGAAAAACAAAATTTTGGTGAATGCAGTGAAACAAATTTACCCCCTCGCAATATGTAAGATAGAGCTTTATAATTTGGTACAGAAGTTTATATTTCTCCTAGGACGTTTGGTATTGAAAAATGGGCTATATCGGTTGATGTTTTGATATAGCCGCCATAGAACGGTACATCTCGATTTTCGTTGTTGTGAAGATTTTAGTGACATTATCTTACCGAATTTGTCAGTATAGGTCCACGTTTTGATATAGATCCCATTTAACGGTCCCTAATGATGTTCCCTAGTGTTAAGGTTTTAGCCACATTATAATCGATATGAACTAAAAAACTTTCCCCAGAAATTTGTCAGGATAGGTCCAAGTTTTGATATAGTCCTAATAGAGCGGTACATCCGTCTTTCGGCTTTTTGAAGGCATTAGCCGCAAGATCTTATCGAAATGCTTGAATGGTCGTATTTAGTCTTCTTTGGGCTTACAGAACTTTCCTCCAAGGTAAGATTCGGTATATAGCATTCGTTTTAAATTTTAAATTTTCTGTATTCTGAAAGGCTAACTTTCATTATTTGACCAAAATTGGGTTGTCCACAATTCTGTTCGTTTTTGACGAATTGCTTCGCGGAAAAGGCGTAATAACTTAAATGTAGTATTCATTATTGACCCTACGACCTTGTGGATTCCAACTGGATTCCGCCTTCAATATATTCGTGAAAATCGTTGGGATACAACGCAAAAAGTAATGGGGACATCAGACAGCCTTGTTTTACTCCCGCAGAAGTGGATAACTCCTCCGAGAGTTTATTTCCATTCCACACACTGAATCTTGTGTCTTTATGCAAGCTTTGTATAAACTTTAACATTTTCGTAGACATACCAATAGAGCTTAGTTTATAGATTACACTGCTCAACAAAATTGAAAAAGTTGAATGTTTCAGACGAAGTTGCAGTTGTTTCTAGATGAAATCGGCGAGTTATTTTCAAATCCGGTCCCGGTTTTTCTCCATCAGCTCTTGTTTTTGAGATATAGCTCAAAATCGGTTTTTACGAGTTTAACCCAGACTTTCGTTATTTTCGGATTCAAACAAATATTTTTTGTGGGTTTTTCGACATTAATATATTAAGGAGATGTTGTACGCTCGATACAAATCGTTTTTGAGATAGTAATGGTGAGCACATATCAAAAAAATATAGAAAATGTACGATGGACCTTGTAAAAATTGCTTATTTTGAGTACTTTAAGCTGTAATTACGTCATCGGGGGAAGTCATAGGATCTTCTTATGGCAATGCGGATATGCTTAGGGTGTCTACTATATAGTCCCATATTTAAATATATAATATAACGTTCATAGCGCCCATGATTCGGCCATAACCTAAAAATCATCATGAAGACTGCCATTGAAAAGTAAATGGCTTATGTGGTAATGATATCACTGGTAAATTATTTCCCTTTAGCAGTCTTCATGTCGATTTTTAGGTTATGGCCGAATCATGGGGGCTATGAACTTTATATTATACATTTGAATACTGGATTATATAGTAGACACCCTAAGCATATCCGGAGTACCATATGAAGATCCTATGACTTCCCCCGATGACGTAATTACAGCTTAAAGTACTCAAAATATGCAATTTTTACTAGGTCCGTCGTATATTTTCTATATTTTTTTGATATATACTCACCATAACTATTTCAAAAACGATTTGTATCGAGCGTACAACATCTCCTTAATATATTAATGTCGAAAAACCCACAAAAAATATTTGTTTGTATCCGAAAATAACGAAAGTCTGGGTTAAACACGTAAAACCCGATTTTGAGCTATATTTCAAAAACAAGAACTGATGGAGAAAAACCGGGACCGGATTTGAAAATAACTCGCCGATTTCATCTAGAAACAACTGCAACTTCGGTTGAAACAAAAGTCCTGTTGACCAGTGTTATAGATCTTCTAGAAACATTATCGAACGCGGCTCTAAAATCAAGGAAAAAGGCGTGTATGTTTTTTTTCAACCAATTGACAATTGAACATACATTCAATATCCCTGCAAAATTAAATGGAAGTGTTTCCATGTGAAATCATGATTTCACTGGTTCTTTCGCATGAGTTTAAATGAATTAGTGAAAGATCCTATCTTTTACATCGAAATATCATGAGTTGGAATGGAGTTGTGAAAAATCCAATCTTTTTCATCGAATTATCATGAGTTCGACTTTTCATTGAATTTTAATGAGCGCAATTGAAGTAGTGAAAAATCCGATCTTTCTCATCGAATTTTCATGAGTGCAAATGAAGTGGTGAAAGATCCGATCTTTGCCATAATATTGTCATGAGTTTAAATAAATTTATAGGTACCCGTACAATAAATGATCGAATAATTATGTAGCCGAATAATTGTTTACTTTCAAAAGTAATTGTTAAAATGAAAATAAAAGTCAAAAGAAAGTGATCGATAGTGGCAAAATGTACATATTTTAATTAAAAATACTATGTAAATTGTTATGAAACGAAAAGAAAGATATATTTTATGTTTGAACATCTATTTCCTTTTTGTGGAAATAAAAATACATAAGTATAAAAGAGACTCGGTCTACAAACCATGAGATGTAGCCGCTGACCGACACCGTTGTAGTAAAACGTATTGAGTTGCAACTATTGCGTTGGCTGGGCCATGTCAAGGCGATGAATAAAGCCACCGGCATATGAATACGAGCCATTTTACGACAAAACTCCAATGGAAAGACCAAGCTGAATATGATGTCACAAAACATGGTATCCAAAATTGGAGAAGCATAGTAGAAGATCGGTGCGTTTGGAAATATATTATTAGTTCGGCTTATGTAACAATATGTTCTGTTTAGAATAAAAGCCATCTAAGTAAGTATATATGAGACCACCAAAACATGGTAACTATTACAGAATAAATTGTTTAAAAATAATAGAATTCACATTTATACTAGATTGGCAGAGATTGGCACATAATTTATGAAAGTATCTTGCAGCCACGGGAAGAGATAACTATGAGTTTGGCAGATCAATATAATATATGTATTTAAACACACATAAAGATAATACTCTTGAAAATTACATAAACATGAAGAAAAATGACATCTGGTGATAGAAATCATCTGTGTATTGTATTCAACAAATTACATAATTGGTCCGCAAATTTTATTTCTGATTGTTGGAAGTCCAGATCCAATGCATTGGTGCAAAATGTCATGACAAAGAACTGGTGCAAGATACCATGACAATGAACTGTTGCAAGTTGCCATGACAATGAACTGGTGCAAAGTGCCATGACAATGAACTGACATTGACAATGAATTCGTGAAAGCGTGTGTAAATTTCATCGGTGATGCACCCGAATGATCGATGCCATGTCACTTGCACCCATGATTCAACTCATGATTTGTTATCGAAAATTTTGCTGGGTATTTTATCGAATGTGGAGTAGTTTTTCCTGAAACCAGATTGATGCTCATTTATGTCATGTTCACACGAGCGTTTGAAGTACGTTGGTCGCCTCTCGAAATACGTAGACGAATTAACCCGTTTCCACGACACCATTCGTAATTAAGAGAAACATAATTTATTTTTTTCCTTACTTTTTGCTTCCTCGTTTTCATAAGAATTTGAACACATAACACGTGTAACATATATTAAATGAGCAGGAAAACACTAACCTTTCCTGCGAATGTATATTTTAAATTTTATTGCACACTATTCATTCATATTTTCATTAAAATTAAAGAGTCGTCCTATCTGGGCTATATGGACCGCTATAGCCCATTTACAAAACCAAACATCCTAGAAACTTTTGTACCGAATTATAAAGCTCTGTCTTAATTGCGAGCTTTATCTTGATTTCAACAGACGGACGGACATAGTTATATCGACTTATACTTTTACCATGACCAAGAATATATGTAGTTTATAGTCCGATGAATATTTCGATGTATTACAAAAGGAATGACAAATTTAATTATTATCCATGTTATGGTGGAGGGCATAAAAAATGTGTTTTAAAAGTATTTCAAAGCAAAAACCAGTAAGGAGAAGACCAAAGTTGGTCGGGGTCAACTATATGATACCCTAAAAGTGTAATCAAAATTTCTCCAATTTTATGTTTGGCACGTCAAGTACATGAAATTCGACAAAAACCCATATCCAAATCTGAACTAACCTTTCAAAAAAAAAAAAAAAAAAAAAAAAAAAAATTGGCGAACTTATTTCTAATCCAAATTTATTTCTAATCCATATTATGTCACATTTCCCGAATCTGGCAAACTTATTTCTAGACCACAATATGAAAATTTAATCAAAGTTTTACAGATACAGCGGGTTCGCTGCATAGAATACCTCAAATCGTGCGTAAATATATATAGGAACCATATCCAAATCTGAACCGATTCTCGCCAATAGCATAGCGTTAGCCCTTTGGCCAAAAACATGAAAATCCTCAATTTTCACTCGGATAGGGTAATAAAAAAGAAAAATATATGGACAGACTGGCATGTATAGATAGACTCAGACTAAAACCTCAGTATGGTGAAGGGTATAAATAAATCTACATACATACATGCATACATTGGTTAGATGGCACTCATATCGTCAACTGCGAAGGGGGAGTCTCTGAGTAAGTATCCGATTGCAAATAATTTGCTTTTGGGTTAGAAGATTGATTAGTTACACATTCTTAAAAAACACACACTGTCGTGAGAACGAAAATAAGGCTGAACTTGCTTGCTTTCATATATGTGTATGTAATATTATCCCAGATAGCATTTAGAAGACTGTTTTTTCAAAAATCACATTGAGGAGTCTTTTTAGAGTCCTTTTGGTGATCAAAAATTGATTAAGTCGCTTGTGTGATCAGAAAGGGACTCGAAAGTGACTCCCTGTAATGATTAAAAAGAGTTCAATTTAAAATACAACAACAAATGTGTAGCAATCACAAATAAATCATTGAGGTGTTTAAAATGTGACAATTTTTTGTTATTTATTGTCACATTTTGATCATCTGGAAGATTGAAAAATGCTTAATCAAAAAAGGGTCATACAGGTGTTTGAAAAGTGATTATAATTATGTATACTCTGATCATATTTTGAACAGTTAGGTGATTAAAAACTGATTGCTTTGTTTTATTTTTATTTGGATGTGAATAAAAAAATAAAATTCTCATATACACTTTCTACAAAATTTTGATATAAATGTAACGTATAATATTAAAGGTACAGACAAACACAACACAACAGGTTTTGCCAAGTGAAATGAAGAAGCAGTATACTAACCACCAAGCAACATAAAGGATAATTAAAAGACATAACAAAGCAGAAAAGACTATAAAACAAAGGAAAGAAACAAAGAAGAATAAAAAGAAAATTTTTTTAATTTATTTCGTCTAACAAAAAGACTCATAAATGACTCCCTAAAGACTTATAAATGATTATAAACATGACTCTAAAAAGACTCGAAAAAGGGTCCGAAATTAATCAACAAAACACCAAAAAATGATTGAAATACGACTCGAAAAAGACTCATTTGTGATTTGTTTAGAAGAGTCGCCTGAGGTTATGTTTTCCTACCGACAAAGGAGTCATTTATGATCAGAAAATGAGCTCATATTCTAGCTTTTTAATCGTGCAGTCGGATCAAAAAAGACTCGAATTTGATTAAAATTTTCAAAAAATGCTGACTGGGATAGTTTTATTGACGACCTACCCTTTTAATAACTGATCAAGCAAATTGACTTTACTTTTTGACGGCGTTTCATCTGACACTCATTCACGATGCCATTGTCGCTATCATCAGCATCGGTTCCTGTCAATATTGCTATTATCCATGCCCAGACATTAAACTGCAGCAAAATGATGTTGATACTACCATACTGGCGCTGCAAATGTGACTCTTGTGCTTGTAGCCGTGTGTAGACCAGTTGATAATTATGACGGGAAATAAATTTCAGATGATTGCTTTATTGTCAGTTTATCCGTTTCTCTATCTGATGCATTTAAAGTGTCATGGAATTGCCTTTAGCGAAAAGCTTTCATTTAAAAAAATAAGAATTTAACGAGAGTGATATGTGTTGCATATATCAATTTAATTATTGTATATAACAATGGTGGGAATTACATGTTGCTATATTACGCTGATGAATCGAATTGCAATTTTTGTTTATAAGTAAAAATAAAAAGCTTAGATTATAAAACAACAAATTCTTGTATAACAAGTGGTCTTGCCGTGAAGTCAACATACCAAAAAAGAATACTAATCAAATTAGAAATAGTCAGAAGCTATCATCCAACACCCCAGAAGGATATAAATTCCGTTAGAACAATAGCAAAGTCAACAAAACCATGAACACAATGACATTCTTAATTTATTTAGACATTATATTAATCCTAGAAAACAAAAGGAACTAAACAAAACAATCTAATGGCAATAGCGGCGAAATTGTAAAGAGAAGGACCAACAAGCTAAAATTGCGACCAGTATCATTCATGTGATTGAGAAAAAGAGAAAGAAAATGTAAATCGAAGGCACTGGCAAAAATATGCAATCAAGAGAAAGAAACCACCCCCACCACTAGCAGCATAATGCCAAAATCATCAACAACGCCTCAAACAGGCCATAATCATTACTAACTTATACGCATACAGTGACATTTTCACTCACACTTATAAAGGAACAGTATGATCAAAACCATCACCCTGACATAGAAGGAAGAGACATCTCAGCAGTAAATGACAACAGCGTTTGAACATCAGAAATAAAGTTTGGCATTTACCATCATGGCCACGGCGACTGTCAGTCACCAGAACTTTAAGACGGATACGATATTGCAGAGAAATAACAAAATAGAGAAAAACACTATGACGAAATATAAATACTATATACTGGTACATGCTATGTATTTACAATATGACACAGTGGAGGAGTTATTGGTAACAATAATGACAGAATTATTATGAAACTTGAACACATAGTGAACTACGCGGAACTAGGATTTTTGTTCGTTTAAATGTGTTTCATTAGAGGTAGGATGTTTAAACCTGCTATTAACGTGCATATTTCCATATAAAACATCCATGAAAAATTATCAATTAATTATATAAATTTCATAAACGACATTTAAAACGACTTCGATTTGGTGCATTTTCGGTGTTTTAAGTTTTCTTCGACTTTGGCACAGCCGACTCTATTCCCACAAATTAAATAATGGCATTATCAAAGTTGCTTGTCCCCACTGTGTCCCATTCGTAAATTGTGTTTTGTTATTTGTATTAGTCCAAATAATATGGCTTCAAACTCCTTGGAACGAATTACTAGATAGCGAACGAAACACAGGCAGCGGTAGTAAATGTCACGATGATAGACGCAGCTCGACGAATAAATAAATAAACGAGACAAGCAAACAAACCTAACAGACGTCCAGGCAAGTGGAGACTGAGTCTATATTGGTGTACGATGGAAAAATGATAATGGAAAATGTACGTATAGCTTTACGGTAACGTTGTTGAATTTCATAAATTTATTTTGAAAACTTGGGGCGTAGTTAAATTAAATAATTCAACTGAGGATACAACAACAAAAACAATGCCAAAGATTGCCAGTAAGAAAAACGAAAAGAATACCGAAATGACATATCAACTAAGCAAACAAAATGATGGAATTGCCCGGTGGCAAAACCAACATTGGTGGTTGAGGAAAACATCTAATTTTCGTAAGAAAGGTCCCCTTATACATTATTTGTTGTTTTTAAGTTGTCTTGCTACCATAATTTTCAATTTTTTGTTTGTCTACCACGAAAATAACATCAAAGAGGGAGTATTGTCATTTGGCACTGCAATGTTTATAAATCACTCAATTGTGTAAATAATTAAATCTGCCTCCTGTGTAAAATGGGCAGCGAAAAGGACGGAGACAACAAATTCCTAAAACTCATAGACCTCTCTGTGGATTTCGTGTTTTTTATAATTTAAAAAAAAAATACTTCGAAAGTATTTGGTGACGAACAATTTTGAAAAATGTTGATCAATATTAAATTTAATACATTATTATTGTTAAATTTTATGTTTGGGTGCAGTTTTTGGGAGCTGCATTAATACAGGCTTGTTCATCTTTAACGTGCTTTCTTAATGTGTACCATTGTCGCCTCTTCTCCCTCTTCCGATAGCCCTAAGCGCAATTATGTTCAAAATAATGTCTCAGTTTGGTATCAGTGCAAAACTCCTACTTATCATGATCTACCCGCACTTAAATTGTGAAAGACGCTTCAGAACCAATCGGTATTTCTCGAAACCGCTATGAACACGACAAACAATTATAATAGTGAGAAAGAAACTTGAATAATATAGGTAAAAATATTCTAATAAGCTGTTCGCAGCAGACGCCTCGATACTTAGGTTATTTGGGATCTCTCAAATGAATATTTTTAGTAAAGCACAAGTAAAAAAGTATCAGGCTGACAGAGATATATCCTCAGCCTATGTGAATTGAAACCTTAATCTACGGTCAGATCGAATGTACAATATTTAGGGTATTTTCAGAAATTTGTGGTTCTTTTTGGACATTTGAACTTGCCGACTAAAATGTGGATTAGGATTAAAGTTCAAAAGTGTTGCGGAGGAGGAATAGACGGACATAGTCCATTATTTTGCGATTCATATCTATTCGATAGATATCGCGCTCGCTAGTCATTTCAGTGGGTCATCGTTAAACTTCTGGACCAGTATGGCGGGAAGCATGGTCATTTTAGTGACATTTTTTAATATTGGAGGAAAGTACCCGAAGTTGTGGACAAAATATTATATATTCCACATTTTAGACCAAATCGGTTGATCAGTTCATGAGTTATCTTGCTCTCCAGTCACCACACATGGTACCATAGGGATTTTTTACATCTTTCGGGTGCTTTCTCAAGAAGTATGGACTTGCCCATAAAAAACTTTTACCGTCGTAATTGAGGCAGCAAATTGAAGCTGCTTTAACAAAAAAGTAATTCGAGAGCAGGTCTTACAGTGAACATATCCGAAATTTTGTGTGGGAGGTACCCGAGGGAGTGGACAATTATAGTCCATATTCGAACATAATCTATATCTGGTAGATATATTAGGATGTGTAAAGTATGGACCAAATCGGTCACTTTCTTCAAGAGTTATGGTGCGCACAATTTTTCCGAACACTTTTGAACTTTTGTCGGGGAGGTACCTGAAGGATTCAACCGATATTGCTTATCTTCGAACTTAAACTAACTTTGGCAAAATATTATGATTTTGGACCGAATCGGCAGATCAGTTCAAGAGTTATCTTGCGTTCCAACCACTACACCCGGTGCTATAGGGGTTGTTTGCACCTTTTAGGCTATTTTCTCAGGAATTATGGACTTACCCCTGATGAAACTTGAATCGTCGTAATGGAGGGCAGTGACTACAAGTTGTTACAACAAAAATCAAAGCGATTCGAAAGCAGGTCATAAACTGAACGTTTCTGAAAGCTTGTGTGGGAAGTACCTGAAGGAGTGGACCCATTGAGTCCGTATTGAAACCGCATCTAAGTCTGGTAGAGATTGCACGATGTGCAAAATATGGACCAAATCAGTTATCGTGCGCACAAATTTTCCGAACATTTTCGAACTTTTCTGGGGAAGGTACGGGAAGGAGTGGACCGATATAAGTTATATATAACTTATTTCTATGAGACGCATTATGCCCGTACGAAAGTGTATATACCCTCGGTATACTGACGGTATAAACAATCCGTTCTTTAATAAAACAAGTAAGAACGGGGTTTAGTTCGGACGTCCGAGCTTTTTACACACTCCACCACGAACTGTATTGAATTAAATATGAACAATTATTAACTACTAAACTCTTCATCTACGTTAAGATTAATTTTTTTTTCTGTTTCTGCCTATTAATCACTAAAATAACGTTTATTCCATTGAAATATAAAAAAACTCACAACGCACAAATCGATTTAAAAAAACTTATTTTTTTGAAAAAAGTATGAAATGACATTTTTTTCAAAAGTTATTTCCTGCTGCACGATTAAATAAACTTACACCTACTAATAACTAAAATAACGATTATTACATTTAAACATTGAAAAGGGTCATGTGATTTTTTTTGTAAAACAATTATATCTTTGAAAAACGCGCTTACGACATTTTTATGATTTTCAGAATTAAAGAAAATTAGTGAGAAACAAATGTAATGTCAGTTTAGTTATTTTATGTTGCTATTAATTTTATTTTCAATTATATATCTTCAAAAAATTGCCCACAATTCTGATAAATTCAAATTTCAAAATCATTTTGTGCTCGAGATTTTTTCACCGAATCAACTTATAATTAGGATTTTATGTAACCATATGTAAAATATCATCACACTATGATGCAGGTATACGAGGTTGTAAAAAAGTTATAACCCTAATGTATATGTCTACCTCGACTGAGAATTTTATGCTGATCAAGAATATACTATATACTAAATAGAATCTCCGACGAATATTTCGGAATGACAAGTTTAATTATATTCTCCATATTATGGTGGAGAGTATAAAAATATATATGTATATACATAAACATAACCCTTCTTGGACAAGAGGAATTTAATAAATAGTGTACACACATTTATTTTATTCTAAATATATTAGAATTTCATTGAATAATATCGATTTTTTCTATACACAATGTTAAACTGAACTAGACTCTATGACTATCATCAGCAATACTAAATCCGCACGCCTCCTTCCACAGCCAACACAATTATGACAGGTAATAAAAATAATTTATGCACATTAAGGGTTGCTAAATATTCCAATTGTAGCCAGTGGGGGAGGAAAAACAACAATATTTCTCAGAAAAAGAAACACATTAAAACATTTGGCATTTTGGCGGACTGTCAGACAAAAAATGAGAAATTTCGGAACTGTCACCACTAAAATATATAGTGCTGACAAGCAGCTATGATAATATGGCAGGCGTTGTATGAAGAGGGGGTTAAAATGACACACACACATTTACACAGATACGAAAAGTATTCTCTGCTTCCTTTACTGCTTCAACCCATCCTTTGTAAACCCTAAACGAAGGCTTTGATGTGCCATTACCACTAGACAGCGCTTATTTTTGGTTATAATTCATTTTTACTATCACAAAATCACAAATCAAATTTTTGGGCATGTGATGGTTATTACCAATGGCTGTGGCATCGGTAGTGGCTGTGGTGTTAAAGGAAGTAGACCTTTTTTTGTAACCATGCTTGTGTATATGTTTGCCTATTTATGTGAGTTCGTCATTATCTCTTTACTCGTCTATCTATATGTATTAAAGGCCTTTTCTCATGGTGGTATTATCATTCAAAAGCTTTTGGCCAGGATTTCATTAAAACATACTGACTGCTGCATACATAAAGCAAGGACATATCATTTAGAAAAATTAATGTCATTTCCAAAAAAGGACGAATGAATGAACATTCTTAACCACCACCTTAGACGATAAGGTTAGTGGCTTCCATTCATTCAACAATATGGCCGGACGGCCGGTCGTCTAAGGTTATTGTTGTGCGTGAGTGTGTGTTCGAGTATATTTGGCTATGTGTTCTGCGGCGTCTCATAATTTTTATGATATCTGTGTCCAATCTTGTGATTTATTACTTTTGCAAACATCAGAAACATGCCGAAAATGGCACACACACATACCCAGTTTAGCTGCGGAACCAGAATTCATATTTTATTATTTTATTCATCAACCTTGAAGTCATTTGGGACACAGAAGATGAGTGAAGAAAACGCAGCATGATTTCACTTCCGCTTCGACATCATGTTATGAATTATCAAAATGTCCCTTACATTATCCAGATGTTTTCAAAATCGGCAAAGGAGCGTGCTAGTATTATATTTATGGCGACCTTTTTTGTTAGAGTATTTCCAAATTGTTATAGAAATTTGAAGATAAAAATGAGATTAGAATTTTGACAATTCGTAATCCAGTCGGTCAGATTTTACATATTATGTAGTTTGTCGACTTATAACATAAATGAGAATGACCATTTAGTATCATTCTTCTTCTTTATTTGCCTATTCGATTTTCCAAAGTTGGCGACCAAAAATTCAAATACAAGAATAATATTACAATAGTTTTATAGATACTAAATTTTTAAATTATTAAATATTGTTAATACATCGGCAAAAGTCTCTCTGTTTCTGGGTTCACTTTACTGGCAGATTTATGACATCACTTATGCCGGTCCATTCTTGGGAGTTGTTGATCCATGGTAGTTGTTTCCTTCCATGTTTATACGGATAATACTTTGCAGCATTTTGTATTTCTGATTTCTCATAATGTGGCCTAAGTATGCTTAGAGATGGACAGTGGGTAAATACCCAATGGGTAAATACCCGGTAAATACCCATTTGTGGGTATTTATTTGGGTATTTACTATATTGAATCGCTAATACAACATCTTAGACCCTATTTCTGAGTTTAGGTTATGAAATCGTTTCAAAATGGATAGTTTTACAATACTTTAAACAAGTGGGTAAATACTTGGGTAAATACCCGAGTATTTACCCAAGTGTTGTGGGTAAAAACTCATTAACTGCCGAACCACTTGACGTAGGCTGACAAAATTTGGCTCAAATCTTACTTATGTCAAGAGAATATCTAGCATTGAAAATGGGGTCTCTGGGTCCATGTTTTGATATAGCCCCCATATAACCGTACCTCCCGATTTAAGGTATTTTTTTGTCTATTTGCCTCATTGTACAATCATAGTGGCTGAAATTTGGCACAGTGAGTTCTCAATATGTAGAAAATATCCTTGCAAAAATTTGTCAACATATGTCCACGTTTTCTAATAGCCCCCATATAAGGGTACCCCGATTTCGAGTATTTACCCAAATGTTGGGTAAAAACTCATTAACTGCCGAACTACTTGACGTAGGCTGACAAAACTTGGCATAAATCTTACTTATGTCAAGAGAATATCTAGCATTGAAACTGGGGTCTCTGGGTCCATGTTTTGATATAGCCCCCATATAACCGTACCTCCCGATTTAAGGTATTTTTTACCTATTAGCCTCATTGAACAATCATATTGGCTGAAATTTGGCACAGTGAGTTCTCAATATGTAGAAAATATCCTTGCAAAAATTTGTCAACATATGTCCACGTTTTCTAATAGCCCCCATATAAGGGTACCCCGATTTCGAGTATTTACCCAAATGTTGGGTAAAAACTCTTTAACTGCCGAACCACTTGACGTAGGATGACAAAACTTGGCATAAATCTTACTTATGTCAAGAGAATATCTAGCATTGAAACTGGGGTCTCTGGGTCCATGTTTTGATATAGCCCCCATATAACCGTACCTCCCGATTTAAGGTATTTTTTACCTATTAGCCTCATTGAACAATCATATTGGCTGAAATTTGGCATAGTGAGTTCTCAATATGTAGAAAATACCCTTGCAAAAACTTGTCAACATAGGTCCACGTTTTCTAATAGCCCCCATATAAGGGTACCCCGATTTCGAGTATTTACCCAAATGTTGGGTAAAAACTCTTTAACTGCCGAACCACTTGACGTAGGCTGACAAAACTTGGCTCAAAACTTTCTTACACCAATAGTATTAAACGTATTGAAAATGGAGTCCCTGGGTCCATGTTTTGGTATAGCCCCCATATAGTCGTACCTCCCGATTTAAGTTTTTTTCATCTATTAGCCACATTTTACAACCAAAACTAAAACTCTGTATCTGCCGAACCATTGGCGTAGCCTGACAAAATTTGGCTCAAAACTTTCTTATATTAATAGTATTAAAGGTATTGAAAATGGAGTCCCTGGGTCCACTTTTTGATATAGCCGTACCTCCCGATTTCAGAAACCCATATTGGGGCTACAAAACGTGGACCTACGTCGATAATTTTTGCAAGGATATTTTATACACATTTGGGAACCCACTGTACCAAATTACAGTCAGTATGATCGTAAAATGTGGCTAATAGTTAAAAATAACTTAAATCGGGAGGTACGGCTATATGGGGGCTATATCAAAACATGGACCCAGGGACTCCATTTTCAATACCTTTATTACTATTGATATAAGAACATTTTGAGCCAAAATTTGTCAGCCAACGTCAAGTGGTTCGACATTTAATGAGTTTTTACCCACATTTGGGTAAATACTCGAAATCGGGGTACCCTTATATGGGGGCTACAGGAAAACGTGGACCTACGTTGACAAATATGTGCAAGGATATTTTATACTCCTTGAGGACTCACTGTGCCAAATTACAGCCAATTTGGTTGTAAAATGTGGCTAATAGATGAAAAAACCTTAAATCGGGAGGTACGGCTATATGGGGGCTATATCAAAACATGGACCCAGGGACTCCATTTTCAATACCTTTATTACTATTGATATAAGAAAGTTTTGAGCCAAATTTTGTCAGCCAACGTCAAGTGGTTCGACAGTTAATGAGTTTTTACCCACATTTGGGTAAATACTCGAAATCGGGGTACCCTTATATGGGGGCTACAGGAAAACGTGGACCTACGTTGATAAATATGTGCAAGGATATATTATACTCCTTGAGGACTCACTGTGCCAAATTACAGCCAATTTGGTTGTAAAATGTGGCTAATAGATGAAAAATACCTTAAATCTGGAAGTACGGCTATATGGGGGCTATATCAAAACATGGACCCAGAGACCCCATGTTCAGTACCAGAAGTTCTGTTGACATAAGAAAGATGTAAGGCAAATTTTGTCAGCCTACGTCAAGTGGTTCGGCAGTTAATGAGTTTTTACCCAACACTTGAGTAAATACTCGGGTATTTACCCAAGTATATACCCACTAGTTTAAAGTATTGTAAAACTATCCATTTTGAAACGAATTTACAACCTAAACCCAGGAATAGGGTGTAAAATGTTGTATTTGCCATTCAATATAGTAAAAACCCAAATAAATACCCACAAATGGGTATTTACCCGGTATTTACCCACCGTGTGGGTATTTACCGGGTAAATACCCGGTAAATACCATCTCTAAGTATGCTTTTTTACGTCTCTTTATATTGTTCAGCAGTTCTTTTTCTTTATGTAAACTTCTTAGAACCTCATTATTTGATATGAATTGTGTACATGATATCTTTATATGCGACGATTTGTCCACATCTCAAAGGCCTCCAGTTTTTTTCATATCTACGGATTTTAAGGTCCACGTTTTTATGCCATATAATAGGACAGACCATATATGACAAATAACAAAATTCCTTTGCAATTCCATTTGAAAAAAATTAAAAATTTTTTTCGCGAGCACATCTACTATTTTTGTTGTAGAGTTAAAGGAAAAAAATCTGGTTTCAAATCTGCTCGCGTTCACGAATTTGGCCGATGCGCGCAAACGTTATAGCGGTTTCTATCCTCTTATAAAGAAAGAACATTTTAAAATTTCTTATTTTTTGTATTGAGAAAATGTAAGCATATATCAGTAACAGCATTTGATATCCATCCGTAGATGCACCAAAATTTCCAAAATGTGTTTTTATTTTCGCGGAAAATCAAAAAAATTAAAAAAATCTGGCAATAAATATAAATTATACTAACTCAGAGTCCGTATAAACCTCTAAAAACTAAATTAATAATACGTACAGAAACTAGACAACGCGTAAAAAATGTGAAACCGAAATTATAAACATTGGCTTTATAAATTGCATATTATAACAACAACAAAAGAGAAAAAACTCATTGTTGGAAAATATTGTTACAAATATATTTTTTGGTTTGTTTCGAAAAATTAGAAAAAAATATTTGAGAGTTATCCAACTTTTTCGCTAAAATCTAGTACATAAATTAAAGTATTCTGCTAAAACTTTATCAAAATATATGGTTTACCATCGTGAAAGCTTAACTGCTTACTGTGATTACTTATAAGGATAGGAAATTAAGAGTAATATTGAAATTACTATCATTTAAAAGATATGAAAATTAAAAAGCCAGTAACTCGCGAATTAGTTAAAGTCGGTTGATGCGCATCCGATTTTGGATAAAGCGAATCAATCTCTTTCAATATTTGTGCATATTTCGATGTTTCACTCAGCGGCCATTGTGTGCCGCCAGTTGCATCATGCACTGCAAAAAACCTTAAAGTTGGTAAAAGTCGTGCAATGTGCATACAATTTTGATGCGCATCCGGTTTCATCAGCGCCCATCAAAAATACGTCAATATACACCTATTTCAAATTGATCTTCAAAACCCGCGGATGTGCCTCCACATTCAATTTTTGGCGAAATACCCATATTACTCGCGTATCTCTGTTTTTTTATGACACGTGTTTTCGCTAATATTATAATCGCGAGTAAAGGATTCCATTTATGTAACAAATTTTAAAGAAAATCGCGGTTTATACGCGGATTTGTCAGAATATATTTTTGCTGATTTACCGATTTTCAAGGTCTCTATATTTGCGGTTTTAGTAGATAAATTTGATCGCGCAAGGCTTCATTAGAACCGTCGCGTAAAAACTAAATTCACGCGGGTTTCAAAGGAAATTGAATGACAGTTGTAAATTTTACACGTAAAAAATATGTTTTGTAAGAAAATTCACGCATGAAATGTTGGCCTTTCGACTCCAATTACTAGGATGCTGTAAGGAGCACACTCATGAGATATGCACCAAACGACGTAAAATCATGAGTTCTATAATCGTGTTATGAGTTTGGAATAGTTAGTTAGTTTTAGTTTAGTTTTATTTTGTTTAATTCGTAATTTACAATTCTAATGTATAACATTTCATATTAAGAAAGGAAACAAAATACGATAGATATTTTGACAATAACTGTGAAGTTGTCTGTCAAATTTTGCAGTTTTTAAATTCTGTTAATATGTAAGGTATAAATAGATTTATCTACATTTAAAACATTTGTTGAATTATGCTTTTTCTATATTTAAGAGCGTTTCGTACATAATTAGATAACTTTTCCCATCCGTTTTCAATATATCCATTTAAGATGTTTATTAATTCATTTTGTTCTAAATATGATTTTCCGAAAAAACATCTTCTTATTTCACGTAAAATTGGACATTTAGCAATGAAATGTTGCATGTTTTCGACATCACCAGAGTTACATAAGGGACATTGTTTAGTATCATTTACTCCAAACTTGTTCCCGTTTAGAGGAAGTACATCTGCTCTTGTTTTCATTATTGTTGAAATCTTGTTCAAATTCCAGATATTAACCATATAATCTGTACCAACATCTGGGTTCAAAAAACGGTAAAATCTGTTTTGGCTAGACATTGCCTTTTCTCGTTTTTCCAAATAGCTTCTTCTTCTGAGTATAACCATCATTGAACTAATTGAGGTTAACCATTCCTGTGATGTTATATACGCATTTGATGTTGTGATATTTACACCATCAGCAAGAGTTTCTATGGCTTTTGCCCAAAATAAACGTTTATCCCATATTTTTAGTGAGAGAATATGCGGTAGCCTTTCGTTATTATACTTATGTACAGTATTGGTGATATAATCTAAATGAAGTTTTAATGTGTAAAAATGGTTTTCAGGGACATCCATTTCTAGTGCCAATACATAATTTGGTATGGAATCCGGTAGTTTTAATACTCTTTTCAGAAAATACCTCTGAAGCTTATCTACTTCCTCAAACCATCCAAATCCCCATATTTGCGCTGCGTAGGCCTGAGTTGTTCGACAAACGCTCTGAAAAATCTTCCACTTCGCAATTAATGACATTTCAGGTCTATTTAACACATCTTTCCATGTTGCATTAATGCAGGTTTTTGATTTGATGTTTCTATTTTCAACATGTTTGGAGAAAAACATTTTTGGAGTTATATTGACACCTAGATAGCAATATTCATTAACAATTTCAATTTCCTGGTTACGGTAATGCCAACTTTCCTGCGTAGACAATCGACCTCCGTTTCGAAATACCATTATTTTGGATTTTGCCAAGTTTACTACCATATTCCATTTTTCACAGTAACTTTCCAGTCTTATTATCATTTCCTGTAGAACTTCCTTATCATCGGCTAATATAACAATATCATCCGCGTATAGTAAAACACGTATATTTAGCTCATCAATATTCAATCCTCCTTTTAGGTGGTCATGGAGATCGTTTAGGTACAGAGTGAAAAGCAAAGGCGACAATAAACATCCCTGACGCACTCCCGTATAAGTATTAAAACTCTCTGATGCTTCTTTTCCTGTCCATATTACACACCTTGTATTTCTGTAAATACTCTCTAATAGATTGACTATTTTTGTTGACATCCCCATATTGTGGAGCTTATAGATTAGGAGTCTTCTAGAGATCATATCAAAGGCGGCCGAGAAGTCAACGAAAAACGCATAGACTTTTCTCCTTTCGTGAAATTTAAGGTGCACTATTGACGAGAGATTATAAATATTGTCTACCGTCGAGTATCCAGATCTGAAGCCAGCTTGGTATTCATTTAATATTTTATTCTCATCTACCCACATTTTTAATCGGTTGTTCAGAATTCCCATAAAAATTTTAGCGGACGAGTTCATTAGGGAAATTCCTCTATAATTACTTGCCATGTTATAGTCTCCTTTTTTATGGATTGGAAATATTACTGACTCTTCCATTATTTCATCCATGTTCCCATTGTTGAGTATTTTGTTATATTGAAAAGCGAGCTCTTCTAAAAAGTCCTGTGATGCGTACTTAAAGAATTCGTATGGCACTCTGTCTATTCCTGGCGCCTTTTTTTCCTTTGTGCGTTTTAATATTTCTTTTATTTCCAGGACATCGATTTCTCTATCTAGTAGTTGGTCTGTTATGTACAACGCTGCGTATTGGACATCGTTTGCGAATTGCTGATGGTTTAAAAGTTTTTTAAAATAAGATCTGAAATCTTGGGCAGATAAATTTGTTCCGATCATCAAATTTTGGCCTCTTATCTGCTTTGCAATTTCCCACCATTGTTTGGAATCAACTGTGCTTGATAGCTTTAACTCTAACTCTCTCGCATATTCACTTTTTCTTTCTCGACATATTCTCTTATAAGCACTTAGGGCTTCCAAGTATAATATTTTATCGTCTGATGCATCCGTTCTTCTAAAGATATTAAGACGTTTAAACGATTCATTGCGAGCTTTTTCACATCTGTAGTTGAACCAATTAGACTTGTAAGTTTTTGGTTTGCAATTTGCGTTTGATTTTATCGCAGATTTATAAATTACGCAGGATAAGTCTTTTAAATTACAGACTTCGCCTTTGTTTTTTGCCATTATTAAATTTCGGCTCAACGTTTCTTGAAATCTCCTACCTTGTTTTTCCCACTGCAATTTTGGAAGTAGGCCTAACGGCTTTGTGTTGATTCGTGTTTGTCGCGTTTCAATCTCTATTGTCAGTGGTAAGTGATCCGACCAAATCTTTTCCTCAACTTCAAACCTTCTAACCAGCTTTAGTCCATCGTATGTTACAGCAGCTATATCGTTTACTGAATTTCCCATTGTATTTATGAAGGTGTAGTGACCTGCTTCATCCCCAATTGTTCTTCCATTTAGTACTATCATACCACTGTCATCACAAAATTCCATAAATCGTCTGCCTTTTGAATTGACTATTGAATCCTTTGAGATTCTACTGTCTTTGCCAGCCACAAATTCCTTTTGCAAACAACTATCTAGATGTTGCTGCAGATTTCCTATACGTATGTTTACATCTCCTGCCAAAATTATTACGTTTTCATTAAAGTGTTTGAAGATCTCCTTTACTGCGGCGAAATCGCATAGCCAGTTGTCACCTCTTATATAAACTGGTACAAATAAAAGGCTTGTTTCCGGGGTATTAATGTTGATTGTAATAATATTTTCATTACGCTGAAAAGTGTGGTTTATTCCAATTTGCGACAAATCTCTCTTCACCCCACATAATATTCCACCAATAGTTCTACCGTGATTATGATTTCGTTGAGCAGTCTGCCAGTGTAAATCAAAATTTGTAAAATATTTTTTCCATCTTTCTTCTTCTGCTTCTTCTACGTGAGTCTCAATAAGTGCGAACATTTCAAAGCTCCTAACATATTCAAAAAATTCAGGATAAAGGCATTTGTTTTTAAGACCATGCACATTGTATGTTAGTATTCTTAAATTTTTCTTAGTAACTTCGGATATATCTAATTTATTATTATTTGCTTTTTCGCATGTAACTAGTTTTTTAAATTTAATAAGTTTTTTATAATATTGTACTTAAGATTTAGATTGAATTCTTCACCATATAGTTCTATCATAACGTTAACTGCATTACGTGTACCGCATACCAATTTCTTTTCAGCATCCCACTTGAACCATTTATCGGCAATCTTCAGCCTGTCATCCCTCACCTTCACCTGGTGTTTATTGCTAAAGCTGATCAGATTCCTTCTTATTTTTAGCATAATGATTTTGTCGATTCTGCGCTCTGCATTTAAATCTCTTTCAATGAATATTCGACTTCCTTTTAAATGGCTTGTTCTTCCAAGTACAATCTCTGTATCGTTCTCCGTTTCAAATTCTACCAAAACCGCTGACATTCCACTTCTTTGGTACAAAGATTTTACGGATTTGATCTTATCATCCATATTAATCTTTAAGACGTGTTGACACAGCTTCCGTATTTCAAATATATTTGTTTGCTGCTGTTGAAGTCCTCGGAATATTAAGTTTTTGGCTTTTATGCTCTTCTCCAAATCATCGAGACGTCTCTTCAGCATGGAATTTTCGCTTTTTAATAGCTGCATTTCGTGTGTCAAGCCATCATTGAGCGTTTTTAAGTTACTTACTTCCTCAGTGAGCGTTGTAATTTTTCCTAATACTTCCTCATTACATTCTCTTATTATTGATTTTAGGTTGGCAACACTCAAATCAGAAACTTTTACCTCATTCATCTTATATATTTTAGATTTACTTGATGATGCTCCTTCAGGAGAGAGATTACTAGCTTTTCGTTTTTCCAGTTTGTTTTAATAATTATTTTCTTCGAGCCACTGTAACTTTAGTTTTTAACGGACTTTTTGCCTATTGTGAATGATATTTTCCAGATAGTGTAGCAACGGCCTTTTTTTTAGTTTGACATATGTGTCAGCGAACAGCTGTGTTTTGTTGATCTGATGTTGTTTATTTATCTATTTCGCCGAGCGGTTAACATTAAAACTCGTGTTGTGCAATTTGTGAAACAAAAATGTTAAGTTATGATTTGTTTTTAATTGAAAAGTTTAATAAAACGAGCACTCCACACTGCTTTCTTTTTAATACCCGCGAAGTATAACAGGATCCAAGTGAATGTGGCACCTTTGCAGCTTCCAAGATTCAGTTTAAACCACGGATAAATTACTTTGTTAAGAGGTCACTTGCAACACAACCGTACGTATTAACAGCGGTACAATATTTTTTTTTTTTTTTTTTTTTTTTTTTTTTTTTTTTTGGAGTTTGGAATATTATCTTCTTGCGCGTCCGGATTATTAAAAAAATTCAAAAAACCCCGAAATTTCGGCTTCAAAATGTCAGCATCAATTTTAGGTGGATGCAGTGGATATATCGAAAAATCATACACTGCTATCTTATTGCCTGTGATTCATTCTTTGGGAATAGGTCTATAAAATGTAAGGTTAAGCCAGAAATCGCATGGGAACATAAAAAAACTTGTTGGCTTCAACCCATTTTTACCCACTTTTCTACATTGATGCCAACACAGCTTCCACGAAAATTAATTTTAATGGCCGACATTATGGGATCCCTCCTAAAACACTTCATTTTAAAGAATTGTAGTCATACTTTATAAAATATGTTTTCATATATGTATCTTATTTTGGTTTTTAATTTTATATTATGACTTGTAAAAAGTTTTTTATATTTAAAAACAAGTAAGAACAGACTATAGTCGGACGGGGCCGACCATGTGATACCCTATACCACTATCCCTGTGCACTAGCTTTCCGGGCTAGCTGTTATAAGATGTGCATTAGAAATTTTACCAATTTTCACACAAAAGTTTTGATCAATTTAACCCGCTAAATATTATCCGATCATACCGTTGACTTGCACGCTACTTCTTCATCTCAAACCAAAACTACGTTTAAAATTTCGCGCCGATCGGACTATTATTGCGACCTACAGAGCGGCTACAAAATCGAGCAAAAATTTTGTTTTTGGTCCATTTCATCCCTTTAACATTTCACGATCATCGCCAAAAACTAATCAGTTCTATTCTGGTCCAAACCCGACCTCCATACTAAATTTCGTGACAATCGGTCCATAATTGCGGCCTCTAGCTTGATTACAATTTTTAATGGACGGACAGACGGACGGACGGACGGACACACATCGCTAAATCGCTTTATCTCGTCGAGATATGAAGTTTGGTATACCACATGAGGGGTCTACGACGAATATTTCGCGGCGTTACATGAATTTTTGGGAAAACAAACTTATTATACCCTTTTCCACATTGTGGTATAGGGTATAAATATGTCTCTAGAAATTTCAATCCTGCATGCTATTTCTTAAGAAATGTTCCATTATAGCACCAAGATTAGGCCGGGGCGATTTGAAAACCTTTTTGGACCCTTCGCGACTCTGATTCCTTGGATTGAACTGAGCAAAAAAGTCTAATGGACCAATGCCTACGATGAAAATCAAGCCTCCCGATTTTGACTTTATGTTTTTTATCTACGTTTTTTTGACATCTTCGTATATAACAGCCAAACCATTGAGATTTCCGAGCCAACGCAAAGACAACAATTGTAGCCAAGACATAATTAAGAACTCTCTAATACATCGCAAAAGCATTGGAACGCTTTTTCAGGCAGTTTTGGTCTTGAGTTGCAAACTTTTCGGAAAATGTCGATTAATGACACTGTGCTACAAAAGGTGACCAGAAAAATATTCAAGCGTTCTGATGCAAAATTCCATCGTGTTGGGATGCATGGAAAACGAAAATGCCTTTAGTTCGTTTGGGTCGTTTCGTATTATTTTTTTATAACGGTAAAAGTAGTGAAAATCTGGGTTTCTAATATTTTCAAAGTTAAACGGGCATATCTTATTTTTTCAACAACGGATTTCTTTTGATCTTTCTTCCTTTTAAGGGGGTGAATAATATCTTTTGAATAAGCTATTATTGTTTTAAATCGGTTAACAAATGGCTAAGTTATAGTGGTTTAAGTCTGAAAACCCCCACAAAAAAACAAAGCCTGACTAAGAAAGTAGAAAATCCCATTTTTCAAATTAGGCAAAGTAGGTTGGCGTAGTTGACCAACTAACGGATATCTCCGCAATAGTCGGTAATACATCACATTTTTCAATTTTTTTGGAAATCACGCTACAGGTCGCATAATTGATCGAATCGTCACGAATTTTTTTAGGGTTAATGAGGGTCTCAGACATGAAGAAGCCTGTTGATTTTGGTGATGGTCGGATAATATTCAGGGGTCGTAATGGGCAAAAAACTTATTTGGATAAAAAGACAACGTTTCTTTTTCCAAAGCGAATATCTCAGCTTCTATATAGGGTATACCAAAAGAAAAAGCATGAAAGTAGAAAACATCACCTTTCTAATGATGTAAAGTAGGTTCTCGTAGGTGATCAAGCAACGAAGATATCACAATAGTCGCAAATAAAACCAAAATTTTCATTCTTGCGATTTTAATTATAATGACGGATATCACACCTTTAGTTGGGGACCTTCTAAAAGCAATGCCTGACTAAGAAAGTAGAAAATCCCATCTTTCAAATTATGCAAAGTAGGTTGGCGTAGGTGGTCAAATAACAGAAATATCGCAATAGTCAGTAATGTATCCCTTTTTCCAATTTTTCTGCAATCACACTACAGTTCGGAATTTCGATCGAATAATCACGAAATATTCTCACAGAGATAGAAGCCTACTGATGTTGGTGATGTCGTGAGTGGTCAAATATAAAATTAAATATTAATTATTTTGGTTCAGTTCGCCTTAAGTCATTTCGTATAAAAGCCTGATAGGTGAAAACATTCGTATCTCCCTAAAAGAAATGTTTTCGAGTGAAAAGATTATGCACAGGGGTAGTGGTGTAGGGTATCACATATTCTCACTTGTTAGACTTATTAAACTTTCTGCACATATTTTCATTTTCATGTGGTACAATTTTTCTCGAAAATCGGGGGGCAAGTCAACCAACCCGTCTACCAAATGTCTAGACCTCATGTCCATACAGGATAGAAGTAAGCGTATCTTCCAAACTCTGAGCCTTTCCATCTCAGACGAATATTAGTCCCACCATAAGTTAAAATGGGTGTTACTACTGGGGTATAAATGAGGAATTTCAAATCCTTTGGAAGTCCATTTCCCATCCTGTCCTATTATCGTGACTATAAGGTTTAGATGGAAGTGTTGTAGTGACTTAATTATAAATAAAAACCCGTCTAGTGGTCCATATATCCACCCCAACATCAATCATAATATTCTTAAATTTATTTCATGAAAAGTTTAAACAGCCAATGGAGAACACCTCCCAGTTTGTGGGGTTCCCATTTTAAAATGTGTATGCTTGGTCTTGCTTCAAACCACAATTTTTAATGTGCAAAAAACGTCGTATTTTTTATTGATTTCTATACTAACTTGAAAATCTTTACCCTCATCAAACAATTGAAATTTTAATATAATTCACTCAACTGCGACACTTTATTTTCAATACAATAAAATAAAACGATTATGTACAAATATGTATATGTATGTATGGGTATACACAAATATACATACAAAGATTTCTATATAACTGCGTGTTTATTATTTCATTTGCAGACGATGTTCAACTTTTCATTTAAAATGATGCGAAGCGATAAATCAAGGATAATCTACTTTTCAGGATCATAATTTTTTGTTGTAAATTGACAAGCGCAGTGTCGCAGTAATGCTGAACTAATGTTCATACACACACACGCACACGAGATGTCATTCAAACCTCTATATACACATACTCTTGCAGGAATACAGGCTCAACACACAACTGTCATTCTGTCATTTCAGGAACGACAAGACGAAAACAAAAACAACTCAGGACAAAAAATGGAAAAATACGAATTACAAAAACAGCAAACATATACAATTACACACACATACATACACTTCTAAAGGACTTATGGAAAAAGACATGAAGAATATTAAAGGTCTCACTAGGGAGAGTGTGAGCGAGCGAGTAAGTGGAAAGAAAATAAGGAAAAAGGCTGGCAAAGTGACAGATTTATGTTTGTTATACAATACACAACGCACTTTACGCACATCAAACAAAATACACTGCCACTCACATTTGTATAACATAAATCCAAAAGCACTCACACACACACATACAAACAAACACTTAGATTTAACTGACATACAGACATACCCTGTCGTAGTTTGAATGATTTACTCGCTGGTGCGTAAACTACGAAAAATGACACAGTCATACGCATGTACATATATATTTGTATGGCTTTGCTCAATGGCTGTGCCCATAAGAATGGGTTTTCTTAAATTTCAAATAGAATTCTGTTGTCCCCCTTTTTTGATTGCTCTAAAGACGAGGTCTTCGTCCTTCGTTTAGCCGGATATCAATTTCACATAAAAGTTGTGAAATCACCACTGAATGTATCAATGAAGTGAAAACGAAGGTTAGAGAAAATAATGTGATATGAAAAGAATGTCAGTTTTGCGTATGCACATTGGTTTTCAGCTTTCAAGTTTTGGATAGTGTTATGAGGTAAATTGGTAAATGAAATAAGAACTCAATGAAAGAACAATTAAACTAATAGAACCATGTTCCCACTGATGACAAGAACGAACAGACCAAATATATATTTTACGAGCGTTTAGAAGAAACATATGACCGTTGTCCTGTTACTGACATCAATATTATTCTAGGCGATTTTAATGCCAAAGTTGGAAAGGAGAATATCTTTGGCCCAACAGTCGAAAAATTCACAGTGATTTCGCAGCGGCAAAAAATGGTTGTAAGCACTACCAGATTTAATCATGTCTCGATTCACGTTGTGACAGATGGACCATATTCATCGAGTGTGTTGGATGTAGGATTGACTAGGTTCAAGGTGGTTGCACCAAAGTTACGTACCTGATTGAAGCTAGATATCGCTAAGTTGCAATCACAACAGACAAGGGTGCTTTCTCTCATATCAAACAGTGCACGTCGATTCATATTGGTTCAATGATATGGGACCTACTTTTTATCAACGAGTCCGAACGATACCTTACAATACCACTTGTAGAGCAGTTTTTCATGTCTGAAAACTCAGGAAATAGAAGCCAGCATTACATTAAAGGGATTTGCCACATCCCAACAT
Organism: Musca autumnalis; assembly: GCF_047663935.1. Taxonomy (NCBI): domain Eukaryota; kingdom Metazoa; phylum Arthropoda; class Insecta; order Diptera; family Muscidae; genus Musca; species Musca autumnalis. The sequence goes on along the minus strand of NW_027411755.1, from coordinate 84,401,947 downwards.
TTTGATGTTCTGGCCAGGGATTGAACCGCAGACCTTCTTAGGGCCAGGTGGACGTGAAAATAATAAACACAGACTGCATGGCTGCACACGTAAAACTGCAGGGCCAATTATTCGATAGAGTAAACAAGTGGAAGACGAGATCGCTAAACACGATATTTCAAATTGGAAAAGTAAAGCAACAATTAGAGAGGAATGAAAATCTTTTCTTAGTTCGGCTTATAGGACATTTGTTCTGTAGTGGACCAACTAAGTAAACACTTTGCCAAATGTTGTCGAACTAACTGCCAAACTAACGGCGATAGTATTCCGAGTGTTATTTAGAGCTCTTGTCACATATGCCAATAAGACCGTCAGATATGCTTGAAATCGAACTGGCTATCAGATACGGTTGCTACATACTCTAATATATCTCTTATTTCAGAGAGTATAAAATACTCAAATAGCTTCCCGAAAGGTGAGTGTTACTAGTTAGTCTATAACTATTGCATAATGTCGAGGCCTTAACATGCATCAAGATGGGTATTGTAGAAAACAAGTGAGCAAAGGTTATAGCACTTTAGCGGAACTTTACCAATAACTTTTAGAGGAAATGGCGTAGATTCCTAAAATTTTGCAAAATTGTTTCTTATATTAGTGGATTGTGTGGGGCTCGAATTGGGCCACATAGGCCCGCGGTTTCCTGTAGCGTTCATGTAACGACGGCTGCCGCTTTTACGTTTTACATTCATTTTTCAATCGATTTTGCTGCAAATTGCTATATTCATTTTTCAGCGAATAGAAAAGTTATGTACAAAATATTTTCAATATAGGTTCGCGTTTAGGTATAGCCCCCATTGAACGGTACCGGTCGATGGGACATATTTTAAATGTTACAGACACATTTTCCAACGTATTTGTTTGGCATTTTATGTTCTTCGTAGATAGAGAACCTCTGTGCGAAATATTAGCATCGTACACTGAAAGAAAAATGCTTCGTTGTATCAATGAACGGGATTCATTGATTATTTTTCATTGATGCTATGAAATGTTACATTAATGCAATGAAATGTTTAGTAAATGCTATGAAACATTACGTTAACTAAAATTTAATGATTTTTGGTTTCATTGAATAAATGAAACGTATTTCATTGATGTAACAAAACTTTTTATTTCTTTAAATTTAAAAAAATATGTGAGTATTGAAACTATGCTAAATAGTACGTACTTAAAAAACTAGTATTCAAACATCTTTTAAGAAAATGTTGGACTATTTAATATATTTGATGTTTTTAGTTGGCTCCAAAAATTAATGATATAGTTTCATTAAATAAATGAAATAGTTTCATTAAATAAATGAAATAGTTTCATTGAATAAATGAAATAGTTTCATTGAATAAATTAAACATTTTCATTAAATAAATGAAACATTTTCATTAAATAAATGCAACAGTTTCATTAAATAAATGAAACATTTCTGAAGTCAGCAATACTATTTTGCGGAATGAAAAAAGGGTCTGAAATCTTATCTATATTATGACCCTTATATTATCATTTTTCTTCTAATTATTTTTCTTTATTAAACAAATGTTTTAAATTTTCCACAATCATAAACAGAACACATTTATAAATTTTCCACGTACATACATATGTGTGTATAGCATCACATACATCAAACATACATATGTATGTACGAATATTAGCAGAAGCGTCACTAAAAGCGTAACTGTACAAAAATTCCTTACTTGCTTTACTAGCGATTGGCTTTGATATACATACATATTCATTCTCATTAAAATGTTTGTCTCATTTTTTCTACTTGTGTATCAAGACTTATTCTCTCGGTATGTTATTCTCTGTTGTTCCTTGTTATGTATTTCTTTGTTGTTATGAAGTAAATTACAGCTGTGCAGTGTGAATGTGCGTGTGTGCGTTTAACAAACAGAAAACACGATTAGGCAAAACAACCCTGTCTGGCAAAAAGTTGATCAGCAAATCTTCAACCACATTGTTTTAGTTGACATTATAATGCCGCCTAGTGCGGATGAATAAAAATTTTACGATTTGTGTTTTTAACTTAGAAAAAAAGTAAGTATGTAAATATTGGACAAACTATTTCTTTTAAGTTTTATGTATTCATTTGTTTATATAAGCGAATTTTCATTTCTTTGGTTTTTTCTTTGTAATAAATGCAAGCACTAAAAAATCTAAAGAAGAGTGGAATGACGGAGAAAATGCCAAGAGTTTGGCGTCCAGCGACAAAAGACAAATAAATAAATCTAACAGTTTTTATGATTTTCAATTTTACTTAATGGTGACAACGCCCAATAGGATCATAAACTTCGTTGAAAGTAGGTATGAAGTGTTTTGTGAAAAGAAAATACAAATATTTAACTAAAACTCTTTCATGTAGTTTTTATATGTACAGTTGTTTTAAGTGAATTTTGTATGCTGTATCCCAACATCATGGAAGTACACAGGGGATGACTGAGCGGCAAAATGTGAAGGTAAGTTATTGTGTAGAAAACCAGTTATTTAGTAACAAATTGTTTATTCTTTCAATTTTACTTACAGATGACAACGACCAATGGTATCATTAATGTATTTAGTTAATACCTAAGGAATCAAAACTGACGTATTGTATCCATGGTCCAAACTAATTGCAATAAAATGAATTAAACACATTTAGCGTTGACTTAATTTTTATGCATTACGTGAGTATGAAATGACTTCATAAAATAAATGAAATCTTACGTTACATCAATGAAATGTATCATTGATTTTGAACCAACGTAAGGCTTCATTGCATTAATGAAAGTATTTCTTTACATTAATGAAAGTATTTCATTACACTAATGAAAATATTTCATTGCATTAATGAAAGTATTTCATTGTATTAATGAAAGTACTTCATTATATTAATGAAAGTATTTCATTACACTAATGGAAATATTTCATTGCATTAATGAATGTATTTCATTATATTAATGAAAGTATTTCATTGCAATAATGAAGAAGTTTCATTGCATTAATGAAGAAGTTTCATAGTACTAATGAAGAGGTTTCATTGCATCAATGAAGAAATTTCATTGCACTAATGAAGAGGTTACATTGCATCAATGAAGAAGTTTCATTGCAATAATGAATAAATTCGTTAATTTTATTTCAATGAAACTCAATAAAACTTTTTTCGTTTATTCAATGAAGCTCTACGTTGGTTCAAAATCAATGACAAATTTCATTGATGGAATGTAAGATTTCGTTTATATTATGAAGCTTTTTCTTTCACTGTAGGTACGCGTTTTGGTATAGCCCCCATATGAAGGGTTCCCTCATATTAGGTATTTTAAATGTTGAAGACAAAAATTGAAATTTTAATGCAAATGTAAATTTTAATATGTTAGGGAATAAAAATCCTACTCACTTAAATGCTGTCAATATAGGCCCACTTTTGGGTTAAGCCCCACAACCCCACACATCAATTAAGGAGTAAAATGTCAATAATTTCTTGTTTTCATTTGTATCTGTAATGTTGATTGGTCTATTTAGCAGGTCAAGTTCAGGTTGGAAATGCATTTCAATTTTTAACGTATATTGTAATTTGCCCCACCATAACCAAAAATGTTGCACTATATATAAATCACCAACATTTACAGGTCAAAACTATGAAAAATTGCGAGAGGATTCTTAATTTAACAGAAATCATCATTTGTTAGAATTAGTGAGTCCATTTCTTCAAAACACAGTCAACAATGGCGTTCATTGCGGCGTCCACTTTGGAAAATGCAATTAAATGAATTTTCCGAAGTCATTTTAAAAAACTTGAATTTCTCTGAAGGCCGCACGTTTTCGAAGCTATTTTATGGCTTTGCGAACAGAGGAGACCCCAATCTTTCAGACCATATATATCTTAACACGGGAATGTACGGGACTCACTTTTGAAACATCCACGGTAAATAAAAAAAAATAATTTTGAAAACTTCAAAAAAGCACTTCTGTCCGATTAAAATTGCACGAAGAAAATAAAAAATTTTTTAAAGAGTAAAATATCATAATTGTTTTGTAAAATATTAAGAAAAATAAATCATGGCATACTGACTTAGCATTTGTCCGCGCCACGCTATTTTTTTTGTGAATCCAAATTATATTTCTTAGAAAAAAATTATGAAACAAAAGTGCAACTTTAAGTGCATTTTTAAGTCGTTTCGCGGAGTAAATCGCCAAAGTTAGGTCATTTGCAGTGGAGTACTTAGCTAACGAATTCAATAAAAATTTAATTAAGTTTATGTACTTTCAAAATTCCTTAAAGTGCAACTAAACTTCCTATATTTCGCAATGTGCGGAGCCGGCTATGTGATACCCTACACCACTACACCTGTGCATAAGCTTTTCACTGTTAAACATTTATTTTAGGGAATATTATCCGACTATAAGCAAATTCAATATGCTTCTTCCTCTCTGAGAACCCCTTAGGCCAAAAAATTTGGTGACGATTCGATAAAAATTACAACATGTAGCGTAACCTACTTTGCATCAATGTAAAGCCGATATTTTCTTCTTACATTGATAGGCTTTGTCGTTTGAATAGCCTACTAGAAGCCGAAATATTCGTAAAAGAATAAAACTTTGAATTTTTCTCCACATGAATTTTTGTCCATTCCGACCCCTGAATATTATCCGACCATCACCAATAGGCTTCTTCCTCTGTGGCACTCGCATCAACTCCCAAAATTTCGTGACGATTCGATCAATATTGCGACCTATAAAATATGGAATTTATTTTTATTTATTGTTGTCTTATTAGGACGAAAGTAATTATTTATGAAAGTTTTTAATTAATTGAATTAATCGAGCTAACATGACCTAAGGAGTTTGTATTGAAAGCGTGAATTCTAGCGAAGCCCATTTTTTTTTAATATTCATTACTGACTTTTGAGATTTCTCCATCCAAGGGCGTAGCCAGGATCGTTTTTGTAGGATCAAGAGGGGGTGGGGGGCAGCTGCCATATACCTGGCTACGCCCATGTCTCAATCTGTTGACCACAATTGATGTGCTTTCCTTTTCGACTAGGAGCGGAGAAATTCGCATAAGAATAAAACTTTGAATTTTCTTCACATACGTTTTTTAACCATTTCGACCCTGAATATCATCCGACCATCACCAAATTCAATAGGCTTCTTCCTCTCTGGGCCTCCATTAACTCCTAACATTTGGTGACGACCCGATCAAAATTACGACCTGTAGCGTGATTAAAAATAGAAAAATTGGATGTATTACGGACTATTATAATATCTCCGTTATTTGGCCATCTACGCCAATCTACTTTACAGTATTGTAAAGATGGAATTTTCTACATTCATAGTCAGGCTTTGTTTTTGGAAAGTCCTCAACCAAGTATGTGATATTTGCATTTTAAATAAAATCGCAAAAATTATATCACTATTGTGATATCTATGTGGTTTGACCACCTACGACGATATTTTCTACTTTCATTGTCAGGTTTTGCTTTTGGTATATCTCTTATAGAGACGGGGATGTTCTATTTGGAAAAAACGTTGACTTTTTCTGAAATAAGTTTTTTGCCCATTCCGACCCCTAAATAATATCCGACCATCACCAAAATCAATAAACTTCTTCCCCTCCGGGAGCCCCATCAACACCCAACATTTGGTGACGATCCGACCAACTCATAATATCCTCCCCACATAGTGGTGTAGGGTATAATGACAATATCTATGAAACGGTCAAATAGCCCAGCACCAACAGTTCTCTTAACACGAAGTCAGGAATAACATCCGGTCCTGCTGTTTTGCGATCTGATCCTCTTGAAGGAGTTTTCATTTCACTGAAACAACAATATAAAAAATTAAAAAAAATTCTAATACACGCCATTTACGTTCCCGGACCAACTGTCGTTTTTGGGGAAGTATAAAGAAAATGGTTGTCTGGTACTAAATAGTAATATTTTGCAGGTTTTGGGATACAATTAATAAGATGTCCATCTGATATAAAAATGATCCTAACCAGAATTATGCGACAATTGTAAGACATACTCTATGAAAGTGTTGGAACTCGTGTTTTGATGGTATGTTTGTTTTGCGTCATTCTGGATTATGGTACAGACGTTTCCCATCATTTTTTTTAAATGTTTAACACAATTTTAGGTATAATTTACGTATGTTTAACGTACATATATAAGAATTGAATTTTCATTATGAAATCTTACTTCTACTCCACTATCTAGGGTTTTTTGATTACCATTCTGCAAAATTTCAGTCAAAGTCTATCCGTTTCTTGATTCTTAAAAAAGGTCATACTAAAACCCGGAAATATACGCGTAACTTACATTTAAGACTACCACTGTATAATTACATACAAATATTAATTTAAAACCTATTCAAACCACTGTACATCCATGAAATAATAATCATTGTTTCCCCAAACACACAATCAAAGGAAGAAAAGTAGAATTTGATATGATTGTATGTTGTCGTCATAGTGTTGAGTGGATGAAATCTAAGGAGTAACCCTTATTTGACACGTTAAATGTCATTCGAACATGCGAATGACCGTTTTTATGGTACTTTTCCTCCGGCTTAATACCCAAACACACAAATAACAACCCAGCAGCCATCTTTGTTTCCATCTTAGGTACAATCGTTCCGTATGAATGAATCAACAATGGTGAAGTCTTGTGGCGACCACAGCACTACCATTACTACAACATTTTACTCTCGTCATAGTCATCATGGGTTATGTTGAAATGCCATTAAACACGTTTCATATCATTTTCTTTAGTTGTGACCATTCATTCTCTTTGATAGAAAAAAAGTGTACCAATTTCTTCGTTTTTATTGAAAACATTAAATCATTCTATCAATCCGTTTAATAGTCCCGAACGTTTGCCTGTGCTTCAAAGTTCTCAGTAATAGTGTCAGGCAAGGGGTGATATAGAAAACTTTACTGTGTCCCCATAACGTGTTATGATATTTGTGTCTGTCTTGGGTAGAGACATTTTAAGGATTCTCTTTTCCGTTTTACCCTTTCCTTTTTGTAAAAAACATTATTTAGTACTTAAAGTGATTCATTGAAATTTATTATATGATTTGCCATTTGCAATTTCATTTGATGGCCATCATTTACCATGGGGTCTGCTGCTAAGATATAGCTTTAAGACTGTGCTATAACATACATTAGTGCATATGTATGATATATTTTTTTATATATAAAATAATATTTCAACACCTGATATTATACATTTACAACTGCCCTATACGAATTTAAGGGAACTTTTGCCTATTAATCGTAAAACTAACGTGTATTCCATTGAAATATAAAAAAAATTTCACGCACAAATCTATTTAAAAAAGTATCTTTTTTTCGAAAAAATGTATGATATGAAAAAAAAAATTCTCAAAAATTATTTCATGTTGCACGAATGAATAATCTTAACCCTACTAATAACTAAAATAACGTTTATTCCACTCATATAGTGAAAAAGGTAATGCACAAATCACTTTGAAAAATTACGAAATTTTTACGATTTTCAGTATTAAAGAAAATTAGTGAGAAAGAAATGTTATGTCAGTTTGGTTATCTAATGTGGCTCTAAAGAGGCATCCGGCAAAAAGGGGCACATGTGCCCTTGATGAGAATACCAGAAGAACAACCACCATTCTGTCTTCGTTCAGAAGTCAGAGAAGACGGTTCTGCTGTCGCTTGTTTCAATGATTTTTAATTTTAGCAATGCACACGCTGTTTGTGGAGAGAGCGAGAGAGAGTCGTATGCGTGAGACCGCACGCAATGCGTTTGTGTTAGTGCCGATACCTGCTCTAAAGCAATGTCGTGCTTTGATATTGTTTAAGTTACGAAGTTTTTCGGCAATACACACACACGACCCGAACGCAACGAAAGAGCACACAAATGTTTTGGTTTGTTTTTGTTTTGCAGCATGCGTGCATACAACGTTACTAACACACTGTCAAAAGTTGCAAATATTGAGAATTTTGTGTGCCCTCTTCTTGGTCGGCTATGCTCTAAAGCAAGGCTGCTCAAAGGCGTCCTTCTGCTGTCGGTGTGTGTCAATTTGCTCACTTACACAATTAAAAAAGAGAGCTTTTTTTAAATGAAAATTTTCAATACTAAATTTTTTTCGATTACACAAGAAAACCCAAAAAACCAACATTACTCGAAAAAACATCATATTTGAATTATAAATTCTTGTGTAGCCACTGGAGAATAAAAGATACTTGATTCTCTTGAAAATAATGAATGTTTATGCTAATTATTAGCTTATCCGTGTATTTTATAAAATCAGACTAAATTTTATAAAATCAGACTGAGCGGTATGTTGGGAAACTATCAAAATGTTTGTGTTTTAAAACCAACACAATAACAAAATATGTTTGTAGTTGTATGAGCAGCCCTACTCTAAAGTTTTTTTTTTCAGTTATATATCTGCTTACAGTGACTTCAAAACATTGCCCAAAATTCTGATAAATTAAAATTTCAAAAACATTTTGTGCGTGAGTTTTTTCAGCCAATCACTTTATAATTAAGATTTTATGTAATCTTCTGTATAAACTCATCACGCTATACAGGGATATGAGATTGTAAAAAAGTCATAACCCCAATGCATATATAACAAAATATGAATAAGTTCATCCCCTTAAATTTTGACTCAATGAACTCTTTGTTGTCGTCGAACATAGTGCGAGACCACATATCAGCAAACATGTTTGATAACGAGTTTTCCATTTTAAATAAATCCAAAATTTTTTACGATAAACGATTTTTGGTACTTGGATTAAGAAAAAATGTTTTATTCCAAAGCGGCAATAATTCGAATAACTAAAAAAAAATCAAAAAAAAGTGTTGAACCGTACTATCTGTTTATTATTTACAGAATTAGTTTTCTTTGCGTAGATTAAGTTTTTCACTGAATTCGTGTAAAATTTACAGATCAGAAAAATATCACATACATGAACCGTCATTACTGGAAATGTATGTTTCTTTTCCTTTGTTTAAAATGGCCTGACTACTGGCTACATTACTATAGGGTGACCAAATTTTTTTTATTTTTTTTTTGCACAACAATGAACAGGTAAAATTTCTTCATCGGTTGGACAATGATTTCGGCGTTTAGAACAATTTGGTGAAAATTCACTTTAGGCTACCATACAAATTACTATGGAAGTTAAGATGAAAAAATTTGGAGGTGAGCATTTCAATCATTTTTTTTCGCTTTTTTGGGTCACCCTAATATACATACACGTTTTGGGTCACCCTATTATACATGTACCTTAATATACAACAAGTAAGAACGGCATTAAGTTCGGGCGGGCTAAAGTAAGTACTAAGCTCTTTCGCAACATCAAGGCTTATTCCTAGAAAAAGTGGAATATGCTAAGTTACTTTATAAATCGTGGACATATACCCAGCAGGAATGTTGTGTATCCCCAACGAAGACTTTATGCCGAATATTAACCATTTATGTAGTATATTGTAGCTAAACATTAAAAATACCGAAAATCTGGCGGTACCGTTTCATAGAATCTATATCAAAACATAGACCTATACCGACAATTCCCTGCAAGAATATTCTATACCACCAACGAAGACTAAAACTAAGTTTTAACCATTTCGGTAGATAATGTGGCTAAAACCTTCAAAATACCAATAATCGGGAGGCACCTTCTATGGAGGTTATATTAAAACGTGGATCAGTATCGGTCATTCACAGAGGGAATGCATATAAGTATACTTTGTATGTTCTAAAATGGTTATTTCAAGGAGATACAAACGGAATGATTAACTTAACATACCCATAATAGTGTGACATCTAAAAAGAGTTTTCTGTAATTTTTAAAAGACAGCGAATATCTCTATCATGTCTTGAAAAATTTTGTATCATGATTGCGACATTTTGTAGCATGTAAGGTAAATATAGTTTTTATATAAACAAAAATTTGGGTATATTCCCTCAAAAGTTATGGTCAATTTCACCCGCTAAATACTATCCGATCATTATCCAAAATTATTGGCATCTTTCTTGGCCAAAACTCTTACCTCGAACTATATTTTGTCAGTTTTGAACTATTACCGCGACCTCCAGATATTTCAATTTTATTTTATTTAGGAATTTATCGTAAACAACTTAAAAACTTCTCCATTTTGCGATTTTAAGAATGGTTAAGCAATTATTGTGCCAGCATTACTGAGTATTACTGAATGAAGTTTTTTTGTGCCCGCTATAAGTTTAGCCATTTAATATCTTAATTTCAATTTCAATTTAATATCTTAATATTCGGCTCCGATGCAAATTGATATAATTCCGGAGCTCTAGTTATTTGATCATAAATTTAAATAATTCATTAGCCGACTGGTATATTTTACAAAATCAAAAAATGACGAAGTTTTTAAAACATTTAAGATAAATTCCTAAACAAAACAACAATACAAATGTTAACAAGTAAAAAAGCATTAAGTTCGGCCGGGCCGAACTTTTCATACCCTCCACCATAAAATATTCATTCCTGTCCCCAACTTTAAGTGAGTTACTTTAAAATGTCAGATAATGTACATAAAATGCTTCATTCGGGAGGCTCTTTTTATGGTGCCTATATCTAACTGTTGACAATTTTTGGTGGGCTAGAAACTGGGAGGTACTGTTATATAGGGGTTATAATAAAACATGGGCCTATGTTGACAGTTTTTGAAGGGAGCCTTTAATGTCAAATAACTCCTAATTCGGTTAAAATTGCAACTAGAATCCTCAAAATACCGAAAATTGGTATGTGGGCTATACGAAAATATGAACTTAAATGAACAATTTTTGTTGCAGAATTTTTGTTGACTTTTAAATTTCAAATTACAGAAAGTTCGTCAAAAAATAAAGCTAAGGTACCATGGTTTAATAAGAAAGGTTAGCCAAAGCTTTATGTCAATTTAAATTTTTTCATTCGAGTATGCCTAAAACTTCAAAACAATATAAACAAACTGTGTATGTGTGTGTGGTGTTTGAATAATATGCCAAACAATTTTAAAAACAATCTAATTCAATGATTTTTAAAATTGTTTTTAGACCATTTGTATGGAAGAAATTGGTGAGATTTGCATTGAAACAATCATTTTTTCATATTCACAATTCGATTATGTGGAGAAAACTTAACTCTTCATTCATTTTTCGCGTTTTTTATAAAATGCTCAAAAAATACATTGTAAACAAACCCACTTGTTGCTTTTATTGTGAAGTTTTAGGAATTCAAGAAAAACAAGGGTTCTATAGATTTTTTTCATTTAAATCTACCTCTTTACTTATACCATGTAAGGTACGGAAAATCGGGAGGTTTGTTTTGGGGCTATACAAAAACATGGACCTACGTTCGGTTAAACATTTTTAGTAAAATCCTCAAAGTACCGAAAATCGGGAAGTATCGTTATATTGGGGCTATGTTGAAAATTGTTGATGATGTGTGGTGACCATTAAGAATTTTAAATGTCAAATGTTCAAATTACAGATAATTCGGTTAAAACTTGTTGGTAAAATTCTCAAAATACCTGAAATCGGGCGGTAACGTTATATGGGGGCTATTCCAAAACGTGGACTTATGTCCACTAGTTATATAAGTTTATTGACATTTAAGAACCCTGAATGACAATTGATAGCTAAATCGGTCTGAAAATGTAGATAAAAACGTCAAAATGCCGTAAATCGGGGGTACCGTTATATGGGGGCTATACCAAAACGTGGACCTAGGCCCACAACTTTTGTTATATAAGTTTAGTTACACCTAAGAACCCTAAATGTCAAATTATAGCTATATGGGTCTGAAAAAGTAGCTAAAAACGTCAAAATACCGTAAATCGGGGGGTACCGTTATATGGGGGCTATACCAAACCGTGGACCTATGTCCACAAGTTTTGTCACATAAGTTTATTGACATTTAAGAACTTAAAATGTCAAATTATAGCTAAATCGGTCTGAAAATGTAGCTAAAACCGTCAAAATACCGTAAATCGGGGGTACCGTTATATGGGGGCTATACCAAAACGTCGACCTATGTCCACAACTTTTGTTATATAAGTTTATTGACATTTAAGAACCCTAAATGTCAAATTATAGCTACATCGGTCTGAAAATGTAGCTAAAAACGTCAAAATACCGTAAATCGGGGGTTACCGTTATATGGGGGCTATACCAAAACGTGGACCTATGTCCACAAATTTTGTTATATAAGTTTATTGACACTTAAGAACCCTAAATGTCAAATTATAGCTAAATCGGTCTGAAAATGTAGCTACAAACGTCAAAATACCGCAAATCGGGGGGTACCTTTACATGGGGGCTATACCAAAACGTGGACCTATGTCCACAGTTTTGTTTTATATGTTTATTGACACTTAGGAACCCTAAATGTCAAATTATAGCCAAATCGGTCTGAAAATGTAGCTAAAACCGTCAAAATACCGTAAATCGGGGGGTACCGTTATATGGGGGCTATACCAAAACGTGGACCTATGTCCACAACTTTTGTTATATAATTTTATTGACATTTGAGAACCCTAAATGTCAAATTATAGCTTAATTGGTCTGAAAATGTAGCTAAAAACGTGAAAATACCTCAAATCGGGGGGTACCGTTATATGGGGGCTATACCAAAACGTGGACCTATGTCCACAACTTTTATTATATATGTTTATCAACACTTAAGAACCCTAAATGTCAAATTATAGCTACATCGGTCTGATAATGTAGCTAAAAACGTCAAAATACCGTATATCGGGGGGTACCGTTATATGGGGGCTATAGCAAAACGTGGACCTATGTCCACAACTTTTGTTATATAAGTTTCTTGATACTTAAGAACCCTAAATGTCAAATAATAGCTAAATCGGTCTAAAAATGTAGCTAAAAACGTCAAAATACCGCAAATCGGGGGGTACCGTTATATGGGGGCTATACCAAAACGTGGACCTATGTCCACAAGTTTTGTTATATATGTTTACTGACACTTAAGAACCCTAAATGTCAAATTATAGCCAAATCGGTCTAAAAATTTAGCTAAAAACGTCAAAATACCGTAAATCGGGGGGTACCGTTATATGGGGGCTATACCAAAACGTGGACCAATATAGCCCATCATCGAACTTGACCTGCCTGCAAACAAAAGACACATTTTCCCAAAATTTCAGCGTCCTATCTCCATTTTTGTGGATGCTAGAGTGATTACCACAGACGGACGGACGGACGGACGTGCTCAGATCGACTTAGAATTTTATCCTGATCAAGAATATATATACTTTATAGGGTCGCAAATGAGTATTTCAATGCGTTACAAACGGAAAAACAAACTTAATATACCCTCCATACTATGGTGGAGGGTATAAAAATGTAATCATTTATTTATTTTTTTATTTTTGTAAAACAACAAATGTTTCACACTGGTATAAAGGAAAAACTTTGTTGACAAATTCTAAAAAATTAAGGAAAATTGTAATTATTCGAATCCCACTTTTGTAATTATTCGTAGAGTACAATCATTAAAAAAATTAATTTTAAATTGCATCTATTTCATTTTTTATTAGGTAGCTGATAAAAAAATATATACAAAAAAAGATCTTTTCTAGTTGGACCAATATTAATGAAGTTATGAGTATTTCTTTTCATATAGTTTTACAGAATTCGACTTTTTCACGGCGCAAAATCTCTGGAAATCAGAAAATATACTGAAATGTTTTGATGATGAGCAACATCAACACAGCAAAAACCACCGGAAATCAAAAACTACTTTTTGAAAAAGTGGCCGATTTCACTCAGAAATCCCCATATGGAACTCTGTTATCTGACCACGTACATCAAAGTAATTGACATCAATGGAAAGTTAAGAGGGCGAAATAAAATTAATTGCGCCCCTGGAGTTTGATTGCAATTTTAATGGGGACACATCGTTAAATCGCTTAATCTCGTTGAAATATGAAAAATGAAGTATTACATTTTGTCCATAGGGACAACTAGCCCAATTAGTAGTGTACGACATATTGAATATGTTTTCCTGTATAATTTCACAAGAATACTACTACTTTCAGGAGACGTTGCATTCAAAAGTCCCTTTCGAACTGACTATTAGGAGATATTGGTAATTTTTCTACGCCCGTGGAAGAAATAGTTCTGTAATGTAACAAACGGAGTATGGTCATTAGAGTGGGGCGATTTGAACACCATCACGGGCGCCTGGAGTTTCTGATTCTTGGGATTGTACTGAACAAAAAAGTCAACTAGACCATATGTCTACGGTGAAAATCGAGCCCCCGGATTTTGACTTGAAGTTTTTTTTTAAGGATTTTTGGATATTTTGGCATATAACACCCAAACCACTGAGATTTTCGATCCAACACAAAGACAACAATTGTAGCCAAGACAATAATAAAGAACTTTCTAGTACATCGCAAAAGCATTGGAACGCTCCTTCAGGTAGTTATGGCCTCGAGAAGGTGCACATTTTTCGGAAAATATCGATAAACGACACTGTGCTACAAAATGGAACTCAAAGTCAGTGGGTGGAAAATTTCTTTTGGAGATGAAAGCCCTTGGTGAGTGTACTGAGAACCCAAAAGGAAATTTTCACCATAGGTCAAGTTTCCGAGATATTGCGTGATTAATGGTTTAATTTTGGCCCCTTAATTTGTGATCAAATAGCTTTATATCTCTCTAAAGCGTTATTGTAGCTTCATTTTGACATTACATGTCTTCAGTCAAATCGAATGGTGAATCTTTTTGTAGAATATTCCATCCCTCTAACTCAATTTCTTTCATGTCCTTTTCGTCCTTTATTTTTTGAACCGTAGTAAAAGTACCACAAGGCGAGATTTTACAGCATCCAAATATTCTACAATTTTACCGGTTTTTGTTCAGAAAACTATGTTTTGTTTTTATGTATATTCGTTATTAGTCTGTGGTGCTTCTGAAATACTTACCATAAATAGCTCTTGTAATGACGAACACGTTAATAACAAATTTTATTGGAGGACAGATCCGGTTATCTAAATTTTTGAACCGGATATTCTGATATTAAAACCGATTTTGGAACCGGTTTTTAGTAACCGATTAACCGAATATGTATATCATTAGAAAGCTAATAAAATTGTCAATCAAATGACAGCAAGTAGCTGATTACAACTTTGTTGGTTCCGATGCTAAAACAAAAAAACCGCGTTCTTAAAATATCACTGGGTTCTTTTTGGCGATGAAAGTCGATAAAGATAATTTTATAAATCTGGATAGGCAGTTATGTCATAAGTCAAACTTCTGAGTTATGGCGAGATGAATTTGTGTTATGTTGTTTTTTTATCATGCACTTAAAGTTCATCAAGAATGAATTAATTTCGCCATAACTCAGAAGTTTGAACCACGTCAATAACTGTCCTTATCATTTTCATTTTTCCATAGCGCAAAATTATAAAATGTTATATTTCTTATTTTTCCTACATTTTATCCAAAACTATAATGTTTTTTGTTTTGTTCAATATATATTTTGAAAAGCTTCGTAACCGACAAAGTTGTAATCAGCTACTTGCTGTCATTTGATTGACCATTTTATTAGCTTTCTAATGATATACATAATCGGTTACTTAAAACCGGTTCCAAAATCGGTTGAACCACGTCAATAACTGTCCTTATCATTTTCATTTTTCATAGCGCAAATTTATAAAAGGTTCTACATCTTATTTTTCCTACATTTTATCCAAAACTATAATGTTTTTTGTTTTGTTCAATATTTATTTTGAAAAGCTTCGAAACAACAAAGTTGTAATCAGCTACTTGCTGTCATTTGATTGACAATTTTATTAGCTTTCTAATGATATACATATTCGGTTAATCGGTTACTTAAAACCGGTTCCAAAATCGGTTTTAATATCAGAATATCCGGTTCAAAAATTTAGATAACCGGATCTGTCCTCCAATAAAATTTGTTATTAACGTGTTCGTCATTACAAGAGCTATTTATGGTAAGTATTTCAGAAGCACCACAGACTAATAACGAATATACATAAAAACAAAACATAGTTTTCTGAACAAAAACCGGTAAAATGTCAAAAAGGACCATGAAAACGAGGCAATATCGATTGGTCATCAATGAGAACCGTACCTAAAATCTTCTGAACAACATTTTTGTAGAATATATGGATGATTTAAAATCTCGCCTTATGGTACTTTTACTACGGTTCAAAAAATAAAGGACGAAAAGGACATGAAAGAAATTGAGTTAGAGGGATGGAATATTCTACAAAAAGATTCACCATTCGATTTGACTGAAGACATGTAATGTCAAAATGAAGCTACAATAACGCTTTAGAGAGATATAAAGCTATTTGATCACAAATTAAGGGGCCAAAATTAAACCATTAATCACGCAATATCTCGGAAACTTGACCTATGGTGAAAATTTCCTTTTGGGTTCTCAGTACACTCACCAAGGGCTTTCATCTCCAAAAGAAATTTTCCACTCACTGACTTTGAGTTCCATTTTGTAGCACAGTGTCGTTTATCGATATTTTCCGAAAAATGTGCACCTTCTCGAGGCCATAACTACCTGAAGGAGCGTTCCAATGCTTTTGCGATGTACTAGAAAGTTCTTTATTATTGTCTTGGCTACAATTGTTGTCTTTGTGTTGAATCGAAAATCTCAGTGGTTTGGGTGTTATTTGTCAAAATATCCAAAAATCCTTGAAAAAAAACATCAAGTCAAAATCCGGGGGCTCGATTTTCACCGTAGACATATGGTCTAGTTGACTTTTTTGCTCAGTACAATCCCAAAAATCAGAATCTCCAGGCGCCCGATAACACTTTTTTCCTTCCATACAAATCGCCCCGGCCTAATGGTCATAGGTTATTTTGTGGTCAGGCATCCCATCTATAGCCATTTCTCATTTTTTATTCTAAAATTACTGTTTTTTTAAGAAAACAGCAGAGGCTTTGCATCGAAGGAAAAGTATGACTACTTATGGAACCAATGTGTTTAAAATCTTGGAACCAAATCTTTCATAAAAGACATAGTGATATCAAAATTAACTAAAATTTGTATTGTATCAATTCGAACTTACAGGAACCTATTTTCTCAACTAAATCTAAACTAAATTTTTGTACTAAAAATAATTAGATCCACCATTAGTATAAATTTCAAATGTTGTTAGCCACATCAAACACAAACACCTCTCTTCATATGATACAGAAATCACTTTGATCCATCTTCTCACAGAAAGGTGATCCAAATGCACTTTACTCAATAATATGACATCCTTCTGATAACAAGGCTTCAGTTTAAAAACAATTTCACTATCTACACCCCAAGCAAAGCTAAATGGGTCCCTTTGGGATGTGTGCGTGTGTATTACTACAAATGTACATCAACAGCATGTTCAACTTTCTCACGCACATAATTCAATCACTTTAATTGTAAAAAACCATAAATTATTGATTTGTGTCAACTAACTAAGCAGGAATAGATGTAATGTATAGTCGATTGAAATACTTCGAAATGTATAGGCTGGTTGGGAGGATGGATGGACGGATGAATAGACAGATGAATGTGTTTTAATACGAAGACCCACATATAAATTCAATTTCAACCATAACGTAGTTAGTATGTATTGTTGTTGTTATTCTCATCAACAGTCACAAAAACCTGAATTAAAAACTTAGGCAATACAGGCAATTCCACTAACAACAACAATAGCACGTAAATTATTTGACATATTTTATCTGAAATGAACTAAATGACAAACAGTGCAGCCGCATTCAACCAGCAACTATGACACACACGAGAATCTGCCAAGATTTGTGATGTAGGCTTACTTAGACGACCAAATGGACATAATACAAAGGATAAATGGGTTTTGTTTTTCTTGTTTTTGTTTTATTCATTTCTACTAACATAACCTATCTATCTCCACATTAGATGGTACCTAAACCATAAATTCTAAAAATAGTCTCAAATCAAAGGAAAAATTAAAAACAAGAAATAAAACACACATAAAAAACATGTCAAAATAAATAACAAGATGATGGTCATGATGTTAGAAAAAAGGTGCATTTTAATTCAATACCAATTCCACTGAAAAAAGTGGACAAGCAGATGTGACAACGGGATGGATTAAATCAAGTACGTTAACGAGCAAATGGTGTTCATGACTTCTGTTTTGTTTGTGTAAAACAAATGGTGCATATCTTGGTATGGTTGAACATTGAACAAGTGTATAATATACATATGTCACTATATGGGTGTTTATCATAAATTCTTTTTATCCACTATTATAGAGTTCGCAATATTAAAGATAGAGCAATATAATTGGAACAGAAGTTTATATTACACTTAGAATTTTTTGGGTATTCAAAATGTGTTATCGGTCCACGTTTTAATATAGCCCCGATAGAACTATACTGCCGATTTTCGGTATTTGTAATATTGTAGCCACATTGTCCAACCAAGTGGCATCTAGAAACGCAGAAATACAATATTGTTTTGTTTCAATTCCAGTATTTATTGTTTCAACAAGTCGGTGAATCTGCTCTATTGTTCCATGTTTTTTCCTGAAACCAAATTGATGAGGTGGTACCAGATTTTTAGTCTCGATGATAGACATCAATCTTTTAAGGAAAAGTGTTTCTAGAACTTTCGAGAGGACGGGTAGTAGACTGATTGGTCGACAAGATTTTACCTCTTCTGTAGGCTTGCCAGGTTTTTGGATTATTAAGATTTGAGCTACTTTCCCCTGTGGGGAATAAAGTTTCGTGTTAGACAAGCAATGGAGATATACGTGATTAGATTTATACCTTCTTGAGGAAGCTCTTTGAGTAGTTTCGGGGTAATTGGCAAATGTCGTTGCCTTTTCCAGGTAACTTTTGGTACAACTGTTGTCCTGTTTCCGAATTATGTAATTTGTATTAGGCCGTTGGTTAACCTTTTTTGTTATTCTCCACAGTGAATAATAAGTTAATTTTGGTGGTCCCATAGTTTGGATCTCCCTCTCAATTTGTATATTATTTATACTTTTCAATTATTTTTGAAGTTCAGAAGTAGCATACGTTGATGATTTAGGCTCCGTATTCAGAAGCCATTAATGATAATGCGCCGAGAAAAGCAACGAGAAGAACCCAATTAGAAGATTTTCCACCACACATTATAGGTTTTATCGAGGAGCGTAAAAGACTCCGAAGTATCGTAAGGAGAATTGCTGATCCCGATCGTCATCCAATACTCAAAACGGACATCAAGAAAATGAGTATAATAATCAAACGATTGTTTAATATGCACGAGAGAGAGCGTTGCAAGACCCACCTGGAGAACATCGTGGTCAACGCCAAAACCTACGAACGTCGAAGAGAGCTGCTGATCTATCCTTCAGGCAGCTCGTCAAAGGTATTGTTGACAACGACGAAATAATTGTCTCGGTCTACAGACAGAAAGCAGAAATACTGCCAAACCTGCAAGATATATGTACATATGTAACACGGTAGTAGAAGTAAATGCGAATCACACCCCCTTGGTTCAGTTCTGCAACAAACTTTAAGCGGTGCATTCTCAATACACGACGGGGTTATATGGCAAGAAACGGATTTGTTCCGCCAGACATGGTCGGATCACCCATTGCACAGCGGGCACCGAAGGAGTCAGCGGCACTGAAAAAGTTCCGGACATCTTACTAAAAAAGGAAAGAGAAACCGTCATCCTTTTCCTCACTATTCTGTTCAAATACTGTCTCAACATTGGCTATTTCCGATTGCCTGGAAAGAGTCATTTGTCGTACCGATCCCAAAGCATAGAGCTGTAGTGGAATTCTGTAACTCATTTTTTGAGTTACCGACCAAAATCGGTAAAATTAAAATTTTTATAATTTCGGAAATTAACGAAAATTTTCGGTAAGTTAACAACGAAAATAAAGCTGTCGCAAAGTCCTACCGATAGCAACAACGTTGTCAACTTTTATTTACAGTGTTCATTCATAATTTTGCGTTTCAATTTTACCGATTTTTGTCGATAACTCAAAAAATGAGTTACTGAATTTCACTACTGATGCCTGTTTGGAAAATTGTTCGAGCATTTCCTGCTGCACAGCATCAACCAATTTGGGTTTCGAGTGAGAATTGGTGACAAGATGTCGGAACAACATAAAGTCAACGCAGGAGTGGCTCAAGGATCACTTCTGGAGCCAGTTCTGTATAACATTTTTTTTTAACGATATACCAGAACCGCCTGAAGGAGGACTGCTTCTAACATATGCCGATGATGCGCTACAAGGTCGTTTTGAAGCACTGTTAAGAGAAAACTGAATGTGTATATGGATACAATTCATAATTATTTCAACATATGGACACTCAAGGTTGGAAAATGTGCAAATGTAGTTTTCGAGGGTCAACCTAAGTCCACAGCAAACAGCTTCCGAAGATACATCTCCACCATAAAATTTGGAAATGAGATAAATAGATTATCAGACAGGATGGAATCATCCTGCACGACAAATTTGACTTCTGTCTTCACGTAGATTATACGCTGGAGAAAGCCAGATGAGCTTTGCATACCAAAGGTTTTTCCGCATGCGAGAAAGATTATCGCCGGATATGTAACTGCTGATAAACAAGCAAGTAATTCAGTCTATCATCAGTTACTCTTTTCCCGCTCAGCTCTTGTCAGCTCAAATAGAGAGTATCAGAGTCTACATATAAGCGGATTTAATAAACCCACTGTGTTTCAAACTTCAATTCCATTGGGTATATGTATGTCAAATAAATCCTCATAAAGAAAGCTAACCCTGTAAAAAGGTATAATATAAACAGTCTATTAGAAATATGGCGATTATGAAATGAAATGGAACATTCACCTATGTCTGCAATTTCTGTAAAACATAACTTCCACTGATTCGGATGGAAAATGAGGTAGGTACCATTTTACATAAGTCAATGTACGTATTGATGTCAGTTTTGTCCACTTTACAGAATGAAGATTTCACACAAGCAAACATCTAAACATTCGCCATTTTCTGAAAAAGTTGATGGTTGATTGATTGCCGTCATGATACAAACCACCCCTGCCACATAGCTTATTATTTTAATAGGGGTGGCTAAAACTAGATTCAATACTGAAACATTTTGAATAAAATGGATGATATGTGGGCTAAATTTCAAATATCTTCGCGTATATACACATGTATGTACATACATATTTTACAAAAACACCTCGTATTTGTTGATCCTACATGCTCTTTTGCAGAGGCATTTATGACAGTAAAGCTGTGTTGACTACCTTTTAAATTGACGAATTTTTAGATACATTAATAAATTGTACCAAAACATACCTTCTTGAAATTATTACTAACATACTCATGCAAAATCATGGTGAAACAATACCAGAAGCGTGTTTCGTGATCACTACCAGAAAAACTGAAATTCATTACTATTCAACAACGCTTTTTGTTAAATTTCAAAACATAATTTAAATAATTCATGTCAAAGGTAACAACATAAAACTAGATGAATGACATTCTTTCCTTCATACCATTCGTATGTGCGTCTGTTTGTTATCGTCAAAAACACAAACAAATGTTTTAATTTGAAATAAACTATTGATTTTTAAAATACATTCTGTGAAATCATTAACGAATTGATGATTTGTTCGATGGTTTTTTAGTATTTAAAAAGAAAACTTTATTCATCATTATACGAGGGTCGTAAAATTTTATGATCGACATTAAAGCATAAAAAATATATTCATTTTTCTGTCTACAACAAATGAAATACTATAGTTTTTTAATCAATAATAAATATGAAATTTGTAACGCTCGCTCAAGACGAAACCCCCCTTTCAGACATCGACACAACCCTTCTCACCAATAGGCCACGACTAAGAATCTCACTTCAAAGCATAATTTGAGTTCTCTACAGATAAAGATGATAGAAAAAAATCCCATAAAAATGAAATAAAATAAAATCGAACAAACATTTATATGATGTGGCACAATAGTTCAACATAAATGGTCAGCGAACCAACAACTAAAAAACAACGAAACTTGAAATCGAAACAAAAAATCTTAAAAAATATGATTAATAATTTATAATAACAACAAATTTTTGATGCATCTGAAAAGAACACAACATTCACATGAACAAAATAAGCCGGGGATTGTTGGAAATCATTTTCCTCTATTGAACACTATAAACGCCATAAATTTGATAATTGAGATTGACACTTAACGAACTTGTAAATGATATAAGAAACGGGGCAGAAATATGAATAGTGCTACAAAAGAAAAAGAAAACAATAAATATGATATTTCAAATTGAAAACATAGACTGGTCTTGTGTGTATTCTATTTGTGGCATCTATGTGCGTACATAAGCCATTAGAAATATTGATGAGACTATGGCGATAGGGTAATGCGATTGACTGATTCCATTAGAATTGAATATTGGACGTAATAAAACAACATTTATGAAGTATTTACTGCGTATTGGGAAATATGCTAGTCCCAGTAGTAATTCCCTGAGTATTCTAATTTTGGATAAGGCAAACTCATAATGGGATGAGCAACAGCCTAAATATTAAATGAAACCCAAAATTGGAGAAGGATAATTTAAATTATATTTGGTATTCATGGGTCACAAATACGAAAATATGTGTGTATATGTATGGTATATAAGTATAATATTGAGAAGTGTTGCATGACCAATTATGAAATTAAAATGCTTTAATTTGTATAATGAAGGTTGTAATGCAAAAATCTTTAGGTTTATTCCTTAAAATCTGGATCATTCGTACAAAACATTCATGTGTTAGAATGACAAGGAGTAGGACTGTTATAATCCAACTTACAATATCAAGCTTACTTACTTGATTGGTTCGATGCATAATATTTATACCAAAATGCGGACTAAGAATTGATTTCCAGACCCGCCAATTATTGTATAGTATGTAGGGTTTACTAAGTTTGTTTGTCTGTTTGTAACTCATAGAAATAATCACATGCCATGTCCGTCTGATGTAATTACTCTACTGTAC
The DNA here is from genome assembly GCF_047663935.1 of Musca autumnalis. Taxonomy (NCBI): domain Eukaryota; kingdom Metazoa; phylum Arthropoda; class Insecta; order Diptera; family Muscidae; genus Musca; species Musca autumnalis. The sequence goes on along the minus strand of NW_027411755.1, from coordinate 84,378,918 downwards.
ACAGTAATTTAGCTTAATCGCTATATATTTGCATTTGAGTATTTTTTCACTGGTATGTCAAGTTCATATATGTGATATATCTGTTCACGTTTTGGTATAGTCTTCATATAACTGTAACTTACGTTTTCAATTATTTTGAATATTCAATCTACATTCGCGGTCCAAATTGGATGAAATTTGGTATTTAGTTTACTATACTCATGTGAATATTGGTGTAGCCCCATATAATGGCACATCCCGATTTCAGGTATTTTGAAACATCTACATTATGCAGATATTTTCGATCTCATTGTTCAAATATTTACTTCATTCTGTTGACCAATGTAGTATCCATAGCCCGAAATCCGTATAAATTGTTACATGGTGAAGATCAGCTCAATAGGCTTAAGTCGTTCACATTGTATGCTGCATGTACGACGTGAAGAGAACTATGACCATCTTCAATTCATCCGGCGTGGATTTCAACGCAATTTGTTGAGATTGGTTTTATGATATCATTGTCCTTGCTGCTGCTAGAATAAATAAATTTCGAGAGTAGACCACAAAAGCTGCATTTCCCTGCAAAAATACCAATTACAAAACCGCCTATTAACCCATTAATTTCGGGACTTTAAGTAACTACCTTTTAAAGTACTTATTTAAGTGGCCAAAAATAACTACTTATTACCGTTGTAAAAAATAATGGGTTAGTAGGGGGTTTTGTAATGAATATTTTTGCTGGATTTTTAATAAATTTCCAGAGTTTACCACAAAACTTGGATTTTTAAATAAATTTCCTAAGGTGACCTGAGGCCAAAAAACGTGAATCTTTTAATTAATTTTCTGAGCTAAACTGTGGACACAAAACGTGGATTTTTTAATTTATCTTGTGAGCTGAACTGAGGCCACATAACGTGGATTTTGTAATTAATTTTTTGAACTGAACCGAGGCCACAAATCGTGGATTTTTAATTAATTTTCTGAGCTGAACTGAGTCCATAAAACGTGGATGTTTTAATTAACTTTCTGAGCTGAACTGAGGCCACAAAGCATGGATTATTTAATTAATTTTCTGAGCTGAACTGAGGCCACAAAACGTGGATTTTTAATTAATTTTCAGAGCATTATTTAATTTTCAGGCCACAAAACATGAATTTCCTAAATTGTTTATCTAAGTTTTAATTAATTTTCAGGCCACAAAATGTGAATTTCCTAAATCAATTTTCTAAGCTGACCTCAGGCCACAAAATGTGGGTTTCCCAAATTAATTTTCTGAGCTGACCTCAGGCCACAAAATGTGGGTTTCCTATATTAATTTTTTAAGCGGACCTCAGGCCACAAAACTTGGAATTTGTAATCCTTTTTTTATAAGTCCAAAAGTTTTGATATAGAAAAACTGAAGGTGCTCTTCTAGAACACTTTGATATCTTGAAGACCTAGAAGACTTTGTCTGAGTAAAGATGATTTTTATTTTTTATGATCTAGGATTCTTCTATTAGAAGTAACATGGAGCTATTTCTAATGAAGTAGTCTAGAGGACTTCATATAGTAGACCAGAATTTTTTGTTTTATTAGTATTTCCGTCCCTTGAAGTCTGCGGAGGCTTACTGTCTTGTGTAAAGAACTCAGGATGTACTCTGTCTAGAAGGTATCAGCGCATCCGGTTTGCTGGGTTTAATTTTCCGCTCGGAAGTACTTTCCTCCAGACAGGTTCTTTTGCTTCGGTAGCGTGGTCTCCTGAATTGTTGATCATATCTTCAGAGGTTTCTTCTGTTGTTTCACCCACCGTTTTCTTTTGAGTTGTTTCCTTCTTGTTCTTGGTCCTACACTTCTTAGGGCTTTGTGTTTTTGAACCTCTTTTTTAGCGCTGGAGTGGTTGGCATTCCCAGTTTTTGTGGTTTTATCCAAGCTTCCGTTTGTGTCTCCTTGTCATCTACCTGCGCAATCTGGCAATTTCCAGGTACTTTATTCCAATCATCTGCTAATTTGACGAATGAAGCTTGTAACTCTCGCGTCATGGATCATCTCCTCCATCCTTATGGATGTTTGATTTAGATCTTACAACATCGGCCAACTGTGATTTTTTTGCTCCAATTTTTATCATACTTTCATCTAACGGATACTTATTGTGTAGCTCCTGCCAATTGTCTTTGTTATTACCCGATGATTTCATCGTGTTGATAATCCTTCTAAATGGGAAATCTATACTTCCTGTAGATAACTGGTTTTCCATTCTTGACAGGGAGAAGCTTCTCAATGGGATTTCATCAAATCCAATGTTTATTCTCTGTGCTTCTTGTATTTCTTCCAAGTTTGTGTTTCTTGGTTCCAACTCAAAGCCGCTCTCTCCGTTCATAAAAGTGTAGTCACGTTAAAGTTTCCATGGGTATCTATTTCTAGATCCATGCGAGGGTTGACGAAATATCCTTATGAGACCTCCCGTTCTACACTGCCAACTTAATGGGACGAACATTGAACGTAATTTGAGACTTGCCATGTTTTAACGGGACGGAGACAGCTGGCATTAGCCTGAAAGTCATTGCTGTAAGGTTCCACCCCAACCTACTCAAGTTCCAGAATACCACAGCCGTCAGGTCAGGGTTCATCAATTCCAACTCGTTGTCCGGTAATTCCATAATCAAGATCGTGCTGGCTTGATCTTGATGCCTTTCAGTAGGGTTTATTTTCTTCTTTGTATAGGTGTTTGACTGGTGAAAAACCACGGAGTTGTCACCTCCTTTTCAAACCTCTCTTGAGGTGTGCCCCTAAGGTGGAATACTTAATAGTGGCGGTATTCATTCGCCACGACACAGGCTTTCACAGAGCTCTTGCACAATTTTGATACGCTCACCACACCGGCCAAAAGTAGGGTCCGCGGGATCGTTACTCCCGTTATCCTCTTTCGAGAATACCCTTGCAGTAAGGAGGTCTTCTGTCTAATAAGGAAGCTGCAGGAGGTGTTATGTTTAATGCAGAAAACCTCACATTTTTTTTGTCCAGTAGAAAATGCCTCTTGAGAGCATGTGAATTTTTCATAACCTAAGCACGCCATCTGTGTGTATCACTAGTACACTATTCAAGTACTACCGTCCGATTACCCAACCTATTTTTTATAATATTTTACAAATCTTATCGACTCAGTAGGAAAACCCTTGCGCAATTTACCAAATGGAATAGTAAGAACAGCTGATTTCCTCAAATCTGTCAAATTTATTGTAATTGTTAATTAGTAATAAGAAAACGTATTAAAATATTGTCATGTAATATTGTAGTTAGTCATATTGTTGTAGTTACTGATTCACCTGCTTACTGCAGCATGGTAAAAGCATTAAAAATCACCAAGGCGATATTTTTTGAACTTTGTGTAACACGCATTTATGCGAAACTTAAGTCAGCTGTATCAATTATTTTGAATTTTATAAATTTTAACGTTGCATTTCGGAATTATTAAAGCACAATTTTTAGCATTCAAACAAAAAACCTAATGTAATCAAGGTATGATCGTTTGTATATGGAAAATTCAAAATTAAAACTAAAGTATCGTTTCGAAAAATCTGAAATTGAACATGAAAGTTACAATACCATTTCACAGTCTTGGCCATGCTATTTTCAAAAGTAAGCAATTAAAGGCTTGTGTTTTACAAAACCCAGGAAGCAAGCCTCATAAAATATATTATTACCAATTGAAAACCATCAACATTTGATAGAAATTCAAAATAATTTACAACAAATTCAACAAAAGAGCCCTAGCTAGCGTTTGCTTTGAAGAGCATTTTTCTCATTTCCAACCAATTTCAAAAAGATAAAAATATGGAAGAGCCATCATAAATTTGATACATTTCAAGAAAAAAAGATGAGTGCTGCACCTTTAACAAAGCAGACATCATAAAAATCCTCAATACGTTTTTTTTTTCTTTCTTTTTGAAAACTGAAAAATCAAACCCTAAAGCCGACAATGAAAAACTCATTTCGATGTCTTTGTGAAAAATGTTCCAATGTGTATTTCACATCATAAACGCTATTGGGTTATTGAGCGGCAACAACCAACACCCCATGTACAAATTTGTAATGGATTGTTAATTTTAGATATTCGTTGTCGTTGTGTTTCATTTTGATGAGGTTCCTTAAAAACGTTGTAAATCATCATAATTTTCATATTTTCCATATGGCAGAAATAAATATTACGCAGTTGATGCCCATAAACTCTTAAACACAGACACACACTGAGATGTCTCCCTCGGGTTGTGGACAGTGTTTGCAGGCGATACTTACGTCTATGAGTTATTCCACGTTCTTTAAGAGCAAAAATTTCATATTTTTTTCAACCATGCATCACTGTGTACAGCCGGTATGTCCAAGTGATATAAAACAGTATCCCACAGATATTGCATCTGCTTTAATACTTGTTAGCGTAGCTGTTGTTGTTGGTATTGCTGTTTCTTATAATTTGGCTGTTTTCATTCAATTGTTTAAGTCTTGGATAAATGTGCAAGAAAGAGATACCAAATGACAGAGCTACAGGCATACTATGATTTTACTTACAGTTCGGGGAATAAATAGTTAGACATAAGTCATGCTAAATTAACAAAATTTCCATCTTTTTGACAGGATGGTTATTTATGTCCCTACCAAGCCAGACCACTACATGCCTAATGTTGTTATATCTGCTTATCTATCAAGGATGCCATGCTGTGCTTGTATCTGCATTTATTGCCTTTATCACCCGCCGATGGTTAAAGCCGAAAGTCAGTTAGTCCATCACCACCACCTAGCACCCGGTTTCACTTTCTCTTGACGTTGTCACCATTGTGTCAGCGTTGACAGCAGCAGCAACAACTATGGCGGGTCGGTTATTGTCTTATCTCTCTAATGTTCATTGCATAAGTTTGTTTGCAATGCCTACAAAGTTCACTTTCTAATCCTGCTGGATTTATTTTATGACCCTAATACAAGAATTGCGTGTAAATTGTCAACAAAAACCTCAAAAAATATTCTCTCGTCCCTGACTCCTTTGCATTGTTTGAGTGACAATGAAAGGCGGATGTTTTTCATAATACAACCACACTACTCTACTACTATGTAGCACACACGCAGTGAGGTTTAACTAATTTCCTTTAAAGTCAGGTCATTTTCTTTTGGGAAAGTACTTTGTTTTGATAGATTTATGAGCCCGCTTTATGAAAAATTTACCTAATATTGTGCTACCATCATATTTTTCGATGTCTTTTGACATTTGCGTTTGCTTATCCTTGTTTCTTTTAAACGTGACTTTAGTCAAAGGACTTAACACAGCGGGATGTATGTTTTGTGTATTGATGAGTTATTACATGAATTGTGTCATTAAGTCAAATTGACTAATGTTAGTTTGTTTTGGGCTAACCATTAACGTTTCACAGGAATTTGCCCTACTCAGGTACAAGGACGGAATTAATAATTTCTAACTATTGATACATTAATATTTTTTATGCAGCGGACTAGAAATTATGTTTTGCTTTGTGAGTAAAGGTGGTATTTAAAACATGATTATTTTTCGCAGTTTCAACCTTTAATTATTTGCTTTATTTTTCAATTCTATAAATTGATTATTTGCTTAATAAATTTTTAAATATTTAAAATTTCTTGAAAATTCACCTTTTCCAAATCTCTAATTTAATTTCTAGGCAATACACAATGCGCCAAAAGTTACACCCCAAAAATTCTGAACCGAACACTAATTCAATTCTTAACAAAAACAAGAACAAATGACGAAACTGAACTGAAACAGATGACTATCAATGTGAAGGGTAAAATGTGTTGAATTATAAACGAAATATAAACATATATCATGTCACTTCAAGAAATACAGCGACAGCAATGTGAAAAGATGTCGACATCAGTAAGCGAAACAAAACCCTTTTCGATAAATTGGAACTCGAAAATATTTTAAAATTAACATAAAATAGAAATATAACGAAAGGAACCAAGACAGCCATACACAGATACAAATGTCCCATACATATGTATTTGTATGTGCCTACAACAGCATGATATGTGGTGTCTATGAAACGTATCTTACGTGAACGTATACTTTTATATGTATTATTAAAATATTTTGATAAACAACTAATCAACTTTTTGACAATAAAAGCCACCTTCATATTCTTTTGATGGAAGTGAAAAATAAAGGCGTCCAAAACACAGGGATAGTGACAGTGGTTCAAAAGATGTATGTATATGTATATGGAAACAAAATGTTATTTTTAAAACAGGGTTACAAACCCAAAATTCCAAAATGTTTCTGTTTTGATTTTTTTAAGGATGCCAAAAATAATTGTTATGAATAAAATTTTTTACGAATTTGTTTAAAAAAATATTTTTTATTAAATGAAATACTTACGTTGTTCTATCTGAAAAATAGCGACGCAAAAAAGAACAAATAATTAAGTATTAATGACATTTCACGAAATATAATGTTAGGAGACAAATATTCCTTAGTTATACATGGGGTAAAAAGGTAGATTATTTTCAAAAACGCTTACCGCTATCTATTCGACACATTTCGGGCAATACGAAGCTACACTGTGGCATATTTTTCAAAACGTCAGGGAAATATTCCTGCAGTATTACCATGTAAGCCAAAAACTTAGAGAAAATCTCTGATTAAAAACAAAAAAAAAAACATTGTTCCACAACATCCCGGGATAAGGGAGACTTCTCTCATATCAATGAGTGCACCCCGATTCATATTTAGCTCTATGATATGGGACCTACTGTATATCGCCGAGTCCGAACGGCGTGCCTTAAGACACCACTTGTAGAGAAGTTTTTCAAGGCTGAAATACTCAGGAAATGTCGCCAACATTACTGAGGGGTATTTTGCCACCGTTGAAAAATGTTTGATGTTGCCTGGCCGGGGAATCGAACCACTGACCTTCTGCGTGCAAGGCGGACGTGCATACCATTGCACCACTGTGGCACCCAGATTCTCTGATTAGTTTATAAGAATATAAAATCTGATGTCTAGTATAAAATCAGTTTAAACTGACAATATCTTACCTACCCGCTTCTGAAGGATTTTTGAACTTTTGTGTTACATTTCGGGTTGAAATGTATCTATCCCACCATTGATTTTGAGTTGAATAAACCACTTTATGGACCTGGTTATAGACCTATGTATCCTTGTTTATCGGTTATATAAACTGGTACTTGTTTTAGTCAATATGGCAACCCTCCTTATCGAGTTATCTTATTGCTAATATTTATTATAATTGATGGTGTTTCCATCTTCGAGAACTAAAAAAATAATGAAAGTAATACGAAGATATAGTTTTTCAGATATTCCCGGTTTGAAGTCTAAAGAACACTGTCTACCTCAAGGGGTCTTCGGTCCATATAGCAACCCTATTACTGGCGCTATCATGACTTCTTTGTTTACCTTCGATAATGAAGTAACACCAGAATGTCATTGAATTGAAAATATTTGTTCGATCCCATAAAAAGAGGTATTTCTCCTATTTTCGTTTTTGTTGTTATATTTTTGGTGGAATTTACTTATTAATGTCATCATTTTAAAGTAAACAGATATATGTAAGAGGATGTGCAAAAATTCCAACATTTATCAATAAATTTGTTGTTGTAATTCGTTAATAAAAAATCGTTTACAAAAATGCCGTTGTGAAAACAATTCCTTCACAAATGGTATATAAATCAGTGCCGTCCAAGAAGAGCGAAGCCACAAATGTGAATGTATTAAAAATATTATCAATTTATGACAGTGTGTTAGTAAGATTGTATGCACTAGACTGGTTTTAACTCAAAGGGAAAAATCTATGCCGGATTTTTTATGCGGCACCCTCCTAAAATGTTTAGTCATGTTAAAAATTAAGATTGCCAAAGTTTGAGCTCAATCAGAATATGTTAACACGTGCCACTGGGGCTTCAAAGTTTCCAAGGGCCGTTTATATAGCCAAAATTAAAATCTGATCCGATTTTCAAAATTTTTTGGAGGATTACTTACTTAGCCACTACAAAGAACTGGTAAACTGTTTGCATCGATTGGACAGTAAAAAATCCAACATCGATTTTTTAAAACCACTCTAGTATGCACGCAAGCTCCAAAACAAAAACAAATAAAACATTTGCTTACTCTTGCACGCTCTTTCTTTGCGTTTGGATCGTATGTGGGTGAATAGCCGAAAATCTTCGTAACCAGCGACAAATGGCTGTTCGGCACTGATATAAATGGATAGTTTTTTTTGCGAGTAACAGCCTGTTTTTGTAAAAATGCTTGCCTGTCACACGAACCATTCGTACTAAAACGTATACGTTCAAAATTTGGTTCTTGTAAAATTTTACGAACCATTCGTTTTTACCTGAAAGCTTTCGTCTATTTCATAAAAGCTTTTATGTTTCAGGGTTTCCATGATACTTATTTTGTGAATTTTGCATAGGCATCTGCACGTAAAATGTGTTACTTGATGGCAACCCCGATAAACAGATGGAAAAACAAAAAATAAGACAAAAATGTAATCAAATTTGTCCAAAAATAATTGTGATAATATGAAGAAACGGATGTACATATACGCCTGTGCTTCTATGGAAATAAATAAAATTGCATTCCCTTCCAGTTTTCGTGTGTTTTGTGCCATTTATTACTCAAATTATTTAATTTTCATTCAAAACGATGGGTCTTTTCCATTCGTTTATTTTTGAAGTATTCGTTCGTAAGATTTTGTTACGAAAACCAAAAAAATTACGAAAATAATAAGCTTTCATTTGTTTGTCACACGAATGCAAACGTCAACCGCTATGAAAACCAAATTGTGCCTTCGTTCATGAAATCGACGAATGAATGGGCAAAAACTTTTTACAAAAACACGCTGTAAGTGTTTTATCTTCTGGGAACACAAATTTCAAAATAACAATCAATTCGGTAGAAAAATGTGACTTAAATCTTCAAAAAATCTTGTCATGGGTTCCCTTATATGGGGATTATATCCAAACGTGGACCTATACTATCTAACTTTTGCTAGTGATGATTTGTACCTGTTATAACGTTTTGTACCCCTAGCGAAAAATAAATAAATACCAAATTTCAGTTATTCCGGCTGAGTAATGTTTCTAAAACTTGCAATATACAGAAAATAGAGGGTTACCGTTCTACGGAAGGTATGAAAGAAGACGTAGACCTGTACTGACAAAGTTGTATACACCCAAAAAAGACTACCTGTCAATTTTAGCCATGTCGGATGGATATTGACGCCACAAATTTCAAAATAATGAAATTCGGGAGATACCTTCCTGTGGGGATATATGATAAGGTGGACCTTTACCCACAAACTTCTGGGGAAAAGTTTTGTAGCCCCAAAGAAGATTAACAGGTGAGAAAGGTCGGGACGTGCCGACTATGTGATACCCTACACCACTACCCCTATACATATACTATTCGTTGGTAAACATTTCTTTTAGGGAGCTGGTACTGATTGAAAGCTTTGCAGAACAGAAGAAGAAGAGAAGCAGTTGTATTTGTCATTAAATTAAATACTTCAAATTGGGATATCTTAGTATTTGACTATTTGACCATTTTTGGTAAAGCAATTGGGATTAATTTAAAGCCAAACTACTGTGCATCTTTGTAGAGGTGATCTATTCTTCTTCCATCGACAGGCTTTGCTTTTGGAATACACTTACTGGAAGGGAGATATTTGCATAACTTCGGGGTCATGCCTAAGTGTTTCATACGCCATTTTTGAATTTTTCAGATATATGTGGTTTCAAGGGATTTGGCGTATGCTCTTTCTGAATTGTTGGTCGGATCTTTTCTATCTGCTATAGTTTTCGTGATATCCACGTTTCGTCCCGAAAGCTTAAGTTTTTTTTTGCGTGTATGAAATTAATATTTTAATAACTTACAAATTGAAAACCACATTCCAAAAATCAGAATTTTAATTTTCGATTTAGAAGTTTTGAATTTATTGAAGCAAGTATAGGAAAATGTTATTGTCACTTTGTTCCATGCGATTTACAATATTTTGCATTTGTGTCGTAAGTGTGGATATGGAACAATTCGACAAAAATTCTATTTAAAAAAACAATCTCTATAACTTTTATATTCCAACAGATATTCCTGTAACTTTTGGCAAAGATGTTATATATACTATTACTAATAAACCTGGTCAGAAATATAAATATTTTCTTCAGTCAGCTCCAAGCAGTTGTGACGCAAACATTAAAATCCGATTATATCAAAACGGGTAAATGGCGTATGGAACAATTAAGCATGACATTGACGATAAGAATAAATCGTTGAATTTTCCTCCACATACATACGTTTTTTGTCAATTCGGACTCCGACCATCGCGAAAATCTATGTTCAATGTTTGCTTTTGGAATACCCCTACTTGAATCGGGCTGCACTTGTTGTTGTGAAACAAGACTTCAATTCTTCCCTCCGGGATGTTGGTAAAAAATATTATTTAGTTTAAAAACGTTTAAAATTTAAAATTATGATGACCATGGTCCCAGTGTGCAAAACAAATAAATATGAATATTTTGTTGGAAATAGAATAAAGGAAAACAGCGAAAAAATGACATGTCAATGTTATCAAATTCAAATTTATAGTTTTCACAAAATTATTTAAAGGAGAAAGAAGGGCGAAAGAATGCGTCAAGCAAAGACATTGGTATTTGACTACACGAAACAATGAATTGACAGAAAAAAGGGAGGAGTTTTCAAAATTATACCCTAGTGCTGCTGTTGCTGATAATGATGATGATGACGACGACCATGATGATATACTATTGAAATTTGTATACATTTATAACGAACACACACATACATCATCTTCATCAGCATTTATGTATATAAACTAAGAACAACAGCCATACATCACACACGTAATAAAACAATGTCACGCAATTTAAAACAAAAATGTCAAAAATTGAGTGATTTACTAGCAGCAGACAGACGGACGTACAGATGAGCTATGTATGTACGAGTATGTATGTATATCCAAATGGATGAATGTTTCACTTTGTATTTTGCCTTTTGTTAGAGAGATATTAGAAGAAAGATACAACCCAATTTTGTTTATTATAAAGGCATTGACATGACACCCAGCCAGCAAGAAACACACACTCACATAAGTTTCAACAACGCCCAGTTTTCAATATTTTCTTCAGATCTTCAATAACTTAGTCAGTCAACCAGTTAGTCACTAACATAAATTTCAGGGATTTGTAAGGGTATAGAATTCATCATAAAAGCAAATCATGCGCAAGGAATTCTGAGTTCTTTTCTCGGTATATGAATAACATATTGCAGCAATTGACAGACATCAAAACAATGGATTGTCATTCTTTTCATTTGTTCATTTCAAAAATAAACCATACCGTTAAACTTCATAATTTTATTTTTTAGTTCGGACGGTTGGGGAGGTTTTATATACTGCTGTGTTAATTTAGATTGAGTCACACTTTTTTGTTGCTTTACAAATATTTTTTAAGAAGTGTGGATGATTTATGTCCTCTATTCAAAGGACAAGATAGGCATGAATAAGAAAAGTATTATAGAGACATGTGGCAACTATTTATTATGTTTTGCAAAAGTTAAAAAATATTAATTTTAACGAAATTATGGAGAAACCATATAAAAAACAAAAAGTTTACTATAGATTGTACTGTAATTTTCAAATATTTGTTCTCAGTGCCAAAATGGGTTCATAATTTTGTTATTCCCCTATACAGTTCTTTCCTATTGCACAGTTTGCAATAAAGGATTTCATAGGTACAAAGTTATCTTCAGTTAGATTCACTTCACATGAACAGTGTACAGTGATAAACGTACTAAACTTCCATTTCATTTCAGAATATTTTGCTTTTGAAATTGTACTTACATTTTTTCAAGGCATGTGGACACAATTATTTTATTTTAACTATTATGGCAATTACGAATATATTACAACCGTTATTATGTGAAAAAAGACAACATTTAAAATACATTCGAATACCACTCGTGGGTCTGCATGTTATTAAATTAATGTCCAGTTATAGTGCCCTTCTTCACATCTTTGTACCCACTGTTCAAACTATGTGGGAAATGGTTTAATGTAAGATTTTCTAATATGTCACTTCGGTTGCTCCGATATTCTTTTGAATTCAGTGGGAAGTTAAACTTTATCATAACATTGCACAGTGATTGCACAAAAAACATGTCTTCAGTTTAAGACATTAAAACTCTACACCCATGACTTATTTTGATTAGAACATTATTTAAAAATCTAATAATATGCTGGTATATTTTCGACCCGGCTACTTCCCTACAATCGATATATAGGCCTATATAGAGGCTAAACTAATGAAAATACTTCTGACCTATCTTAATATCAAAAGATATCGGTCGATCCATTGATAAGGAATTCCCTTCGTAACTTGTCTAAAAATATTTTTAGTACACTTTCCTATGTATTTAGGTGTCATCTCCGTGCCTAGGTTACTTTGTGGCCGCGTCCGTCAAATAGTTATTCTTCGCTGTTTTTTTGGTGGAGTCCAGTATGGGTTCCACTTTTCAGAGATGCCACACCTGTATATTTTCATCTCAAGTTCGGTCAGAAATGGGTGTCGAAACCTAATAAATAGCGCAAACTTTATCAGAGACCTTTAATTTAGATTGGAATTTTGAAGAAATTTTTTAGAACGGATTTGAAACAAATCTGCAGTAGGTTTTCTACTAAGTAAGAATGAAATACATATGTAAAATGTCTATAAGTCCAACTTAGGTTAAATGGTTTTCTTTCTTGTCCACATTATTATGTGAAGGCATTTTATGACAAATACCCGAAATGCCTAAATTAGGTCAGCAAAATAGAAAGTATCAGTCAGCTGTGCTGACGGAGATATACCACCAGCTTCATACCCAAAAAGAAGCAAACACAAAAAATATTATGATTTTGTATAATGAGTTTGCTTAAAAATACGATGAATCTGCAGGTACCGTAATGCTGGGCTATACCAAATCATTGACATATAGTGCAAAATTAAATGAAAAGTGCAAAATGATTGATAGAAAATTCGAAATAATTAATTACGTTAAACTATGTTTGGAAGAAATTTTTAAAAAAGTTTGAGAAACATTTACGTAATAATAGCCATTTTACAGGCAGTAATTTTTGAGCTTTTGGGTTATTTTCTCACGAAGTATGGACTTACTCCGAAAAAAATTGTACCGTTGTAATATGGACCGCGAAAACAATTTTCTGCATAAAATTTCAAATAGATACAAAACTAGTTCTCACATTGCATTTTTCTCAAATTTTTTTGTGGGAGGAGCCCCAAGGACGTTTCCGATATAGTCCATATTCAGACGTGATGCAAGGCTGGATGAAATAACACTATGTGCAAAGTTTGAACTAAATCGGTTGCTTCTTTCTAGAGTTATCGTTCATACGAGGGTCACTCGAAAACCTTCTGACCTACGCAACACGCAGGTGTCCTTTGATTTTTTTTTTTTGGAAAGTTTGACAGTTTTTAACCTAAGCGTACTCAGGTCAGTTTGACATATGACCATGTGTTGGGTTGTTTACAGTGGTTTGATTGAGACGACCCATCAATTCCACGTTTTGTCTGGTCAAACAGGCAATGCTTTGAATCGATGTGTGAGAGCTCGCATTGCCATGATGGAGAACGATTCGTTTTCTCTTGTTCGTTTTTCGAATTTCATAGGAGACTTCAGGCATACATTTCTCAAGCCGTATAGTTGCCACACGGTCAGTTTTGCCAAAGAAACAGGCGACCATTTGCTTCGAAGGTCTCCTTCCATGAACAACTTTCGTTGGATTTGGCTCGCTTTCGAAGATCCAAACGGTCGATTCCTGTTTTGTTTCGGGCTTTTAAGCATAGATCCAAGATTCGTCATGTGTGAAGATTTTATAAACTCCGTTTGAAGCACCCCGATTGTTTTTATTTACAACTTCTTTGCACTAATCCACTAGCGAGAAAAATATATTTTTGTGGCCAGGTGTTCATGCAATATCAAATCTTAGTTGGTGGAAGAATTGCCCAAAGATGCCTCTATCTCACGGTATATAACATGACGATCTTGCATTATCCGTTTCCGCACGGCTTAATTTTTATCTGGCACAACGGCAGATTTGGGCGACCCTCACGATCTTCGGATTTGGCTAGTGTCGGTCACGATTGAATTCTTTGAACCAGTTTTTCATAGTCCTATAGGATGGTCTTTATTGACATACAAAAATTTAGTTTGATCGCTGCACTCTTGCCGTGATTATCCACGCCGAAAGTTATAAAAAATTATCGGACAAAAATGTTCACAAGTAAATTCCATTTTTTGCAAAGTATTTTTTTAAGTCACTGTAAACAACCCAACCCTGGTCATATGTCAAACTGACCTGAGTACGCTTAGGCTAAAAACTATCAAACTTTCCAAAAAAAAAATGTCAAATGAAGCCTGGCGACACTGCGTGTTGCCTAGGCCAGAAGGTTTTCGAGTGACCCTCGTACCATTTTTTAGAAAAATTTAAAACTTTTGTGGGGGAGGTACCCGAAGGGTTGTACCGATATGGCCCATCTTCGAACTTAACCTACTTTTTGACAGCAAGCTACGAAGTGAAAAATTTCATTCGAATCGGTTAATCCTTTCGAGAGTTATCGAGCGCACCAGCCAGACAGACGGGCGGACAGGACTAAATCGATTCCAAATTGTCTGAAACGAATTTCATCCAAACAAACTCAGCCTAAAGGCTGCGGGTTTTCAAACGTATCTTAAAATGTCTTCAATTATGAAACTAATCGCTCATTTACTCAAAGAGTGACAAATTAAAAAGACTACTACACAAAAAATAAAATAGCTACTTGGACCATCTTTTGTGTATAGGTAGCCAGATACCAGTGCTAAATTTCAGGGCAAGATTAAGCACGATTTGAAGTGTTTAGTGCTTCATAAAATCTGAAAACTTTTTTGTTGATTTATGCCAAACTCCTAGTAAATAACCTGTAACTCGTTGAGTTTAAGAGATATCGTCATGAAAATTTTACACAAGATAAAGTAGAAGTCGTAGAAAATATAAAAATTGTTAACTCAGAAAAAGCATTTTTTGAGTTATGTCACTCTTTGAGTAAATGAGCGATATGTTGAAAATTGTTGGTATAGAATTTTTGTGACCACTAAGAATCTAAAACGTCAAATTACATATAGTTTGGTCACCAAATGTGGTTAAACTCCTAAAAACACATTAATTATGGAGGTACCGTTATATGTTGGCTATGCTAAAACGTGAGCACATCTTCGAACTCGACGTACCAATGCGGAAAAAAGCACTCGTGTGCAAAAATATATCGTTCTAGCTCAATTATTGTTTACGCTAGAGTTATTACCACAGACGAACAGACTGACGACATACTGATCATGAATACATATATACTTTATAGGGTAACAAATGGTTATTTCAATGCGTTAGAAATGGAAATAGTGTTGATTTAAATAAAATTCCACAAATTGCAAATTGAGACACCTGAGCATCGATTGGATCAATTTAAAGCTCATTTTTATGTTTGACCACCTGATTGTTTCTTCTACCATTGACAGGCTTTGCTTCTGGAGAAGCAGAGATGATAGCATAAGAATTAAACATTGACTTCTTCTCAGCACAAATTTTTTGTCCATTCCGAAGCATGAGTATTATCCAACCATCACCACCGAGATGTTAATTTTTGTGTTACAAACTTCAGAGCCAAAAACATAGTGGTGTAGGGTATAAAATTACTGTCAATCATCTTCGAAATCACCTCGTAATTGCTTGCTGTATATGAAATTATCCACTCTTGGAAAGCAAACATTTTCTAGATGGAATATGTTTTTTCAGCTATTTAAAGTATTCTTCATATTTTATTAAAATATGTGCGTCTTTTAACAGATTAACATGATAATCTTAATCCACATAAGTCAACCTGCACATCTATTTATCAAAACACCAAGTACCAAAAATGATTAATAACTTTCAATTTAATAAGATATTTTGAACAAAAAGATACTCTGAATACATGTATCAAGTTCATATCTGCTATTTTATAATCATGAAAAATAGATGTAAATTGTTTCCATTACGAAACCTACTACCACAAGGAACGACAACAACATTTGTTGGTGAATATCAAAATATAAATAAAATCAAACAAAGCTGCCAGAATAAATAAATAGCCACTAACATATTAATTTGTCTCCGCACAAAAACATTCCTTTAAAAAACTTTACCTGAACAGGTTGCCAAGTTGTGTGTTAATCAAAAATCACTACCGAGTTCCTATGAAAAGGAGATACTTATTTATTTCGATTATATATCACTGCTATGTACAAAACATACATACATACGTAAATGCATGAAAAGAACTTCTGACAAATATACAAATGATCAGCCATTTGTACTAGATACAACAACAACCAAACAATGACTATATCACCAAGAAAAAGGTGTCACAACTAGTGAATATGTCCAGGGGCATTCCATGAAATTTCCTCAGTTGAGATACAGCAACTTGTTTAATACAGTCCACATGTTTTTTGTTATTGTCTACAAAAAGAGATTTTGATAAATCGGATGACAAATAAGAAACTGTCAAAAGTTATTTTTCAAATTGTAATTACATTATTAACAACTCCAACCAACACCAACAGCTAGAGCAACGAATGTTTAACAATTGAATCGTATTGGTGGTTGTAACAAACAACAAAGCATCCATCCTTCTTGTTGGGGAATTTCATGTCAGCCTCCTCAGTACAATAAAGAAATCACAACATTCGTATATGGTATCTCTTTGAATGCTGTTGGTTGGTGTTGATCCTTTTCAGTGCCATCATAGCAATGGCGATGATGAGGATGATCATGACGTAGATAAAAATGAAGTAACAATTACGAAATTAATCAAATTCACATTCATATAGAAGAACTGTTTTTCTTAGATTTATGCTTATTGCGCACTCACGGAATATAGGAGTTTTGAGGACGAAGAAACGCTAGTGGTAAAAGATGCAAAAAATAGGGTTTTTTAAAAATTTCATTCAGAATCTCGAAATTTGTATATATGTATGTAAATGTTGATAGAAATATACATATTTTATTTGTGCAAAAAAAAAATCGTCGAAATTAATCTACATTTTCAGCAATTTTTAACGTGATTATGGCTATACCAGAAATAATTACTAATGTAAGACCTTATATATGTATATTATATTACAAATATGTGTTACTTTACGAGAATGTGTTCTACAGGGGATAACGATAATTAATAAGTAGACAGCGGAATTTTATTCAACCCCTATTTTTGATCCGATTCATGTCAAATTTTGGGACTGGACATATTTTTGGCTTTTGATCTTTCGCAGCATTTTTCTCTCAAACAAACGTGGATAGAATCAGAGTTTTGCAAAACTTTGTATTTGTTTGGCTAGACGTGGCTTTGTTTTTTTTTAACCGCTTACTTAAGCCAATGCCGAAGTACCTCAAAACTATAGGAACCAACTTCCGCAGTTGATACGAGTTCTGTGGACGCATTGCGCGCCGATACCATCAACATGGTCTTGTCGCCGTTTACTGCCAGGCCCACTTTAGCAGACTCTCTTAAAGGTATCAGTTATAAGCAAGTAACATGTAGCTGTTGGGGTATCTCGTATAACCCTTGACCAGATCACACGAAGGACTGTCTCCTTGTCTGAAACATATTTTGGCTCTTTCCGATTTTAACTAACGACCGGGTATCAGTTTATATCATTTTAGAAAGCCGGATGAGTTGTGCGGGAATATCAAATTCAGACATGGTTTGGGGCTGCCGAAGGTTGTCGACAAAAACATAGACTTATGACCCTAAAGTTAGAGCACACAGTCTTAACTCGGCTATTTGTTTTTAATTCTTCAGCCAGTTTATTGCTGTATTCACCTCATCATAGCTGGGCGGTTACACTCACTAACATCTTCTTAGTAAAGGTTACCAGCAGTTTGCAAAAATGTTATTTCCATATCCTAAGCACACTATGGGCCATTATTATATGTGTTCTTTTACTATCTGATGGATTTGAAAGCGCAAAATAAACCAATTTGGAGGCATTAAAAATATAATTTTTTTTACATTGAAAGTTAATGCCAAGAAGCTCCTCCTCGAACTTCAATCATCACTTTTAACTTTATGTTAAGCTCTAAATCGCTCTAAATCTGTTCGGCAAATTCAAAATATAACAAAAGAAGACTTGTAATAATGGGAGTAAATGTAATAATAATTGTTCCACAAACATCCCAGAAGGGACAAGGGAGACTTCCCTCATATCAATGAGTGCAACCCGATTCATATTAGCTCAATGATATGGGACCTACAGTTTATCACCTAGTCCGAACGACGTGTCCTAAGACACCACTAGTAAAAAAGTTTTACATAGTTGAAATACCCAGAAAATGTATTCAACATTGTTGAGGGTTATTTTGCCACCGTTGAAATTTTGATGTTGCCTGGCCCAGGAATCGAAACCATGGCCTTCAACGTGTACCACGTTGACACAAATTTCCTTGATCGTCCCTTCATGAGGATTTGCCATCAGTATGGGGTTCACTCTTTGGTAGAATTTTTGGACTTCATTCTGGCTCCTGTACATCTCGATTTTTTCACATTCCCGCTTTTCACTCTCTACGGAAAAGACGTTTCTCCTCCCTGCTTTTCTTTCGATACCTCTCTCGTGCGCTACGTGTAGCTACGGATTGTGGAGTAGTTCTATATGCCGCATTCTTCTCTTCAGTAGCAGCACGACACCTGGTCATACCATGGCTTCCTTGGTGGAGGTCTCTGGAATCCAAGTATGGATTTTGCGGCTGATTGCATGGAGTGGACAATAATTTGCCATTGTGCCGATATGTTATCGGAACGAGGAGTTCTTTGATTAAGCTATTGGGCCAGTTGAGTGGAATATGCTATGGCTATCTGTTGTTATTGCATTATACCGATGTTCAACTTCCGTGTTGTGTATGTTCGTACTTTACTTGCTATGTTTAATGGGGTAAGTGACTTTTCTACCTCTAAACCTCTTAACCTCCAACTGACTACAAATCCGCAAAGAAATTTGTGCTTTATATCATGGCAGCTATAATACAGTGCGTCACATATTAGCTCAATATTTAACGGGCGTTAAAGGCAGGTCCCCAGGTGACACCACGGGGAGGGCAGTATCCATTTGAGATGAAAGAGGGACCAAAGAAGTCCTAGATTTTGCTATGTCAAATCCGGTCAGGACTGTTTCAGGTCCAGGTTTTATATTACCTTCATCTACTCTACTGTTCTATTTGAAGATATTATTACAATTTGTATTATTTATTTATTGATAATTTTGAAATGGAATTTTAAGTTTAAAGTAACAATGCTACACCAAAAAGTGAATCTATGTTGTCACATTCTGGAAAACGACGCTTCAACATATTTTGGCCTGGAAAAGTCTTAAGCATGCTGACATTGTGTTACCATTATAGTTTTTCTCTGGGTGTATATCTTAATTCTACATATAAAAATGTATGTCTTGCAACTAAGCAGTTTGATGGAGGGAGTTTGCCTTATCTTTGTCTTTTCCCATTTATGTAGATATGTGCATATGTATATTTACCTACCAATATGATGAGCAACCAAATTAAGTTTTATTTTCTTTTTGATACTGGAATCAAAAGAGAAAGACAAATTGTCAGTTGAGTGAAACTGGTAAATAATTGAAATGTCAAAAGATCCCAAAGAAATGATGGCGGACAATAGACAAGCCTGACATACAATAATAAACAAATGTTGATGTTAAAAAACAGGCAGGTAAAAGTATTTATGGACCTACATTACAATATGATGCATAGATGCGGATAGATAGTTTTAAACTCTTACCAATATCCAGACACAGCTAAGATACATAGATAGAGCCATCACATTGTGAGTAGGAGTCCCAACATGTGATGAAACTGATGATAGTGATGAAGTGGAAAACATTAGTTGAAGAAACCTTACAAACTAACCACTTAACCTATGATAGAACACAATCCCTCCATGCGCACGCACTCACTGTAAAATTCACATTGCTCGAATCGAAGGAAAACTAAACTCTAAGATTAATTACTTGTGAAAGTAACTAATTAAATTATAAAGAAAAAAAAAACGATGTGTTTTCTTAAATGCATCATTTGTACAGCGACTGCTTCTTACGACGACATGTACAAATGGAAATGGAGGAGGACATTGTCTAGTGGTTGGTTGGCCTTTGATATTGGAGATTTCCAAACAACATTGAATATTTGAGGGGAACTAAGGTTAATAAGCATTATTAATTACAATCATTTTTCAAAATTTCTCAAGATTAACACATCCGTATGTAGCGTCTTCGGAAGGCATTTGTCAAGATAAATTAAAAACGCTTTGGAAAATCATTTAATTTTCTTGCCCCCAAAACAAACACAAGTGGTTGTTTTGTCTATGTTTGGATGTCATATGTCAAATGTCTTTATTATCGATCACTTGTAACAGGTTGATTATAGAATCCGTTATAATACATGAAATATACAGGAAATTCCCATGAATTTATTGTGTGTGTTTCTTTTGTTGGGATAATAGAGTTTCTGTTAGAAATATGTGACCTTATAAGTTGTGGTAATAAAACTGTAAGTGAAATTAAAAAGTATAATTTAAACATGCAGATATCCAGAGAAAAGTATTCAACTCATGACTTTCATTAATACATATATGAGTAAAGGACAAAAAAATTTAGTTTCCATGAAGCCAAGGCTTGTACTATTATAAAACGCGAACTATTGTAGTCTACCAGTAACTATGACTATTACTGGATCAAATTAAGTGTTTTTGAACAATGCTAAAACATTTAGCAAAAAAAATAATTTGCGTGGAAGTTATGACCGAGTAAATGAATAAACATAGGCAAAAACACGTTGAAGCTAGCAAGGTTTTTTACATTGCTATTCGATTGCTGGTTAAACCATTCAAATAACGGACATCTGTCCAAAGAAAAAGTAGAAGAATACAAAATGAAGATTACACTTCTAATGTATCACTTTTTAAAATTTCCACTGCATCCATCTTTTATGGATGCTGACATTTTGAAGCCGGATTGTAGGTGTTTTTTGTTTTTTTTTATTTAACTTGGACGCGCACTCGCGGTTACGCATAATTTGATATGTATAATGACTATGTAGCCCACACAGAATCACAGTAATCTACTGCCAGAGGCCAAAATTTAGTGCGATTTTTTTTCTGAAAACCCTATTTTTTGAGTACAGTATTTACAATATCCTTTTGAGTATGCTGGTACCACGCGATATTTTAGTTTTCCGGCGGTCCGGATAATATAAATCATAGATCGTGAAAATCAATCCACTAGAACGGCGAAAACGGCCACTGCAAAAACTGAAAAATTTACAAAAAATGTTTTTGAAAATATGGTGGACTAATTCTCGTTTTCTGTGGATCGTTTCCATTTCAATGAAGAAACTGACGTGTCCGATTTATCCCAAAAATACTGTGTGATGCTACATCCACGGTTCTTGATGAATTTTATTGAAATAGGTTTAGATCCATGTATTTTTCCACGATTGATAGTGAAATCGGATGCGCATAAAAAGTGTATGCACTTTATGCAAATTATAAGCGTTATGCAGTTTTTTGCACACTAAACTGTAGACGATGATACATCACATCCGCAAAGTAAAATTTGGT
Organism: Musca autumnalis; assembly: GCF_047663935.1. NCBI lineage: Eukaryota > Metazoa > Arthropoda > Insecta > Diptera > Muscidae > Musca > Musca autumnalis. The sequence continues at coordinate 84,357,210 of NW_027411755.1, read as the reverse complement.
AAATGTATTCAATCGAAAAGAAAACATTTCGTTTTATTGGGAAATCGCTTGCTCATCAAATGATATTGAGGATTTCGCGATTTACACGCATTTCAAAAAGTATATTACCCGATACAGTTTTTCTTCAAAATTATTCCTTATTTAATGGAACCCAAAATTTACTTGCGTTTTCGCGTGAATTTTACCTAAAATAGATGAATAGCTCCAACCTATTTTACCTACATTTTCTTCAACTAACTCACAAAATAAATTTGAAAAAATATGTTTTCTTACAACCATTTTTTAAATTTACTCAATATATATATTTTTTTGCTATAATATGCTAACCGCTAAACAGATTTGTAATGTTTTGGTTTCATTTGAATATTTGCGATGTTTAGATTACGTACATATTTTTCAAACATTTTTAGGAGGCACAAACAGCTTGAATTTTATTAAAACAAGTTGCAAACTACCATTTTTTTGTAGATCTTTCTTATTTTCGGCGACAATTTACTAAAGTTTTTACTAAAGTTATGGGACCTCAGTAATCATGTAGTATGTTGGAAGTCATTAATTAACAGTAATTCTCAATATAATGAGTAGCGTTTTTTTAAGATTTTTTTATTATCAGAATTGAAACTGTCATAACTTGTGCGCGAAATAACCGAAATTAGTATCTCGAACAGATTTCAGAATGGGAATTTTTTCTAACGTACCAAAAATCGTTCATGTAGCTTAAAAAAAGTTTTGAATTTTTTTCGATGGAAAACTAAAAAAAATTTTCTTTTCCTCATATAAATATTTTGACATAGGATATTTATAAGATTTTTGATACAAGCTCTTCTCACAGTACTTTTTAATGTGACTTTAACCTATTTTTTAAAGACGGAATTTATTAGAAATGGGCCAATTGAATATTGATATGGAAATCATCATCATAATAAACAATTTATAGTTTATTAAACATTAAATGTTATTATACATTTAAATATATGGTGATTTTGAAAGATTTTGAAAATTTATAGAACATCATCTATTCCCAAAACCAATGACCATGAATGCTATCAATTGTATATGGTTTTTCTTTTACCTTTCAAAAGTTGCAGTAGCATTGAAATTGTAACATAGCCATGAGCATCAAACAATCGAAAAACTCAGCGTACATACAAATATAATCGCCGTTACCATCGATAAAAAACCTAAGAAAAAATAAACAGAGAGACAGACAAAAATCCTCACAAAAGAAGGCAGAGCTTTATCGGACTGGAGAAAAACAGTAACAAATCGAAACTAAAACCAACAACTACTACTGGCAGTTATGCCATTGAATGAATGCACTGTGGAAGGAGCTTCAAGGCAACCAAAGAAGACAGCTATGACAAGAATAATAACAACAACAAGACCAGCAGCAGTAGCAACTGCACAGTAACAATGACCAGGAAAAACAACCTGAACCATAAAGAAACGAAAAAAAAAAACTAAAACGAAAAAAACAGCACAGTGGAAACATTTTTGATGGACAGAACAATAGAAAAAGGGGTGGAATTTTGTAGCTCCAAAGCAACAACGATGGATGCATCACAACACACGCCAGCAACAGCACACAACTATCAACCAACAACATCATCAAACCTAAAACTTTAAAGTTATAACAACAAGAAAAAATCATTTTTTGGGAGATCTGTAAACGATTGTCCAGTTAAGAAACTGGATATCAAAAACGAAAGACTCCACACAATACGAGGGTGGTTATCAAATATTAGTCTTTCAGAACATATTAAGAACAATTTTAAACTTAATATATTGTTTACATTGCTCTAAGTATACAACAATACTCATTTCCAGTGGGAAAATTATGTATTACTTCTCGCTATTAAATATTGACAAACTATTTTTTTAGACAAGTAATGAGCAACCCCAAAAATCAGGCTCCACATACATACATACCACAAACTTGGTCTTATCGCCGCTTAGTGCCAAATCCACTTTGGGAGACTCTTTTTCAATTTTTCTAAAGGTGGCTTTTATCGTTCGTTTTGATGGAGCTGTGATGTCGATGTAAACCAGTAACATTATTTCTTTATTGTATATAATGCTATTTTTGTCATGCTTCTTATATACATTTGATCACATTATAGACTGTCACCTTGTCGGAAACCTCGTTTGGTATTGAAAGTCACGTAGAAGTTCTTAACTGCTGATCTCGTGTAAGTTAATGTTATTGTGCAGAATCTTATTTATTTTGCAGGATGAATATGTGGTATGTATTGATTTGTTGTTCATGGGTCTTCTCTAGGATTTGTCGGAAGATGAAGATTTGGTCTACCGTAGATTTCCCGCATTTCTAGGGCCCCATTATTCCATTGAACATAGGTTTTACCCGTCTACACAATACGCCCGGCATCATTTTGTGTGCGTTTGCTAATATACGTATGCCTCTGTAGATGTCACAAACTGTCTTCGGCCCTTTCTTGTGCACGAGAGATAGCAGACGGAGGTCTAATCGTTGGGTATACAATTATGCTAATATAAAAATGCTAATGCATAAATTATTCTAATGCACTGATTCATGCTCTTTATCGGTATATTGCAACCGGTCTTGAACTGTTCAACAGGTAGCTCATCAGTTCCTGCCGCCTTGTTGTTCTTCAGCCGACCTCATTTTGGTTATGTGGCAAATACTCAATGCAATTGTTTGGGATTGGTTCTGTCCATAGTTTATATTTGTTACAAAAAGCTTGATGAAATGTTTCTTCCAGATCATCAGTACGCTATCTGTATCAGTAACCAGGTTCCCTTTATCATGCTTGCGGGAGAATGTGCCTGCATCATACACTTCCGTTTGGTGTTTTACACTCTGGTAATCGGTAATCGTGTCTCCTTAAGTTCTCGAGTTTCTCACGTTCACACTTTCACGCTTTACTTTTTCCTGAAAATACGCTTCTCTCCTCTTCTCACGATATTTTTCCTTGGTTGCTCTGTATGCTGCGTTCTTCTCACCAATAGCCTTGCGACACCACTTATGATCCATTAATTTTTAGGTGGTGGTTATTGGTATCCATGTATAAACTTTGAGTAGACCTGTTCACAGAGAACAAGATACCATTTAAGAGAAATTAAGAAAAATCGATTTTTGGAAGTTTCTTTCGATGTTTACTTTATTTCTGAACCAGAGGTGCCGTCTTCAAGCATGTGGGTAATATGAGCAAAGTAGCTTCCGTTCTGTGTTAGATCGCACTTTTATCGCTAAATTAAGAGGTGTGGCACAAAAGATATTTCCCCTCCAAATTTGATCATTAATGTCATGGCCAGAGCAGAAGTCATGTGATCTATCAACACCATACGTGGCCAAACTGACCACATCCGTTGTCAAGATTGACACGCCGTTGTCAAATTGACAAATAGATGTTGTTAACGGTTTGGAGAATTGACAAAAAATCGTGGCCGAGTATAGTCATTTGGGTCACCAAATAATTACTCCATTACTCCGTGGTCACAAAATAATTATTTCATTCTAGTTCAGAACATTTTATGTTGAAGGGTATAAAACGTTCGGCCCGGCCGAACTTAAAGCTTTTCTAGTTGTTATGGTTTTTCTGGGCGAACGTTCGAATCAATTACGTATTAAATTTTTAACCAAAATTAAAATATGTGTGTATATTTACCCTAAAATCACATACTACCACCGTAAGTAAAGATGAAATTAAATACAGAGGTTGAGAACAAAATGCAGGACAATGGTCACAAGAAGCAACCAAATGATTTGCATTTTATGACCAACAGAAGAAGAGAAACCAAAACAGCAACAACACAAATCGAAAGCAATGCCATCTAGAACAACAACAAAAAACAAGATAAAGTTGGAAGACATAAAAATTGATGGATTCTTCAACAGAGTATAATCTCCAATGACTCCAACCCGAACGTATCCAGTACACCAGTACAACATCAAACTCATGAATATCAGCGTACTCTGTCTAGCAAATGGTAGAGAATAGAAGATACCAAATGCTTCGTATCACACACATAAGCTTCTAAATGAGTGAGTGTATGTGTGTACGTCTTACCAACAAGAACAACAACAGTGTATGTGTGTGCAACAAAAACATTCATTGAGCTGTCAAGTCATGTCTCACATCAAAATGTCAGTTGATGGAATCGTTTGTTTTCGTGTTGCGTTTTCTTGGCTGACTGCAGCCATCAACAACAACCATAGCATCAGTTGCCGGCCACCATCATCAACCAACCAACCATACGAAAAACGTAGATACGACAACGTATCACAGGCATTTGTGTTGAGTCGGTGCCTCCCGGGCTGTCCCGCTGTAAACGCAGAGAAAATATGAACGTGTGTGTGTATCTGTCTCTTCTTTGCTATTGTATCTTGCAGCACATCAAAGCAGTAGAGTACCAACCAATCACAATGGTTTTTCAGTTTGACATAAAAGGATTTTTGTTATTTTTCTGATGTTTTATTTTAACTTTTCCTTATGGCTGAAGAGAATGTTTACACAAGTGCATCTTTGGTTTCTTGGTTCTCTTTTTTTGTATGAACCACCTTGCTCAGCCAGCACCACTGCTATTTCTTCTTCATCATCAACTTTGATCACCCTTTTTGTCTGTTGTTGATGTGAGTTGATAGTTTTCTTTTGTTTGATATGTTGGTTAAAATGGTAGAAATCTTCTTTTGAATTGTCCAGAAGACTACAAGCAAGAAGGATTTTTTAGAAAGGGAGACATATCCAAAGTAAATGAATCTGACATGGAGTTTTTAGTTAACTGCAATGTATGTATGTACTATTTACAAACATACTGTAGTAGTATGAATAGAAGCGATTCACTTTCAAATGTAATTGAATCTGTGAACATGTTTTTCGAAATGTGCAGAGAATAAATAAAAGGGACAAGTCTAACCTGCCACAGATTCCAATACCATTGCCTTGTGTTTTAGTTTTGACAGCAAGTACTTTTTTAATATTTTGGAATCAATTGAATGATTTGTAAACATTTTTATGTATGTACATATTCCTTAAACCACCGTGGTGCAATGGTATGCACGCCCGCCTTGCACGCAGAAGGTCGGTGGTTCGATTCCCTGGCCAGGCAACACCAAACATTTTTCAACGGTGGCAAAATACCCCTCAGTAATGTTGGCGACATTTCCTGAGTATTTCAGCCTTGAAAAACTTCTCTACAAGTGGTGTCTTAGGACACGCCGTTCGGACTCGGCGATAAACAGTAGGTCCCATATCATTGAGCTAAATATGAATCGGGGTGCACTCATTGATATGAGAGAAGTCTCCCTTGTCCCGTATGGGATGTTGTGGAACAATGTTTTTGTTTTGTTTACATATTCCTTAAAGGAACAGTATTTTTTAAAGAGACAATAATTAACAAAAGGCAATGGTCCAAAGCCGCAAGGGAAAACTATATAATACCACTGGTATTCCCATCTGTCAGGAGAACGTCCTTTACCTCGCAAACCAGAGTAGTACTAGCTCTACTACGTTATGGTGTGTTGCAGTTGTATCTTGGGCAAGTACTTATTATTAGGATTAGTATTTATTATGATGCAAGTCCGCAAACACAACAACGGTTCAACTACAGACCTACAAAACTAATTCCAGATGCATTGGGATGCGATTCAATTTTCATATCCCAAACCCTGAGATACATATCTATGTGCTCCACTTTTATATATAATTCATACCTACTACCAGCGTGGCCGTTGTGCCACTAAAGTATCAACTTTTTTTCGGCTTTGATACTCTGTGACACTTTATTATTTTGATACCAAATGTGACAATTTTTTAAATTTTGTGTCACTTTTTCATACCTTTTGCCACTATTTTTAAATTAAATACATTGTAATGTAAACTCTCTTCTTAAATCACAAAGAGTAGTACAAAATCGACGAATTTAACGAATTAGTGAGTTGAAGTAACATGCGGCACGTTTTCCTATTAGGTTATTTTTAAATAAAATTTGCATCTGCAAAAACAATTTTTTATTAATTTTCTCGTTAAGAGTTGAGAGGATTTTTGCAAGTGAAAAAGGAAATCCGACGATTTGAACCCACACAACCACCAATTTATGTGACTAGTTTCGCTGTTAGTTTTGCAGCTCATCAGACTTATCTGCTGTGGGAGTGGCTAATAAAATTAAAATGATCTTAGCCCTGACAGGCAAAATTTCAAAATAAACAAATTTAAAAAAAAAATATATATATCTGTCCGTTGCCTGCCAACATTTAATTACAGAAAGGTTATGATAACTGGCCTTAGCTACATAGTTGGAAAAAACAGTTGTGCGTCTTCTTTATTGGAAGTAAAATACCCAACATTTTGCAAGAAAGTATTAAATATTTAGGTGTAATTCAATATTATTTTTAGGTTATTAGAAGTTCAAAGAATAATGATATAATATATTTTTTAATATATTATTGTTTCTGTCAATCGCTTAAATTATTTTCAGTTCCTTCGAATAAGAAAAAAGTGTGCTACTTTTTGTGACACTTTTTCGGAAGATATGTGCCACTTTTTTCAGAAATGATACTTTTTGTGATACTTTTTGGAATTTTCCAGCGGTCACGCTGCCTATTACTATCAGTTAGCAAGTTCCCAGAACGTCCCCGAAGGGACAAGGGTTGGGGAGACTTGCATCATATCAATGAATGCGCGCCGATTCATATTTGATCAATGATATGCGATCTACAGTATGCAAAACTCATATTCGACCACCCTTCAAAAATTAATAAAATCGTTATTTATAGCAGATATGGCAGAAAAATGTGCACTAATTTATTGGGTAGAGAATTTTTAAGAATAATTTACATGAAACAAAAATATATTTTAACAAGTTCCATCATTTAAGATGGCGTTCAGAGTCGAGGCAAAATTCATATTCGAACACCTTAAGGCACTAGGTGAAATGTGACATTTTTGTACTTGAATATCCTTACAGAGGCCTCTGACGTTCAGAAACACAAACTTTAGTAATGTTAATGTTGAAAATTTTGTAAAAATTGAATTGGTAAAAAATATAGTTAATTTTCTACAAAACTAAGCAATAATGTTCCAGAAAAGAACAGTAATGGCAAATTTTGGATGGATATTGCTAAGAACAGCTAATCTTAGTTGTTTTATGGGAAAATATGTGGCCTTTATAAAAAATAAATGCTGCCAGCTCATGACAATGTAAGTCTGCCAATGCTAATGACATTACATATTGCTAAGAACAGCTAATCTTAGTTGTTTTATGGGAAAATATGTGGCCTTTATAAAAAATAAATGCTGCCAGCTCATGACAATGTAAGTCTGCCAATGCTAATGACATTACATTTCTAGGAGGGCGGTTCGGAAACTTCTTAGCCTATCAATGAAAGAGAATAGTTAGTTTTTCAAAAATATTTTTATTTTTCAATATAATCTCCTGAAACTTCAATACACTTAGTCCAACGCTTTTCTAGCAATTCTATCCCTTGATTAAAATAGTTTTCCTCAAGGTCTTCAAAATAGTGGTTTAAAACTGTAATTGCATCTTCATTTGAGGTAAAACGCTTGCCAGCAAGGATTTTTTTAGATTTGGGAACAAGTAAAAGTCACTGGGAGCTAAATCAGGAGAATAAGGTGGGTGGTCAAGCAACTCGTACTTTAATTCGTTGATTTTAGCCATTGTTAAAACACTCCATTTTATTTCGCTTAAAACGATCCAAACAAGCTTGAGAAATGTTCATTCTTATGCGTTTTTGATCGACTGTTAACAAATGCGACACCCATCTTGCAGACAGCTTTTTCATCTGTAGTTCTTCATGCAAAATTAAATAGACTCGATCATTTGAGATGCCCATGATATTAGCAATTTCACGCACTTTTATTCGTCGATCATTTAATACCATATCATGCACTTTGGCTACAATTTCTGTTGTTGTTGCTGTTTTTGGACGTCCACTACGTGGTTCATCTTCAATGCTTGTACGAGCACGTTTAAATTCAGCAACCCAATTTTTTACTGTTGCATATGAAGGAACACTTTCACCTAACACATGCACAGTATCATTATGAATTTCTTTTCCCGATAAACCTTTTTTATGTAAATATTTAATGACAGCACGCATTTCTCATTTTTCCATTGTAAAAAATTGCGGATGCGTCTTTTTTGAACACCTGTTTCTATATGAAGGAGTTGCCAGATCGAAACAAAATTTAACATGTGTTCATAACAGAGATGGAAGTTTCCAAAACACTTAACTTTTTTCTATTTATACCGCGCTTTTTGTGCTAGGCTAAAGCTAGGGTCACACTAGGCATATATTTGCTCCAGCGACAGGGAGTGTGTGTCTACTGAGAGCAATTGAGCATAAATTTCAATGCATTATTTACGCCCATTTGCCCTCGTAAGCGCACACTGCCGGTCGCTAGAGCAAATATTTGCCTAATGTGACCCTAGCTTAACAAGTTTCCAAACTGCCCTCGTAATATCTCAGTTATCTGGTCGTGCATACGTATGCATTAGACCTGCATGTGGGAGGGAGCCCTAAAAAACTCAAGTAGTCTTCATGATTTTTTTATTTAAAAAAAAAAAATTTATTTGAAAATTTGCCTATTAGCGCAAAGATAATTTTTTTAATATTAATTTTAATTAATTTATCATTGGAGTCGAGCTTAATGCCAATGATTTTTGCAAGTGAAATAACATTTGTAATATATTTTTAAATAGCTAATTCGTACACATATATGTATGTATATTAATCAAATAAAATAGCATAGAGCTAAATGTCATTAAACATTTTCATAAAATTAGCAGAAATGGAAACAATTCCTTGTTTTGTACTGGCAACTAAACTATTGCAAAATTCCCTACTTTTCAGCCTAATCCAGTATTTCTGGAATAGTTGGACTTAATACTTTATATGTCCACCTTGGGTGTCAATTTCAACCAGTAAACACCTGGAAATTGAAAAAGTATCTTCCAAAATGTCAAATTCTAATGATATTTTTCCCATTCTTCTTTAATGTATTTTAATAAGTCGGTCTTATAAATGGTCGACCTTTTCTCCACTTTTTTCTTCAGGTGAAACCATAAATTTTAGATGGGGTTAATATCTGGACTTTGCGTTGGGGTGTCGATAACTTTGGTGAAGTTGTATAACAGCCAAGTCCTACACAAAAAAGATTTATATTTAGGGACGTAGTCTTGGTAGTATTTATATATGTATTGCAATTTGTTTGAATTTTCAGGGTCAACAAACCATCATTTTTAAAACAACCCAATAAACTTCCTTTGTAATTGTTTTTTTTTTCCAAAATCCGAATATTCCCAACACCTCTGCTCGATATGCAACCCCATACCATAACTTACAGTTTTCCGAACTTTACGGTATGTACTACAATTTTATTTTCCAGGGCTGTAAGAGGTTTTCGCCATATCTTTGCGGCCCATGGTTATTGTGCAACATAATTTTCGTTTCGTCAGAAAATATACTACGTCATCCCAGTAGTCCAGAGGGCGTGAAATGTTTTCTGCAGGAAATCTGAATCGTTTCTCTATATTTTGCTATTTTTCCTAGCCAAACGTGAATAATTGGTCTGTTCCAGTACTGCAAGAATCTACTAATTTGTACTATTTTTTCCGATAACATAAAGGAAAAAATGTTATCGTAGTAAAAAATAGTAGATTCTTGCAGGTTCTGAAACAGACCAAATATTTGTAGCACTTTTCTGACTTTCTTTTGTTTAAGCCCTCCTTCTTTCTCGGCATGATGTTGTACACCGTTCTCGGTTTAATAGAGAAAAGTTCGTCGATTTCTCGGGCGTAAATTCGGTAAATTCGACTGGGAAGTCTGACATGGCCTAGCCAACGCATTCGTTGTATCTCGATACGTTAAACTACACTGATCTCATTGTATAGCAGATACAGCTCGTGGTTTATACAACGAAAAAATTTTCTCTCAAACACTACCTTGTCTGCTTCCGCAAATACCCACACTTCGGAACCATACATTAGAGTGTTAATTTTCTGACGATATGTGGCTTTGTTCTTAAACTGCTTACTTAAGCCAAAGTATCTATTGGATCGATCTATCAAAGGATCTATTAGCCAATACTATTCTTCTTCTTATATCACAACTGATGTTGTTTGTTGTGTTTGTAGCGGTGCGGACGTAGACGAAGTCTTTAGCTACCTCAAAATTATATGAGTCAACCTCCACAGTTGGTCCAAGTTCTATGGATGCATTGCTCGTCGATACCATCAACTTTGTTTTATCGCCGTTTACTGCTAGACCCACTTTAGCAGATTCTTCTTCGACCTTCTTAAACGTATCAGCCACTTCCTTTACTGATCGACCCATGATGCCAATGCCAATGTAGCTATTGGTGTAAATTGTGTCATATCTTTTAATATCTGCATTTCGTTTAACCTGTTCCTGCAGAATGTTGAATAGGTCACACGAAAGGCTGTCTCCTTGTCTGAAACCTCTTTCTGTATCAACAAATTCGGAGAGTTTGTGCGAATGAAATTTGTGGGGATACCAAATTCAGACTTGTCTTGATATGCCTTTGAACGTGGGGCTGTCGTAGGCTGATTTATAATCGACAAAAAGATGATAGGTGTCGATCTGCATCTCTTGGGTCTTCCCCAGGGTAAATATCTGGTCATAGGTGGATTTGCCAGGTCTAAAGCCGCATTGGTATTAGTCGTTCGCGCAATATCCCTGACACTATCTCATAAGCAATAGCGAGCGGACTTATGTCCTTGTAGTTTGAGCACACAGTCTTACCATATCTTGATCACACTATCTGTATCAGTTACTAAATTACCTTGCTCTCTCTACAGGAGGGTGTACATGTACCAAAGCCATCAGTTTGATGTTTCACTCTTTGGTAGAATTTTCGGACTTCATTCTGGCTTCTGTACATCTGGATTTTTCACACTCCCTCTTTTACATTTCTCTTTTTTGTTCCTGTGGCAAAAAGTTACGAGATACGCGTTGCTACTGTTTGTAAAGTAGCCCTTTATGCCGCATTTTCCTCTTCGGTACCAGCTCGACACTCCTGGGCCCTATTCCTCGAAACATCTTATCGCTTTTCATTTTGCACCTATCAAAAAGTAGTTATTTTGAAAAGTGATAACCTTTTTTTGTTCCACAAAATTACTTTTCAATTTCCCTTGCACTTAGCAAATTTGTCTATCACTGTTCTTTTAGCACAGTTGTTGTGCTCTCTTGCTCAATTTTTCCGCCATATTGGTAAGTCTCTCAGTTCTCTTGCAAAGTGTGAATGATATTTGTTCCACAGAACGTTTTATCATCATTACATTATTTTTAACTTGGCAATAATAAATAAGACATGTAAAATTGAGACGAGCGAAAAAATGAAAAAAACTGATATTATTAAAAGTAAATAAAATAAAATAAAATAAAATTAAATAAATTAAATTAAACTGAAATAAAATGAAACAAAATAAAATAATATAAAATAAAATTAAACGAAACGAATGAAATTAAATTAAAATAAAGTAAAATAAGATAAAATAAAATAAAATTAAGTAAAATAAAATAAAAAATAAATAGAATAAAATAAATTAAAATAAAACAAAATAAAATGAAGTGAAATAAAATAAAATTAAGTGAAATAAAGTATAATATAATAAAATAAAATAAAATAAAACTAAAATAAAATAAAATAAAATAAAATAAAATAGAATAGAATAGAATAAAATAAAATAAAATAAAATAAAATAAAATAAAAAAAAATAAAATAAAACGAAACAAAATAAATTAATATGAAATAAAAATAAAATAATTTTAATAAAGGTTAATAATAATTAATTGAAATAAATTAAAATAAGATCAAAATAAATCAAATGAAGTAAAATAAAATAAAAAATAAAATGAAATAAAATAAAAAATAAATAAAAATAAAACAATATAAAATGAAGTGAAATAAAATAAAGTTAATAAATAAATAAAATAAAGTAAAATAAAACAAAATAAAATTAAGTGAAATAAAATAATCTAAAATAAAATAAAACAAGTAAGCCAAGGCTATAGTCGGACGGAGCCGACCATGTGATACCCTACACCTTTCCCCTGGGAATTAGCTTTCCACATATAAAAATTTCTTTATGGAACAATTAAACTTATTGAATAATAACACCAGTAGGAAAAGACCAAAGTCGGGCGGGGCCGATTATGTAATACCCTACACCAGTCGAAATATGTAAAAATGGAATAATTATTATACATCCCAATACTAACACATAATACCCCTTATCACATAGTGGTGTAGGGTATAAAAAGTGTATAAAAACTGCAGAGTGCCTACAATCTAGCGGTACATTAATATGGAAGCTATACCAAAATTCGGGGCTATATCAAAACGTGGACATATGTATGTCCATAATTCTTGGTGGAGAAGTTTTTTAATAACCCAAAACAAACATTAAAGTAAATTTTTTGAACTCATTAAACTCCAAATGGCAAATTGGAGCCATATTTGGGGAAAATCGTTAAAATACCTAAAATCGGGAGGTACCGTTATATGGGGGCTACAAAAAACATGGACCTATCTTAACAATTTTAAGTGGCGAAATTTCGTAGCCACTGGGAACCACATATGTAAAATTTCAGCTAGTTCAAGCAAAAAATTTGGCTAAGATCCCTAAAATACCTTAAAACGGGAGGTATCGTTATATGGGGACTATACCGAACCGTGGACCTATCTTGACAATTTTTAGTAGAGCAATTTCGCGGCCATTGAAAACCTTAAATGTAAAATTTCAGCTAGTTTGGGCAAAAAATGTGGCTAAGATCCATAAAATACCTTAAATCGGGAGGTATCGTTATATGGGGGATATACCAAAACATGGACCGATATAGCCCATCTTCGAACTTGATCTTCCGACGGCTAAAAAATTGTATTCCCCAATTTTCAGCGAAATCGGTCAACAAATGCGACCTGTATGTTGCGAACGGACGGACGGACGGACATGCATAAATCGACTCAGAAAGTGATTCTATGTATATCCCTAGAAGGAACTATGGGTCTATCTCGCTTCCTTTTGTATGTTACATACAAATGCACTAACACATAATACCCCTTACCACATAGTGGTGTAGGGTATAATGAAGGGAAATACAAATAAAATAAAATACAATAAAATTAAGCGAAATAAAACAAGTAAAAAGCGTTATGTTCGGCATATAGTTATTAGTTTTCTTTCTCCACAAAGTGGAGAAGTTACTTGCCAAATTATAACTAACTCGTTCTATAAATGTATCTAAAATAGGATGGTGGCTATGGGGGCTATAAAAAAACGTAGACCTATATCCATAATTTTTTGTGGAGACGTTTCTTGGTGATTTACTGAATTATACCTAATTCGGCCTGGAAATGTAGCTAATAACCCCAAAGTAACTGAAATTGGGCGGTATATGGGGGCTATAATAAAAGATGGGCCTATGTCGGTAAGTTTTGGAAGCATATTATAACTAATTCGTTCTGAAAATGTAGCTAAAAACCTTAAAATAGCTGAAATCGACGGCACTGCTATATGGGGGCTATAACAAAGCTCAACTTCCAACTTGATTTAAAACACGTGTGAACAGCATTTCATCCCCCTATCAGAGGTCCGCAAAATGCCACTCGCTTTTAATGCATATTCGCGATTTCGTGCTTTTTTCATTGCTTGCTATTGCCATCTCTGTTTAATGCTATTGCTTGCTTTGCCTTTACTTTCATGAGTGTGGGCCAATTGCACACACACAACACACTACAAGAGCTCGTTGCCTTTTTTTGTGCACGCTGCCTTCGAAAAAGCACGTTGCATTACAAAAAGCAGTAGATATTTCTGGTCAAATTTACATGTTAATAAACATAAAAAAATTAATGTTGAGACAATAAAAACAATTACTAGTTTAGTTTAGTTTATCCTATTATTAAAGAAACTCAAAGAAAAAGCGAAATTTGGCAAATGTATTCATTTATTCAAACAGAAGATGGTACGATACTGTGTGGTGGTATGCAGTATTGTGTATACTGCATTTGCGAATCGTGTGAATACAAATGTAAAATCAAGCAAGCATGCACTAAAGCAGTGAATCATTTTTTGGGGTGAATCTGCTTTTTGCACATTCAAATTTTTTTATTTGCAAGGCACTGCACTATTCGCTTTTGGGAAAAGGCAATAGAGTGTGCCTTTTATATGCATTTTGCGGACCTCTGCCCCCTATCTTAACTCGTTCGGAAGATAGCGTGATTACAACAGATGGACGGACGGATGTGCTTAAATCAACTTAGAATTTTACGCTGATCAAAAATACATATATGTATATACCTTATAGAGTCGCAAATGATTATTTCGATGAGTTACAAATGAAATGACAAACCTAATATACCCTCCATATTATGGTGGAGGGTATAGTAATAAATAAAAATAGTCTCTCTAATAGAGTTTAGTCTAAATGTAAAATCGAGAAACATCGATTTGTGAGGTTGTTCGCAGGGTGGAAGTTCGGAATGGGGTTGTTCGTAGGGTGGAATTTCGGATAGTGAGAGTTCGAAGTAGGACGGTTGATTCAGAGGGTAGAAGTTCGGAAAATTCTTTACAATTTCTTGTCATAACCGTGTTTTCACTATTTCCGAACAAAATCTCGCTTTAACAATATACATTGGCAAAGAGAACGTTTACCTCGCAAATTTAAGGCAAACTTATCAAAATTTGATCTGCAAAATCAAAATGCAGAGTTTTCTGTGGAACGAAAGAGCAAACTTTTTGCAAAATCTTATCAAAATACGCTTTGCCTTTACAACTTTTCACTTTGCAGAAATAACGTTTGTGGAACAGAAATCAAAAAAAGAGCTACTTTTTTTGAAAAGTAAGCAAACTCACTTTATAATTAGCAACTTATCACTTATCAAAAATAATGGTTCTGTGGAACACTTAACTTTGAGCATTATCAAAAATATTGATAAGTGCAAAATGAAAAGTTGATAGGTTGTTTCGTGGAATAGGGCCCTGGTTATACAATGGGTTCCTTGGTGGAGCTCTCGTGTATCCAAGTATGAATTGTGCGGCCGTTTGAATGGAGTGGACAATACCTTGCCATTGTGCTGATATGTTATCGGAACGGGGAGTGTTTTTATTAAGCAATTGAGTCAGTTGAGTGCAATATGCTGTGGTTATCTGTTATGATTGCAGCTTACCTTTGTCCAACTTTCGTGTTGTGTCTTTGCTATTTTTTGCTACGATTAATCGGGTACGTACCTTCGCTGCAGCAAGACGGTGGTTCTAGTTTATGTTTACTCCTCGGAACGATCGCACACCCAATATCTCGACTGTTGGACCAAAGATATTCTCCTTCCCAATTTTGGCATTAACATCACCAAGAATAATTTTAATGTCATGGGCAGGCCAACGGTCATATGTTTTAACCTGTGACCAGCTAAAAATCTGCAACCAAACTCATGCTTAATGTCATGGCAGCTGTAATAACACGCAAATAAAGCTGATGTTGAATAACTTTGCTTTTTCCGTATTGTAGCAACATACTCATGCTTTATGTCATGGTACCTGTTATACAGTGCGTCGCCTTTAGGTGTTGTTGTGACGCCATTCCCTATCCACCGTATTTCCTGTATATCAGCAATATCGGTCTTATATTTTTCAGGTACATTTTCCAGTGCATAAACGGCAAGCTACACCAACATACCCGGCGCAGATTTGCTGATCATGGTCACTAAAACATTTGCGGGGCTCACCAGCTTTAGAGGGGTTTGGTTTTATATCCTCAGTATTTAGGCTAACGAGGGTATATACACTTTGATACGACCAAAAATGTGCCTCATCGAAATAATGGTTTTTGACACCAAGTATGTGTGGGCGAAATCTGTTTCAGACAATTTGGAATCGATTTAGCCATGTCCCTCCGTGTGTCTGTCTGGCTGCCTGGTGCGCACAATAACTCTCGAACGGATTCGGTCAAAAATTTGTCTGTCGTAATATTTTGTCCAAACGTAGTTTAAGTTCGAGGATGGGCAATATCGGTCCACTCCTTCAGGCACCTCCCACACAAAATTTCGGAAAAGTGCAGTTAATGAGCTTCTCGCGGATTGATTTTATTTTTTTGCAACAACTTGTATTTGCTATCCCCATTATGATGGTACAAGTCTATTCAGGGGTAAGTCCATACTTCCTGAGAAAATGGGGCGAAAACTGTAAAAACTCCCTAGAGCACACCATAACTCTTGAACGGATCAGCCGATTAGCTTCAAGGTTTAGCTTTCGTGATATGTTGTCCAAACTTAGTTTAAATTCGAGATGGGCCATATCGGTTCACCCCTCGGGTACCTCTACCACAGAAGTTCAAAATTTTCGGTAAAATGGTGCGCACGATAACTCTCGAAGAAAACAATCGATTTGGTCTATATTCTGCACATCCTAATATTTCTACCAGACATAGATCAGATTCGAATATGGATTATATCGGTTCACTCCTTCCCACACAAAATTTTGGAAAAGGGCATTTTTGAACTCCTCGCGAATCGTTTGACATTTTTGCAACAACTTGTAATCGCTGCCTCTATTACGACGGTACAAGTTTCAGGGGCAAGTTCTTACTTTCTGAGAAAATGGGCCGAAAGCTTTATTCCCATAAAAAAAGAAAAAAATATATGTAATTCATCTCTTAGTTTTATACTTCATTTAAAAGCTTTTTTTTTAATTTTCTACATAATATTTTCACATATTTTTGGACATTATCCTTTTTCTTATTTATTGTTGTCTTATTAGGAAGAAGGTCAATATACAGTCTGTCGCAAAAGTTAGTATACACTGTTGAAACCAAAATGTATTAGGGATAAATATCACTATAACTTATTGAAAACAACAAACAAGTAGTTTTATTTGATAGACAATAAGGTCGTCTTCCGTAATAACAATTAAAAGTGCTCAATATTTGCATACATTAGCAAATGTAGGGTTCGAATCCCAAAAATACCAAAATTTATGTCGCAAAAGTTAGTATACAATGGAGAATCCTCGTGGAACTGTGTAAAAAATTCTTGATATTTTTGAACAAAATGAAACTAAATCTGTACTTAAGATCATAAAGAGTATATTAATTGGTTTTAATGGCAGTTATAGTACTTATAGTGACAAGTCCAACGTACACAGGGTCGTAAAATCCATAAAAATTGGTCATCTACAAATACAACAACTGTAGCGACAAAATTCCGGGTGTTATGTCCTGTTTATGGATTCTAAAGCCAAGAAATGCTCAGAAAAGCCCTAAAGTTTCAATATGGGTTGATCTTGATCGAGTTTCGGCTTGTCCTGTTTGAAAACACGGGAACTTCTTGAAGGAAACCCATACTTTTGAGGCCGTTGTCCTTTGGAAACGTGTAATAATCCTTAATCCTTACACATAAGGACTTTCTTTTTCAGTTAATTGTCTCACAAGTTATGCACCTTTTCACATTCACACCAAAAACAAATAGTAGGAGAACCTCAAGTTCGGGTGTAAGTTCTACAGTGATACTCCACCACCACAGAAGGATATGATAGCTCATTAAAAATTTTAATACAGAGCTTTCTCTGCTGTTATTACGCATGGATTGTGCAACAACGTTCTGAAAAGCTGTGTTCGCTTCACTTAGGACCAAAATACAACTAAATGGATCAGTTAGAAGTACTTCATTAGACATTAGTAGTACATTAGACACTAGGGACATGAGAAGCATGTTCGATACTGCTAAAAGGCCGGTAGGACAGTTTAACTGTAGGGCTTAAAACGGACCTTGAGGTTCTCCTACTATTTACTTTTGGTGGGAATATGAAAAGGGGGCAACATTTGTGAGAAAATTAACTCAAAAGGAAAGTCCTTATGTGTAAGGATTAAGGATTATTACATGTTTGAAAAGGACAATGACCTCAAAAGTATGGGATTCCTTCAAGAAATTCCCGTTTTTTCAAACAGGACAAGCCGAAACCCGATCAATATCACCCCATATTAAAACTTTAGAGCTTTTCTGAGCATTTCATGGCTTTAGAATCCATAAACAGGAATTTTGTCGCTACAGTTGTTGTATTTGTAGATGACCAATTTTTGTAGATTTTACGACCCAGTGTACGTTGGACTTGTCACTATAAGTACTATAACTGTCATTAAAACCAATTAATATACTCTTTATGATCTTAAGTACAGATTTAGTTTCATTTTGTTCAAAAATATCAAGAATTTTTTACACAGTTCCACGAGGATTCTCCATTGTATACTAACTTTTGCGACATAAATTTTGGTATTTTTGGGATTCGAACCGTACATTTGCTAATGTATGCAAATATTGAGCACTTTTAATTGTTATTACGGAAGACAACCTTCTTGTCTATCAAATAAAACTAATTGTTTGTTGTTTTCAATAAGTTATAGTGATATTTATCCCTAATACATTTTGGTTTCAGCGTTGTATACTAACTTTTGCGACAGACTGTATATGAACGTTTTTAATTAATTGAATTAATTGCGCTATAGTGACCTATGGAGTTTGTATTGAAAAAGCGAATCATTTCTCAATACCTACATACATATACATATGTATATAATCGAAGGCATTTTTCCTTCATGGTGTGTACTGTAATGCCTCCCAGTTCGGAATTTTGATATACTCTTTCGACCAAATGACATTACGAATTGGTGCGAATAATCAAAATCCGTGTTCTTGAGTTATAAGCGATGGACTTGGTGTGTAAAATGTTCCACATAGTGATTGAAATTTCTAAATATGTCTGCACGTGCATTTTTATTTTAGACGAATTTATCAAAAGAAATTGTCCAATGATGGAGCAAAATTACTGTAGTCACTTAACGTATTCCCAATAATGAAATATGCAATAATAATTTTTAATTAAATTTATTTTCCGTAACAAAAACTTGGAACAATTATGCACCAAGTTGTTATAAATTACATTTTTTTGCAGCTGTATTACTTCTTTGCCCTTTACGCTTACACAATAAGAATATCCTGTTCCTTTTCGCAAAGAAATCTTTAATTCCAAATAGACATAAATCTTAAAATTTGAAAACTCAAAATCATGTACATTCGTCATACAATGAAATGCACTCCCATAAACTGAAGAAAAACAAAAGAATATCGTCATAACTTAAAAACAATTTAGGGCTGTCCACCAGAAGAAATCGTTGGAAATGGCAACGAAACAATGGGCCAGGCACCAAACTAAAGTTGGTGAGAAACAATGATAATAATGATGATGACGCTGGTCTAAACTAAAAACTGATGTTTTCGGGTACCACCCATCATCAGGGAGTGAAAAGTTGCCACAAAAAACAAAAAAGCCAACAACCAGAACACAGTACCAAGACATATTTCCAAAACATGCAACTGAATATGAGTGTCTGTGTGTCTGGGCGCTTAAAGAAGAACATGAAGTGAAAGAAATGGGAGAAGGAAAGCATTTCCTGCAGAGCTCGAATTCTTTGGCGCTATGCTATTTGCGGCAGCAATACACAATTTTCAAATACTAGTTGCCATAACAGCAACAACAACAACACAAATATTACTTAATGGTAATAACAGCAGTGGCAACAAAAACACCGACAACAACAACAACAACTATAATGTACTATTAAGAACCAATGCGGCTGCAGTAGTTGTAGTTCTTAACAGGGCTCTAGTTCGTCTCTTTCGATGGCAATAATTCAAAAAATGAAGACGGCTCGATAGTCATAAATCTGTCAAAAATCCATTTCTAGCATTACTTATGGCATGGTTGGTGTTTCCTTTTCTTGGTGTTTTCTAATAGAACTGCTTGCCTTTTTTTGTTATTGTTCTTGTTGTTGTCGATATCTGTTTCAGTTTCGGTGGTCGTCATGTTCCTTTCTTTTGCTAGTTTACGAAACGAAACAAAAACAAGAACACAGGAAAATAAGAGCTATTGAGACTTTGAGAGATTTAGGGCGATAGAAGATCTATGTCTGTAATGATTATATAAATTCAATGGGTTTAATCAATAGAGCTATGTGTATTCAAGCGTATATACATATGTACGTCTTCTCATGATGAATGCGGGTACGAAATGACTCTGTGTGTGGCATACTTTATGTAGTTATGTAGTTATTAATCAAATAGAATTAAATAAGAATTTTGTTCTATAAGAATGTGTAATTATAATCATAATTATGAGGAAATGTAATAATAAAACATTATTTCCTGGAAGAATTAGTATTTCAAAAAAGCAATTCTTCTTTGGTTAAAATTCTGTATCTTTCTAAACCTACCCCCATTACCAAATAATGGGTTTCTTAGTCCTTCTTCGTAGCCGTAACTACTTACAAATCCACCTACTTACTCATTATTTTAACAAGGGCGCATCAACAATTCACAACTCTCGGGTTTGTAGTGGGGAGAACACACTCTGTGCCACCGTTACTCATTACTAAGTAATGACTAAAATACGTTTTGCCTTGTATTATTTTTAAGAAATAGCCCATAATTTGTTGGATATCAAAATATTTGTTACAGAGTTCCACTACAGATGCCTTAAAAATGTCAAGCAATTTTTTTTTACTGTTTAAAAGTGGCGTGAAATTCTATTTCATTATTCATAGATTAAATATGGACAAAGCAGTGAAAAGTGCATATTTGATTGTCAATTTTATTAACTTTCCAATCATGTACATATTGTGCATTTCCACAAAGAGTGTCTGTCACATCTCAAAAAATCAAGTTTCCGAATCAGAGTCTGAGTCGAAAAATATATCTCGACTTCGACAATATTTGTATTCTACATTTATCAATACAATTTTTTTTAGGTTCAGTCATCTCTATTATGATTACAAATTGTATAGTCCGGTCAAAATAGACATTGAAATAGCAAAAATTCCCACAAAGCTGAATTTTGGTGGAGAGCTAGAGTTTGCCATTAGAAGCAACGTCCTAAAAGTCCCCATCGATCCCATGTGTGCAAAAAAAATTATTCGGGGTCAAAGGTAAAATTTTAAGGGTTTTTTGGATTTCGGATTTATTTTTTGGAAAACGGTTGATCTAATCAAAAAGTGATTAAAGTAAATATTGTAGACAGAAAAATTATCTACAAGTTTGACCCATATAATTTTTTTCCTACAAGGAACCATTCTTGAGATATAGCTGTTCTAAAAAACACATGATTTTTATGCACTTATAAGGGAAATGTGCACATATTCATACGAACCGGCTAAAATAAGCGAAGTAACCGGGTCTGTCCCCCAAAAAATATATATGTTGTTGAAGCGAGAAATTATAGCTATCTTTTAAAAAAAATTCCAACAAAATCGGAGTGTGTTTAGTAGAGTGATTCAATGTTAGAGTCATTTTATGCAAAAATAGCCCATTTAACCCACATGTATAATTGTAAGCCCAACGGGAACGACCCCAACGAAAACTCTCCGATTTTTTTCAAGTTTTGTCAGAAGGTAGGGTTTGTTGCGCTGATTACGGAAATGTATAATTTTCAACGGCTGCGGATCCGGTTCGCCGGTTATTCGACCCGAAAGGCCAAATTTAAAAACCGGGTTAGACCCGGTGCTACTGAACCGATTACTGCAAAGTGGATATCGTCTGATAGCTTACGGAAGTATCTACCACATAGTGTCGTTACTTTAACCGGTTCGCCTCATAATGTACTTACACGGCTAATTTTTTATTTGACCTTTAGATCGCGATATCTCGAAAATGGTAAGTATTTTTTAAGTATCATAAAGACCACTCTTGTAGACAATTGTTGAATCTACAACTTTTACTTTAGCCGGCTTTTGCTAAGTCTTACCGTTTTTGAGAAAAATTAAAAAAACTGAATAATGCCTCCAAAAATGACCTTTGACCCCGAATAACTTGTTTTGCACACATGGGATCGATGGGGACTTTTAGGACGTTACTTCTAATGGCTAACCCTAGCTCTCCACCAAAATTCAGCTTTGTGGGAATTTTTGCTATTTCCCCCTTATACGCATGTCTATTTTGACCGGACTAGTATGTCGAATTTTATACCCTCCACCATAGTATGGAGGGTATATTAAGTTTGTCATTCTGTTTGTAACACATCGAACTAATCATTTGCGACCCTATAAAGTATATATATTCTTGATCAGGATAAAATTCTAAGACGATCTAGCCATGTCCGTCTGTTCGTCTGTCCGTCTGTTGTAATCACTCTAGCGTCCGCAATAATTGAGATAGAGTGCTCAAATTTTGCACCCGAGGGTCTTTTTTCCATAGGCAGGTCAAGTTCGAAGATGGGCTATATCGGTCCACTTTTTGGTATAGCCCCCATATAACGGTACCTCCGGATTTGAGGTATTTTGACGTTCTTCGCCACATTTGCAGACCGAATTAGCTATAATTTGGGATTTAGGGTTCCTAGTGATCAACAAACTTATATCCCAAAGGATATGGGCATAGGTCCATGTTTTGGTATAGTCCCCATATAACGGTACCTCCCGATTTTCGGTATTTTGAGAATTTTAGCTACAATTTTTAACCGAACTAGCTGTAATTTGCCATTTGTGGTTCTCAGTGGTCATGAAACATCTCCACCAATCATCGTCAGCATAGGTCCATGTTTTGGTATAGCCCCTATATAACGGTACCTCCCGATTTTCGGTATTTTGAGAATTTTAACCACAATTTGTAACCGAAATATCTGCAATTTGACATTTGAGGTTCTCAGTGGTCATGAAATATCTCCACCAAACATCGTCAACATAGGTTCATGTTTTGGTATAGCCCCCATATAACGGTACCTCCCGATTTTCGGTATTTTGAGAATTTTAGCCACAATTTTTAACCGAACTATCTGCAATTTGACATTTGAGGTTCTCAGTGGTCATGAAATATCTCCACGAAACATCGTCAACATAGGTCCATGTTTTGCAATAGCCCCCATATAACGATACCTCCCGATTTTCGGTATTTTGAGAATTTTAGCTACAATTTTTAACCGAACTAGCTGTAATTTGTCATTTGAGGTTCTCAGTGGTCATGAAACATCTCCACCAAGCATCGTCAACATAGGTCCATGTTTTGGTATAGCCCCCATATAACGGTACCTCCCGGTTTTCGGTATTTTGAGAATTTTAACCACAATTTGGGTTCATGTTTTGGTATAGCCCCCATATAACGGTACCTCCCAATTTTCGGAACTAGCTGTAATGATCGGTATTTTGAGAATTTTAGGTACAATTTTGTCTATTCAAAAATAATCGTCAATATAGGTCCATGTTTGGGTATATCCCCCCATATAACTGTACCTCCCGATTTTCGGGAATTTTCAGTGGTCACGAAATTTCTTCACTAAAATTCGTCAACATGGGTCCATTTTTGAGGGTCTACATTGTTTTGATGAAACTACCCTCAATTTGACTCTTGAACTTCCCTGCAGCTATAAAACTTTTCCGCCAAAAAATTTAAAGATAAGTTGACTCTTTGATATAGCCCCGTAGGTGGTACCTTTCACCTAGCTGAACACATTTTTTTAGATTAGATTAGATAACACTGTGCAACAAAATGGAGGTGAAAGTCTGGGGCATGGAAAATTCCTCTTGGGGAAGAAAGGCCTTGGTGAGTATATTATGAACCCCGAAGGACAGATCCGCCGTGAGTCGAACTTCCGCGTTATGGCGTGATGAAATTTTTGTTAGAGACCCTGTGGGCCATCAGGAATTAGCGTTATATCTTTGTTCACTGTTGCTTAAGTGCTCTACAAAAACAACAAACAAAGATATAATGCTAATTCATGATGGCTTACAGGGTCTCTTGCAAAAACTTCATCACGCCATAACGCGGAAGTTCGAATCACGGCGCATCTGTCCTTCGGGGTTTTTAATATACACACACCAAGGGCTTTCATCTCCAAAAGGAATTATCTCTGTCCCAACATTTGTGTTCACAGTGTAATTTAAGCAATAGTGGGAGGCAGTAGGAGTCTAACCATTGTCGAAAAGTTGTTCCACCTAAAATTGTAAAAGGACCCTAATTATTCCATTTTAATTAAGACTATTTTATGGTGGAGGGTATAAAAAGTTCGGCCCGGCCGAACTTAACGACTTTTTACTTGTTTAGTTTAGTTTCCACATATCCAGAAAAATTGTAAAGATTTTCTCCTGAGGGAGGGTTTTCACTAATTTATCCTCATATCATTACATATATATTATTTATATTATATATCATAAAAATTAAAAGTGGTTTGTGCGGGACCTTTTTCAGTATTAAAATGGAATAATAGTTATTTTAGTCATTAATTGGCAAAAGGTCATTCATTAGTGCAACGAATGAGACATCATAGCTTGTGCGCTCTTGCTACTTTTCTATGTAAAATACCACAGAAAAATACAGCAAAATTAAAGTTCTGTAGTTGGGTGCCACCGTGGTGCAATGGTATGCACGCCCGCCTTGCACGCAGAAGGTCGGGGGTTCGATTCCCCGGCCAAGCAACATCAAACATTTTTCAACGGTGGCAAAATACCCCTCAGTAATGTTGGCGACATTTCCTGAGTATTTCAGCCTTGGAAAACTTCTCTACAAGTGGTGTCTTAAGACACGCCGTTCGGACTCGGCGATAAACAGTAGGTCCCATATCATTGAGCTAAATATGAATCGGGGTGCACTCATTGATATGAGAGAAGTCTCCCTTGTCCCGTATGGGATGTTGTGGAAAAATGTTTTTGTTGTTTAGTTGTGTATTAGGGTCTCGGTCGAAAAGAAGCCTCGCCGCAAGGCTTACTCGGTCTGCTTCATAAAAATAAAAGAATGAAGAAGAAAAGGTAACCATTCGAAATTTGATCGGCCCTCATTATTATTTTATTTTTATACCCTCCACCATAGTATGGAAGGTATATTAAGTTTGTCAATCCGTTTTAACACATCGAACTAATCATTTGCGACCCTATAAAGTATATATATTCTTAATCAGGATAAAATTCTAAGATGATCTAGCCATGTCCATCTGTCCGTCTGTTGTAATCACTCTAGCGACCGCAATAATTGAGATAGAGCGCTGAAATTTTGCACCCGAAAGTCTTTTTTCCATAGGCAGGTCAAGTTCGAAGATGGGCTATATCGGTCCACTCTTTGGTATAGCCCCCATATAAAGGTACCTCCGGATTTGATGTATTTTGACGTTCTTCGCCAAATTTGCAGACCGAATTAGCTATAATTTGGCACTTAGGGTTCCTGGAGGCCAAGAAACATTTCTACAAAAAAGTATGTATATAGATCCAAGTTTTGATATAGCCCCCATATGACGGTACCTCCCGATTTGAGGTATTTTGAGTTTTTACGCCACATTTGCAGACCGAATTAGATATAATTTGGCATTTAGGGTACATGGAGGTCAAAAAACATATCTACAAACAAATATGGATATATGTCCAAGTTTTGTTTTAGCCCCCATATAACGGTTCCTCCCGATTTGAGGTATTTTGGTGTTTGTCTCTACATTTTCAGACCGGATTAGATTTAGGGTCTCTGTAGGTCAAAAAAGATTTTATCAAAAATTCCACGTCCACGTTTTGGTATAGCCCCCATATAAAGAAACCAACCATTTTCAGGTACTTTGAAGTTTTTATTATACCCTCCACCATAGTATGGAGGGTATATTAAGTTTTCCGTTTGTAACGCATTGAAATAATCATTTGCAATCCTATAAAGTATATATATATTGTTGATCAGCGTAAAATTCTGGGTCGATCTGTGAATGTCTGTCCGTCCGTTCGTATGTGGTAATCACTCTAGCATCCACAAAAATTGAGATAGGACGCTGAAATTTTGGGAAGATGTCTCTTTTGTGTGCAGGCAGGTCAAGTTCGTTTTGGTATAGCCCCTATACATATATCGGTACCTCCCGATTTTCAGTATTTTGTGGATTTTAGCTAAAATTTTTAAACGAACTAGCGGTAATTTGGCGTATGAGGTTATATGTGGCCACGAAACTTATCCACTAAACATCGTCAATATAGGTGCATGTATTGGTATAGCCCCCATATATCGGTACCTCCCGATTTTCGGTATTTTGTGGATTTTAGCTAAAATTATTAAACGAACTAGCTGTAATTTGACGTATGAGGTTACCTGTGGCCATGAAACTTATCCACCAAAAGTCGTCAATATAGGTCCATGTTTTGGTATGTCTCCCATATAACGGTGCCTCCCGATTTTCGGTATTTTGTTGATTTTATCTGCAATTTTTAACCCAACTAGCTGTAATTTGACATATGTGGTTCTATGTGGCCACGAAACTTATCCACCAAACATCGTCAATATAGGTCCATGTTTTGGTATAGCCCCCATATATCGGTACCTCCCGATTTTCGGTATTTTGTGGATTTTAGCTACAACTTTTAAACGAACTAGCTGTTGTATGTGGCCACGAAACTTATCTATCAAAAATCGTCAATATAGGTCCATGTTTTGGTCCCCATATATCGGTACCTTCCGATTTTCGGTATTTTGTGGATTTTAGCTACAATTTTTAACCGAACTAGCTATAATTTGACATATGAGGTTCTCTGTGGCCACGAAACTTATCCACAAAACATCGTCAATATAGGTATATGTTTTGGTATAGCCCCCATATATCGGTACCTCCCGATTTTCGGTATTTTGTGGATTTTAGCTACAATTTCTAAACTAAATAGCTGTAATTTGACGTATGAGGTTATTTGTGGCCACGAAACTTATCCACCAAAAATCGTCAATATAGGTCCATGTTATGGTATAGCCCTCATATATCGGTACCTCCCGATTTTCGGTATTTTGAGATTTTTAGGCACAATTTTTAACTGAACTAGATGTAATTTGGCATATGAGGTTCTCTGTGGCCAAGAAAACTCTCGATCAAAAATCGTCAATATAGGTCCATGTTTTGGTATAGCCCACATAAACGGTACGTCTCGACATTCCGTATTTTGAGATTTTTAGCTAAAATTTTTAACCAATAGGGTTAATTGGAGATTTTATGTAAAGTTAAACGGTATTATATAGTAACATAATTTACTCCTCCTAGGAATATGCTTTGGCGTGGCGGAGGATCTAAGTACTTTCCCATTGGAAAGGAAACCAATTATTCCATTTAGGTTATTTTATGGTGGAGGGCATAAAAAGTTCGGCCCGGCCGAACTTAACACTTTTTTACTTGTTATTATTTCAGAAATGAAGCAGAGCAAGAAAGCCAAGCGGCGAGGCTTCTTATGTACCGAGGCCTTTATGTTGGAAGAATGTCCTTTCTAATGAACAACTTAGGGCAAAACCAACAGGTATGGTTCAACATATACATAGTAGAAATGTGATTTTGAGTGTTGTAGGAAATTACCTTCGGAGTCGACTGTGGAGTCGTGAAAAATCCGACTCCAGTGTCGGAGTCGAGCCATTTGTTTTTTAAGTTGTAGACAGAAATTTATCTTCCCAACATAAAAAATTACTACATAAAAAATTAAATAACCACTTGGTCCATATTTTCTTAAGAGCTAGCAAGATATCAGTTTGAACTTTGAAAAAAGTGGGCGTGGTAATTTTTTTTCATAAAAACGTAAGTTAGGTTATTATGGCATTTGATTTTTATTCATAAAAATATCGCGTTTTTTTTAAAAATATCGTAATTTAAAAAAAAAAAAAAATTGCCATCTCAGTACATTCCCTGAAATTTTCAGGAAAATCGGTTCAGTAGTTTTGTAGATGTAACATATTTTAAAAATTAGGCGTGGTGAAGCCTCTTGGTCTTAACCAATTAAGGTCGGAGACTCCACCACAATTGTCTCCCAAATTAATTTCCAAACCGATACATTCATAATTATTGTAAATATATAATTTTTAAAGAAATAGGGTATAGAGAATTACCCCGCCCCTTCAGAAATTCAACAAAATATGTAGCCTATTTTTACTGGGGAAAATTAGATCAGTAGTTTTTGAAGAAAAGATAAAATTTTAAAACTAAAAAAGTGGGCGTAAAAGTGGGTGTAGTCAAATTTTCTTTGCATTAAAACCTAAGTTGGGTTATGGCGAACAGTTCAATAAAAGAATTATCCAAATCGATGCAGCCGTTCTCAACAGATGCCATTATCAAGGGACGACATTTGATTTTTAATTATGTAGATATAGCATTTATAAAGAAATATGGTACAGGGGAAATACCCCGCCCCTCAGAAATTCAACAAAGTTTGTAGCCCATTTTAATCAGGGGTCATCCCTGTACATTCCCTGACAAATTCAGAAAGATCGGTTCAGTAGTTTTTTGTAGAAATGATAACAATTGAAAAAAGTGGGCGTGGTCAAATTTTTTGCATAAAAACCTAAGTCGAGTTATGGCAAACATTTCACAAAAAGAATTTTCCAAATCAGTCCAGCCGTTCTCAACTGAATCCATTACCAACAAACGACATTTGATTTTTATTTATAAAGACAATATCTCTATTTGTGATATTAAAACATATTTAAGAAATTTTTTTGCATCTATGGATAAACATCATCAATTTTCCCGGCGCAAAAAATATGAAATGTTTAAATGTTTTTTCTTCATTAGAGAATAAAAACCGTTGTAACATTTGCTCGCATTGCCTAATTTTGTGAATGCAAACAGATTTGAAACCAGAATTTTGTTCTTAACCCTATACCAACAAGTGGCAAAACAGTTAAGTTCGGTCGGGCCGAACTTTTTATACCCTCCACCACAAATTTCAGCCATTTCGGTGGATTAATGTGGCCACTAGGGTGATGACTTTTTTACAACCTCATATCCCTGTATCATAGCGTGATGAGTTTTGGCATAAGATTACATAAAATCTTAATTATAAGGTGATTCGGTGAAAAAACCTCACGCACAAAATGATTTTAAAATTTGAATTTATCAAAATTATGGACAATTTTTTGAAGTCACTGAAAACAGATATATAATTGAAAATAAACTTTAGAGCCACATGAGATAATTAAAATGATATAAAATTTATTTCTCACTATTTTTCTTCAATTCTGAGGATCGTAAAAATGTCGTAAACGCTTTTATTCAAAAATAAAATTTTTTAACAAAAAACAAAAAATTTAAAATTTTTTCAAAGTGACTTTTTTCGCGACTTTTTTAATATTTGAATGAAATAAACGTTATTATAGTTATTAGTAGGCTTATACTTTATTCATTCGTGCAACAAAAAATAATTTTTTGAAAAATTTTTTTTTTCATTTCATATATTTTTTCAAAAAATTATTTTTTTAAAATCGATTTGTGCGTGAACTTTTTTTATATTTCAATGTAATAAACGATAGCATAGTGATTAATAGGCAAAAGTTCATTCATCCCTGCTACAGGAAATCATTTTTGAGGAAAAATGTCAAAAAGTCATAACCCTAGTGGCCACAACCCTCAAAATACCGAAAATCGGAAGTTATAGTTCTATGGGGACTATATGATGGCGCGGGCCTATACCTACAAATTTCTGGGGGGGGGGACGTTTTATACCCCCAACGAAGACTAAATACCAAATTTCAGCCATCTCGGTGTGATAATGAGGCCAAAACCTTCAAAATACCGAAAATAGGGAGATATCGTCCTATGGGGGCTATATCAAAACGTGGACCTATAAAAACATTTTATGGTATAAATATTTCTTACCGCCTGTTCATGTAAGTCGCACGGAAACCTGTACGAAAGGAAAGCAGTCACTCACTTCCGTCTAAAAATGCGTTCATGTATTTCGCAAACTCTCATGCGACTGCCGTTACGTATCCTATGCGAAATACTTAATAAATACTTAATACTTAATTTGAATGTACATTTGTACAACTATGTTCCATAAATGAGAGCCAAATGAGAAATGAAAACAAAATCCACATATACATACAAACATTGGAATATGTGTGATCTGTTTTGTTTGAAAAATAAAATGTGTCGGTATTTTGAATTATTTTATTTAATTGATTTCTTCAAAATAATGAATGAAACGGCCATTAAAACGTGTCTGTAAAATTTTTATTTTGTTTCAAGAATGTGTTGCAAAAATTTGTTTTAAGATTTTCGGTGTTATTCTCGATTTTACGTTCTACTCGGCAGCTACAAAGCAAGTGAGTGATTTTGACATTCTCTTTCTATAAGATACAGTCCTTTCGAAATACATAAACCCAAATTTAATGAAAAAGTGTACGTTTACGTGTTATTTCGTATGGCTTGTCGGTCGCATAGATGTTCGTTTCGAAGGTGCTTACATGAACAGAAAATGATTTTTTTCCACTTCCGAAGCGCAAGAAACCTTTCGGTCGGCATACATGAACAGGCTGTTGAACTCTGGAAACACAAAATACAAAGTTCCAACCGATTCTGTTGTCAAATGGGACTAATACATTCAAAATATATTAAAATGACGCGTACTTTATATGGGGGCTATACCAAAACGTGGACCTATATAAACCAACTTTGGTAGGAATGTTTTTTGACCTCTGGAGACACAAAATACCAAATTACAACCATTTCGGTGGTAAAATGGGACAAGTATCTTAAAAATTCGTTAAAACGACGACCCGTCACGCGTCATTTTGTATGGGGGTTATACGAAAGCGTGGACCTACATAGCCCGCTTTCAATACCAAAAGTCCCACGTACAAATAATAGATTTTCTGAAAATTTCATCCACCTACGTCAATCCGTTCGGACGCTAGAGTGATTTCCACAGACGAATAGACGGACGGACGTGGCTATATCGATGTAGAATTGCACGCTGATCAAGAATATATATAGTTTGTGGGGTCTACAATGATTATTTCGAGTAGTTACAAACGTAGTGACAAACTTAATATACCCCCATCCTATGGTGGAGGGTATAAAAATGGAAGATGCCCGAGCCAAAAAAATATTGATTTTTTTAAAATGGGATTGCAAAATAAATTTGATATTTACCATATATAAACGGAATATTAAAGTTTATTATATTCTCCATATTATGGTGAAATTTATTTTTCTATAGACATTTATATGTCTATAAACCTTAAATTTAATTGTTGATTAGGAAAAAATTTCAAAGACCCTTCTGCAATCGCTTTCAGTGTGGAATTTTATCATAAGGGAATATTCCCGACTGGCTCTGGGATATGTAAAAAAATGAATGTGTACGTAAAAAAATGAAAATTGTTAGGAGGCCTAAAGGCATGATTTACGTTGGACAAACCTTTCTTTGATCCTTTATTTATAGGCATTCAAATTTAAATGATGTGTTGGGCGTTGGACTTCTTGTATATCTCATTCAATATACATATTACATTATGTAAATATCAGAAAGTTGCCCCCACCTCTGATTTATGTTAATTCTTTCAAATCAAACGAATATCGTTGAAACCGCCACTAATACTTTACAACATGACTTTAAAAATACTATAAGCCAAATACTAATAATATCTATTATTTTTTGTTTTAATTGCTTGTAAATCATTTCTTGAATTTATTTTTATATTTTATGTACTCCTTCATTCGTTGGGCTATTCATCCATCTGCCATTGGGATAATGTTTTTGTTTTTCATATTTTAATAATTTTCTTTGTGATGAAAACCAGAGACATCCCACCATTACAACAGCCAGCCAATAACAGGCAACCATTGGCAAAGCCATCACTTTTCCAACGGACATATCAACCACTCAACTCTATCTCGAAGTTGTTTTTAATGATTCTGAAACATATTCCAGTCAATTAGTGCTGTCATAATTCATTCTTCGGCGAGACACTGTTCTTTCTTTCCTCTTACACTGTTCTTTCTCTCCATCTAGTCCATTTAATTTTCCAGGCCTTTCATTGTTGATTCCTTTTGTTTTGTAGAAGGAGGCATCAAATTCAGTTCCATTCAGGCCTTTCGGTTCATTTTTGATATTTTTTGTTTTCATTTCGTTACACTTATTGCTCAGTATGTTGACGTTGTGAATTTCGGTTTCATAATTTATGACTTCACATATGATGAGTTCCAGAAAATTTAACAATTTTCTCATATTTTTTAATGGGAAAAATCAAGAGGTTTTTGGTTTGGTTTTTCTTTCTTTGGTGAAATACGCCGGAGTACTTTTCATTTTATCGAAAATACATTTTTGTGGATTTATGACATTTTATGTGATCTTAAATTATGGATTTATGTCCATTGAACATTTTCCAAGCAATGGGGGAGAATTTTGAAATGTCTATCCTTCAATGTGTTTTGTTTCTATTTGAAGGGTTTTACGTGTGGTAGATAAATTCAAAGATTAAATTTATTTTCTATTTTTCTAGCAGGTAACTCAAAGTAAATCGACAATATATTCTAGTATTAATTTTCTCTGCAGGACACATATCATTATAAATACATTTGTACTTTTTAACATGTTTTTTTTAACATAATTCGTGATTGAATTTCTACCTATGCAAATGGGAACAAAGGAAACCGACATACTTACATCAACTTGAATAAAAAAGAAGTTTAAATGAAGAACTTACGGTATACATACATTACGAGTATGTATGGATGTTTCCCGAAGGGACAAGGGGGATTTCTCTCATTTCAATGAGTGCACGCCGATTCATATTGACTCATTGATGTGACTTCTTGACAACAATTATGACTCATACAAACAATTTAATCCAAAATATTATTTTAACCAAATTAACAGAATTAATCTTCGGACTAAATTCCAGGTATTACCAACGTTGTATTATGTTATATACTAGCAGACCCGGATCCGCGTTGCAGGCCCTTCGTTTTGAGTTTTAATGACAACTTTTTATGAGCTTTATGTTTGACAATTCAAAACAAGTAAGAGAAGGCTATAGTCGGACGGGGGCGACCATTGTGATACCCTACTACCACTACCTCTGTCACTAGTTTCCACGGAATTTCTTTTTTATGATTGCTTCATACATATTTTAGACGTCAAGTCATATATACATAAGAAAGGTTAGGTTAAAGGACGCGCGGCTGTCATAATAGACAGTCGCTCCACTCGGAGACCTTACGATCCATTGTGTTCATCCCGGTAGTGTACTGAAAGAGAAAACAGACAGAGTATATAAAGGTTATAAAAAAGATTAGAGTTATATACCTTAATAAGGTAGGTTTACGTAGAGTGGATATTTGTCATGTTTCTTTCCCGTTGGAGTCATCTCAGGACTTTGACGAGGAAGAGCAGACTTGTCGGCTCGGTTTTGCAGAAAACTGTTAGAGATTGGATCGTGTGTTCACCCGATGGACGCAGTTTTCTAGACATAAACATTGGACAGCGATATAATGGGTGCTTGATTTTCACTATCTCTTGTTCATCTTCACACAGCCTGCAATACACGCATGATTGTATATGCACGATAATATAACAGAGATACAGCACATACACAGCAAACCAATCGTACCGACATCGTAACGAAATCGGAACAAAATTCGGACGCTACGTCCGATGTCGGCTTCGAAATCGTAACGATATCTTAACGAAAGTTGTATGAAGTGATTGACATTATTTCGGAACGAAATGTCGAAGCAAAATCGGATAGATTTCGGTCAGAATTAGGAACGAAATCGGAAGAGAATCCTTGGGAAATTCCGAAGGCGAATTCTTCTTCGTACAGATTTCTAAACGATTTTGGAATATTGTCGTATGAATTTTTAAGGAAAAACATTTCTCTGAAGCCGTTTTTTTATTGACCAATGCTTCTGTGTTATGTTTTTTATTGGAAGATTGTAATTTCAAACGTTTCTATTGATTTCCACTGTTATAATTTTATAATTATAGTCGAACAATGTATACGAATATGTTGAGTCTATCAGCACTAGCTTGAATTATAATATTTTGTATTTATATTAAAAATATTAAAAATTGTATATGCGAATTTTATAACAACAAAATAAAATAAAAGTAACTAAATTCATATCGAAATCGGAAGAAAAACATTGGTATATTCGAACGAAATCTGAACGATTTTAGTTCCAAAATTGTTCAGATGTGTCGGACATCCGACATTTGGTTTGCAGGGATGTTTTCCTTTGTTTTATAGTGGACAGTCGGACAGTTTTGGCTAAATATGCATACATGTTTCAAAAACATATGTTTTGTTCCAGAACTAAAAAGTTTTTAAAATTTTTACGACTTTTACACATTTTACCCGAAAATCCGTTCCCGTACACAAAAAAGTTGTAAAATGTTCACTTTTCTTTAAACAAAAATGGCGCTGAATGGCGCTCTCTTTAAAAACTTGTTACTCGACAAATTTGAGCGTGTAAAAAATAGTAACATGGTTGCCGGCGTTTGATTGGCTGATACGCCGACTTTGACATTTGTTCCAGTTTTTTTTTGACGTATTTTCCATTTTTCCGTTCCCGATCAATCTCAAAAAACTTTTGTGTGAGAAAAAAATTTTAACAGTTCTCCCTTTTACGAGTTTTACTATTAAAAAGTACGGAAACGAAGCTATAAATATAACAAGATAAGATATTTTAATGCTACCATTCATCAGTGAATGGCTTTTGAATTTAAGAAAATTGGCCTGTTCCCGTACTTTATAAAGTGGTAAAAGTCGCAAAAGTTGTAAAAGTCGTAAACGATTTTCATATTAATTTTGTGTACGGGAACGCAAAATGTGTAAAAGTGGTAAAAATTGTAAAAACTTTTTAGTTCTGGAACAGAGCTAATGTAATTGTACAACATGGTTAAATAACTTTATGTTCTTTTATACGTTTTGTACGTATTTAACCAAATTTAGCGATCCAATTGACATGGAATTGTTCTTGAATAGATCCTTGAATTCATACATTTCGCTTCTGAAAATATAACCTGAAATTTTCCTTGTTGATTGCGATTTTAAGTTACCAGCAACCTGAATTGTTTCTGTTAAGGGTAATGTTTCTATACATTGTTTCATTAACATTTTTTTGTTGCATGCATTTTGTCTGGTCTTATTTTTGTTATTTCTTTGCATGTTTCTTCCAAAAATTAATGTTTGCATTAACCCTTTGATTAGTGAATAGGTGGGCCCTGGGGACCTTTTTAATTTTCAAACTCAAATTACTCACAGATCGTCAATGGGAGATATGTCCAGCCGCCATATGTATTCCAAAGAAATTTTGTGGAGAATCGTCAAAAAAGTTCAAAATACCCTTAAAAATAGTTTTCGGTGATTATTACCGAATGAACCAATGAAAAAACGACCAACATCTCGAGTCATTACTAGACAGCGGAATTTTATGCAACCCCTATTTTTGGTCCGATTCATGTCAAATTTTGAGACTAGGCATATTTTTGGCTTCTGATTACATTGCAATCGAAACATATGACATATGCAAAATTATGCAAAATGCATAAATTTTTGCATATGCAAAATTTATGCATTTTACATATTTTCTTATGCAACAAATATTTCAATAATAGGTACAAAAATGTTTGTGTGTAGAATTTTTCTATTTAAAATTATCTTCGGACAAGTCAATAAAATAGAGAAATTTATAACCACAGCAACAACCTTCAAAATACCGAAAATCGGGAGGTACCGTTCTATGGGGGCTATATGAAGACGTGGACCTATACCGACAAAGTTCAGGTGGAAAGTTTTATACCCACGTCGAAGACAAAATGACAAATTTCAGTCATTTCGGTGGGATATTGAGGCCAAAACCTTCAAAATACCGAAAATCGGGAGATACCGTTCTATGGGGGCTATATGAAGACGTGGACCTATACCGTTAAATTTCAGGTGGAAAGTTTTATACCACTAACGAAGACTTAATACCAAATTTCAGCCATTTCGGAGGGATATTGAGGGCACAACCTTCAAAATACCAGAAATCCGGAGGTACCGTTCTATGGGGGCTATATGAAGACCTGAACCTATACCGAAAAATTTCAAGTGGAAAGTTTTGTACCCACAGTGAAGACAAAATTCCAAATTTCAGTCATTTCGGTGTGATATTGAGGCCACAACCTTCAAAATATCGATAATCGGGAGGTCCCATTCTATGGGGGCTATATGAAGACGTGGACCTATGTCGACAAATTTCAGGTGGAGTATTTTATACCCCCAACGAAGACTTAATACTAATTTGCAGTCATTTCGGTGGGATATTGAGGCTACAACTTTTAAAATACCGAATATCGGTAGGTACCGTTCTATGGAGGCTATATGAAGACGTGGACCTACGCGGACAGATTTCAGTTGTAAAGTTGCATACCTCTAACGAAGACTTAGTACCAAATTTCAGCCATTTTGTTGGGATATTTAGACCACAAATCCTTGAATATATTTTTGCATAACATTTTGCATATGCTCATTTTATGCAGATATGTACAAATATGTCAAAATATGCACGATATGCAGAATATGCAAAATATGCAAAAATTTCTAGGCCTAATTCGTTTTACTTTGTAATAAAACGAGTTTCTGTCTAATCAGATTTTCTCTACGACCATCCTAACCATATATGCATTTGCATAGGATTCCGCAGTCTAGTCATTACATTACTGTTGAACAAATGCAACACAAAATTGGCATCAGTTTGAAAAAAAAAACTTGGAATTTCTCTATCATTTCAATTTCAAAACTTTACTGTAATTATTGCTACATTTTGTAGCATGAAAGGTAAATGTAGTTCTTTAAAAACAAAACAAAACACTAAATGAATCCACTTATATGTATGTTCGACGAACTACTATCTATTTATCTTACCTCTACATTTATATAGTTTTCATTAAGAAAGAGGTCAAGAGTTGGTTTAGGCTTCAGTCGTTGAAGTCATATCCAGAATACGATTGCATAAGTAAACGCGATAATTTTAATAAAAAGTCTTATCTCCTGTTTTGTGAACGTGACATGGGACCATGCGTTTTTTCTTACCTGATAGTACGAACTAGCTGTCACCTCCATTGGCTCATGCTGTTTTATTGCTGTCTTGAACTTTTTTTGGCCGGTCAGCTTACATTCAATACCGACATCTACTACTGGATCTCAATATCTTTGAAAATAGCTCCATGTTATGAAATCTGTCTCCATTCTGACTTCTGAACTCCCTGATTTTTTACATACCCTTTTAGGAAATTTGGAGTCCTAAAGTGTGCTCACATGTGTATTTTCCATAACATTTTTCCGGAATGGCACGTTTAAGCCTTAGTTACGTACAATACTTATTCATGCCTAGATTCGTCGATTATTACGCATTTATTAAATATAACAACAAAAATAAATAAAAACTTAACAAAGTAAAGAAAAACCATTGGTATTTTTTTGTGTAGTCTGAGCAAACCAATGAATCACCCATCGATGGCACATACCAACTGCCTAAAATAAAAAAATAGTTAACAAAAAATATCAGTCCAAAAATGGACGAGACTGACATTTAAAACAAGTTCAGATGCAAAACAATGGATCATTATCCCCAGATGCAGATGCAGTTAAAGAGATATAAAATGCACTCATACATACTAATACATATGTACACATTGCAGATGGAGTGTTATATGCACAGTGGGTTGACAATGATGTTATGTTAAGTTATATTCTATGTCTATGTCTACCTATGGTAAAGTTGTTATAATATGATAATATAGAAATAAATGTCTATGTCTACCTATGGTAAAGTTGTTATAATATGATAATATAGAAATAAGTTCCCCAAATTTTATTAAAATTGGTCCAGATTTGGATATATTATATTTCCGATTTTAGGTATTGGACGCACCAAACACACTATGTCGGTTTAATTTTGAGGAAATTTACAAAATGTGACGGAATTTAGTACAAAATTAAATTCGCAAACTTATTTTGAAAACCGCTCCAATTTGGATATTTGTAGCTCCATATATGTATATTGTAGCCCAATTACATGTACCTGACGGACTAATCAACAAAATTGAACAGACATTTTGATGATATTTAGAAAATGTGACTTATTTTGGTCTGGAAAAATTTCGGCACGTAATATTAAAATTGTGGTAGTGTAGGTATCACGCAGTCGGCCCGACCTTCTTTGATCCTTCCTTCCTTCCTGGGTTTTAAGTATCACAGAAAATATGTGGTAGTAGGAAACCTTTAGACCCTTTCGAGAATATTTTTATTTTTTATATTTTTGAAGGCAATAATCTCTTTATAATCCGCCAATGATCTATGAATCATCAAACTTTGGATAAATTCGATACTATTCGATCACCGGATATTGATTTAATTTAATTTTCAAAGAAAATTCCCTTAAAGTTACCTCAAATCAGTCCCAATGTGTTATTAAATTTTGCACAGGCCGACAAGAGCACAACTGTGGACAGACACTAAAGATAGAAGAAATATTCACTCAAATCACCATATCGTACGTAAACTAAAAAAATGCTCATGGAGTAGGAGGAGATGCAACTGTAAGAATAGGAAACATATTCCCATAAGGTTATACAGCGTAGTTAGTTGACTGGCCTGTGCCTGGGTCTGACATGAATGCCTTCAATGTTATGGGTTAGCACAACGACGACATACACCCGTTCAACACAACACACAATCAAAGCATAGTGGTGGCATTGAAGTGATACGATACGTTCGCTGGATGATATGTTGCGATATGTTTGCTGTTCTTTTCTTGGTGTATTTCTTTCGTTTAATTTTGGGCTGAGGTATTTCTCCATCGTTATGCGAGCATACATACGTAAAATAAACATTTACGTGATGTTTGCTAAAATAGCAATAACAAAAGTGAATATTGCAGCGGCAACATCATCGTCAACAACCACCAGCATTAGCAACAAAGCTTAAACCTTCTACAACAAAAAACAACATTGCAAGCGCAGAAATCAGTTGCTTGTGTTTCTGGTCTAAAAATGATGATCCTGATGATGGTCGATTGCTGCAACAACTTCCATAACATAGGCTACGCTTTAACTTAGCTTGCACAGTTCTTGTAAGCTGATGGTGTTGTTGTTCTTGATGATTGTACCTCTTCTTATTGATTACATTCCTAAGGGCCATTTTTGGGGGCAGCACAACACAGAATGAGAGTGCAACATCATTTGAGACAGTTGCAACTACATACATACATATATACATGATATTGTTTCTGTTTGAGTTCGATTGTTTGTTTAGTTTGGACAGTGACTACTAGGATTTTGGCGGTATGTATTTGGTTTATATTTCAATTTGAACGGTTCCAAAAATTCGACTAAACCAAACAACAGTGTCGTTTAAATTGACAAAATATTTTGATACAATTTTTTACTCAATCAATATTGTCAAGATTGATTCGCGAATTAATGTAGCCACCGATATTGACGGAACCATTACGTATTTTTCAATATGGTTTCCGAATCGATTTGGTTGTGCATTGGATAGAAAATCTCTGTGCAAATATTGTTAAACATATGCATGTGGATTTACCTTTTAGGTATCCCTCAATAAACTTCCTCTCATCAGCATTGTCCAGAATCTTTTCATACATATATTTACATATTATATTTAAAACTTGTCCCAAAAAGCCGTTTAAATTTGGGTGATTTAAGAAATGGGAGAAAAAAGTACATAACTATGAAAAAATAGAGAAAACTACGAATGAACATCCCCCAATTTTTACGATCAGCGAACACTTTAAATATTTGATTTGTGAATTAAAAGCCGAGAAGCGAACATGGACTCGTATCACTACCTTGTAACAGATTGAACGAAGCGAACTCCACAATTATAATAATTGCATCCCAGAAGTGACAAGGGGGAGAACCACAATTAACTAAAATTAATTTGTACATTATTCTCAATTTTTGTACATTATTCTCAGTTTTCAAAATTATTAAGGTTTCAATTGGTTTCCTTTTTTCCAAAAGTATTAAGCTCTTCCGACACGTGGAGAAGTGGAATATGGTAACGGGAAAATTTTACTTTCTTTTAAACATGGTGTAATACTAATCAGACATCGACATTTAATTAGTACCATGTTATAATCATTCCATTTAGACGTTGCGTGTACAACCTTTAAAATACGTAATATCTGGAGGTACCTTCATATGGTGCCCGGACATAACTCCTAAAATGATTTTAGGCGTTATGTCCGCTTTGCTTTGCGGAAAAAAAAACGCGGACATAACTCCCAACCATTTTTTTTAATTTCAAAATTATTTTTTTGCTCAATTTATGAAATTATATCTGTATCAGTTCGGAAATGTTTTATTGGACTATGGTATTAGACGAAGACATTTCGTATACATATTATTTATTAAAATACAGTTTTTTCGTAATTTATGAAAATAATTGTTATAGAAAGCGCGCGATTTTTTCAAAAATATTTTTGACGTTTGACGTTGAAGGTATTTGAATACTTTTACAAAAGTGGCGCTTTTCCACTTCCCGACACATCACCAATTATCTTTGTAAGCTGACGGTGTTTTATTTGTACGGTTTTTGTTTCATTTCCATTCATCTTAAAGACTACTAAAAACAACCCAGCAAAATTTTATGGAGGTGGTTCCATGAGATGCCATGATTTCACTGGATCTTTTGCATTGGTTTAAATGAAGTCGTGAAAGATCCGATCTTTTCATCAGCATTTGAACCCATTCAAAGGAAGTCGTGAAAGATCCGATCTTTTCAATAGCATTTGATCCCATTCAAATGAAGTCGTGATCGATCCAATAGAGTTGCATTTTGTGTTTTTTTGTAAAAACATGTAAATTTTCTTTTATTTATCTAAATAAGTTTAAAGCTATATAAGATTTATTATTC
Organism: Musca autumnalis; assembly: GCF_047663935.1. Taxonomy (NCBI): domain Eukaryota; kingdom Metazoa; phylum Arthropoda; class Insecta; order Diptera; family Muscidae; genus Musca; species Musca autumnalis. The sequence continues at coordinate 84,316,522 of NW_027411755.1, read as the reverse complement.
TAGCAAATTCCAATCATTGAGCTAAAAATATAGTCGGACTGAACTCTTTGGTATTATAAAAGTTTCCTTACCTGGTCTAGAGAACCCTGCTCTACAAAACCTTATAAGCAAATCGATTTGTCGATCCCTACAAAACAAAAAAGAGTATTCATTTACAAGTGTTGTAAAATAAAATTCACGAAATAGTAATTTGCAGTTGGAGTCCATGTCGAAATCTGCTTTAGTGATGGAAAGTAAAAAACCTTTTGTAAGATGAATCAAAATCAGTTGCGGATGAGGTTAACCCTGTCGCGAGCAGTGGCGGTGCTTAAACTCCAACAGCTGGACGACCGGAAGTCGAGTATCTCACTAAAGATCTCAACATGTCGCTAGCACCCACATCGTTCCCGAAGTCTGCAAATTTCCCAGCTAATGAACCCTGGCAAGGATGCCAGCACATGTGAATTGTACAGACCGATTTCACCTTTGTCGCCCGTAGAAAAGACTTTTGGGGGTTAATCCTCTCCAGCATCAGAAATAACTGTCCAGTTGCCGATCAATAGCATGGGATCCGTAAGCAGCACAACAACTGCGCTGTACGCCATCTCCACACATATTAGTCGAGGACTTAATCAGAGCCAGCCGTGCGATAGAACTGTGATGATGGCGCTTTTCTTATCAAAACCCTTTGATACTGTCAAGCACTCCACGCTGTTTGAGGTCATCGAGTAGACTATCCGGCCAAGTTTGAAACGTTGGATTATATTATAAAATTATATGAGTGTTATATGTGTGGATGCCAGTCGTACGTAGAATTTAGGATCCTATGAATTAATAAAAAATCATGAAAATCATATTTCAATACAGCATTTTCCATTTTCCGAACAAGACGTGAAAATTTCATACCAAAGGGTTGGTGAAAATGACATGCTAAACATTAGTGAAAATGCTATTCTAGGCAATCGGTTAAGATGACATGCCAATGGATTGGTATAGATGCCATGCCAAAGAATTGTTGATGATGTCATTCCACCGAGTGAGCAAAGATGACATGCTTAGGATCTAAAAATGAATTGCATCTTTTGGGGGTCACGCTCTTGTAAAAAGAATGAGTGAAGATGCTGAAAAAATGACATTACATTTCACTTGCACCCATTCTTGAATAGCATCTTTGGCATCGAACATTTTGCTGGGAAAGAATATATACCCATCCGGCAGGCAAATTTTTGTTGAAATGTTAAATATAATTCGATTTTTATCGGCTACTACTCATTTTTCTTAAAAAATTTGTGCAACATAGTGGAGCTCAAAGTCTGGGGGTTGGAAAATTCCGTTTAAGAATGAAGGCCCTTGGTGAGTACATACAGAAACCCGAAGAACAGATCAGCCGTGAGTCGAACTTCTGAGTCATGGCGTGATGAATATTTTGCTGGAGACTCTATGAGCCGTCTGGAACCGGCGTTATATCTTTGTTCGCTGCTGTTCACGGCGGATCTGTCCTTCGGGTTTCTAAATATACTCAAGATTATCTCTGAACCTCAAAAGGAATAGTTCCCCCCAGGCCTAGATCATAAGTTTTTCGCGTAGTGAAAAGTATCCTCCTATGCGTTTCAACAATACGGATTTCTTGTTCCAGCACCATAACCGCGTAATATGTATGACGCATGTTAATCGTATCTGAATGACAATTTTAATAGCTTTCTAATAATATACATATACGGTTAATCGGTTTATAAAAACCGTATAAAACTTCGGATTTAGTATCAAAATAAATGGTTCCATAATGCGGATATCCGGATCTGTATTCCAAAAACTAATGATAATAACGTGCTCGCGCAAAGCGAGATCCAATTGCCCTCAATATTTGTAATGACTCCGAGAATTCTAGATCAGTAATAGGTTATAAGGAATACAGTGAAAGAAATAGATACAGGGTTGCCTGAGCAAGTGAAAAATTACCGCTAAATAGAGATCATATCGACTTCGTGTTTTTAGGAACCATGCCTGAAATCTTCCGAGCGCCATTTTTGCAGAACATTCCCAAGCTGTAAAATGTCATCCAGTGATACTTTTATTGCTGTTCTTAAAATAAAGGACGAAAAGGACATTGAAGAAAGAGAGTTAGAAGGTCGAAAGGTTCTACGAAAAAAATCCTCATTTGATTTGAGTGAAGACAAGTCATCTTAAAAATACACTGCGAACAAAGATATAAATTACTAAATTATAGGTTATCCAGCAAAATATTCGTCCCTCCATATCGCGAAAGTTCGACTCACTGCAAATCTTTCCCTCGGGATTCCCCCAAAAGAAATTTTCCACTCCCCAAAATTTCAGTTCGCAGTGTTATAAGTTGTATTATGAAATGAAAACTGTGCTATTTTTTCAATATTATTATACATATGAAATAAAAATTGTATTTAGAAAAAAGAAAAAAAAAACACGTTAATATTAAAATTGGACAAAACTATCTGTTCACGTTCGTGAAGCGCCGTTGTTTTTGGATGCCTTGGCGGCGAAGACGAAGTGGCAACATTTTCTGGAGATAACTTTCTGGATGTGGCAACCCCGTTGTGAGATGTCACTCGCTCTACATTTTTGAGCGAATATTGCCTTTGTCGTTGTAAATGAAGTTACAAATATATAGTTGGTTTTTTGTTCGTTTTAGCGCAAAGACGCTTTCGATTAAAATTATTGAATTATCGTTTTGAATTTCGTTATTCGAGCGCGCTGTCGTTTTTGGCGCTATTGCTTCAATAAATTAAATTAAAATATTCGGCCATTTTTATAAATAAAAAATAATTTGAATTTGTTCTCACTTTAATATTTAATAAAAGGAAAGTGTTTTATTTACACCCGATATTGTTCGTATAAAAAGAGTGTTTTTTTATTCCTTTTTATTTCTTTTGCGTGTGTTGTGCCTTTTTTCCTCTCTTCGTTGGCTCCAATTTTGCTCCCCAGCTGCCGCTTTATTTTGTTGTAGGAATTTGTCCAAATAGTTTCGAGAAGAAACATAGTCCTTCGAGCCGGATCCGGAGCAAGAGGAGCAAATTTGCCTTATTTTGGAAAAAAGGTATTTTTTAATTTATTTTTATATAAATTTCAATAGTTTTATTGAAAATTTATTGAAATTAAAATTTATTAAATTTGCAATAATATTGCATTGTTGGCCGGCCACCTAATACTTCAGATTAGTGGTTGGCAACGCGGTTCAACTGATCGACGTTGTTGTGAGAGAAAAGCACAAACAACTATCACTGTTGTGCTTCTTCTTCCCTATTCTCTCTTCTAGTTTGTTTTGGTTTTTTATTCCATAGGGAATTTAAGTGGTTAAAATATTTTTTATCCCAATTAATTAATTAAACAAGTGGAATAAGTATAAAAACTTGATAAATATTGTATTTTAAGAAATATTGTTGTGGTCGCTGTTGTGGTATAGTGGAAATAAATTTGTGGAAAGCTTACTGCTAGTGCTGCTACATAGTTAATGTTGTTGTGTTGGACAGACGCGGACTGTCATTAAATTTTTATATTTTTTTGAACAAAATTCAGAATTTCGTGAAAGTGCAACAAATATATTTTTGAGAAATAATTTGTGGCTGTGGTTTTTTTATTGCGTTTGGTAATAAAATTGTACAGAATTGTTTTCCTCTATTGACAAGTCAAATAGGAGACTTGCAATAAGAAGGTTTGTCAACTGCTTGTACGGATTATAAATTTGTGGAATTTTTGGATTGCGATTTCTTTCGTATTTATCTGCGTGTCGCAATTATCAGTTTAAATTGAGCATTGACATTTTTGTGCACATGATTTTGGTGGAAAATATTTTTAAGTGATTTTAAATTTTTTGGATCTTTGTTGCCTATTGGGTTTTTACTGTTCACAGTAAACACTAACAACTAACCGTGGATTCCTCGTTGGTCTTCTTCTTGTTAGTTTAGTTGTGTGTTTGGTTTTTTTCTAATTTTCCTTCTTTTTATCCTTTGCAAATCATTTTTATTATTTTATTCAATTAAAATAGTTTTTAAAAAAGTGAGAAAGCAAAGTTGAGGAATAAAGCAAAATAAAAATAATTTGTGACAGTGATCCCAGTTCATATTTTTCATTTAATTGAAACTGCATGTTTTTTGACCCAAATTTTTCTGGGCTGTTTGTTGTTGCCCATTGCTATTGATAGTTGCAATACAAACGCGAAGACTTGTCCTAACAAGGTGACTCTTGCTTCACATATAGTTATAAAATTATTGGTGGTTTAATAATCCAAATTTCGTCCAATTTTCTGTCTTTAATTTGGTTTTGGAGTTTGGTGAAAACATTTCACTCACGATTTTGTTTGAATTTCGTTGAAGTTGTTGCTTTTCTAACTACTTGATACAGTTTTGTAGGTTCTATTTGTTAAAATTTTAAATCTTATTGACGTGAAAATGGCAGAATCAAAAATTCTTCTGAAATTTAAAGCGCTTGTGGCTTTATTGTTGGAATCTGAGGCTGATTTTGATACCATGGCCAAGGGAAATGTTACTATGTATGATGTTGAGCCTCGAAAAGATGAACTTGATAGGCTTTGGGCTAGAATCAACTCAGTGTATGAAGACGTATGTGTTGAGTGCAGTGTAGCTCAGGAAAGGAAAGAGGCATCTGCTCTTTATAGACAGTGCAGAGATGCATACATGAGTTGCGCAGCGAAAATGAGTGAGTTGTCTCAATCCTTTGTCGATCGATCAGCTTTGTCTTCTACAATAGCTAGTCCTAACCGAGCTGAACGCTTGGAGAATTCATTTGGTGACCATCGTTTACGTTTACCCCCGTGTACCACAGAAATCTTTAATGGTGATTATCTATCTTGGCCGTCCTTCCGGGACTTGTTTACCGCAGTGTATATCGACTGCAAGTCAATTACTCCAGTGGAGAAGTTGTTTTATTTGCGTCAAAGTACACAAGGGGAAGCTTTGGAAATAGTCAAAAAATCGCCTTTGACTAATGATGGTTTTGTAAATGCTTGGTCAAATCTTAAGGACAGATATGAGAACAAGAGAATTTTAGTGAATAGCCAGTTGAAGATTCTTTTTAATTTGGTTGCTGTAAAAAATGAATCTGCTGGTGAAATCAAAAGGCTGCAGAGGGATGTCAATAATTGCATTACTTCCCTAAAGCTACACCAAATTGATATTGATAGTTGGGACCCAATATTTGTGTTTTTGTGCTCCACCAAACTGCCTCTTACTACTTTGTCGTTGTGGGAGCAAACAGTCAGTAATAAGACTGAGATTTCCAAATGGTCAGATTTGGATACTTTTTTGACTGCTCGGTTCCAATCGTTGGAAACCGTTTATGACCTGACAAATTCGATTGAGATTAGCAAGCCTGAGGCATTCGAAGTTCAAAATTTGTCATCTCCTAGTAAAGGAATGAACTACTCGTCAAAGGCTAACAAAAGGTCATGCATTACTTGTTCAGAGGAACATAATTTGAAATATTGTACATCATTTTTGAAGATGGACACGAACCATAGATTCTCTGTTGTTAAAAGGAACAATCTTTGCATAAGGGGTTTTGGTAGTAACCATTTACTAAAGGAGTGTCGTAGTAGCTCCAGTTGTTCCATATGTAAAGGCAAACATCACACAATGTTGCATAGAGAATCACAAAAATTAAATTCGGATTCTAATGCTGATGTGAATGTTAGGCCTAATACCAGCCAACAGGCGAATATACAAAATTGTTTTGCTGATGCCCGCAACCAAGTCTTATTGGGTACAGCTCTTGTTAACATAGATGTTGCCGGTGTTATTTATACTGTAAGAGCATTAATTGACCCAGGCTCTCAGGCTACATTCATAACGGAGAAATTGCAAAGACGTCTTAATTTGCCGGTGGAGAACGTTAATGCCCGGGTTTCGGGACTTAATAATGTTTCAGCTGGATCATCACTGAAAAAATGCAAATTTGTTTTGAAATCTCCCCATAGTGAAGAATTCCATTTTGACGTCTCCGCTTATGTTTTGCCCAGATTAACGGGGAATTTGCCCAGTTATACAATAGATATGCCTGATTATATTTCGTTGGGAATCGCACCGTTGGCTGATCCCAAATTTGGAAGAAGCAGCCATGTGGATATTTTGATTGGAGGCGATATATATCCCCAAATTTTGTTGGATGGAGTTAAAAGAAATATTTTGGGGTCCCTGGTGGCCCAAGAAACCATTTTTGGTTGGGTCCTTACGGGACCAGTTTCTGAGACAACATCTCTGGTCTTATGTTGCACTTTTGTAGGTAGTGAATTACCTCAAGTCGGAAAATACAGTCCACAAATTAATCGTTGTGAAAAGAAACCTGATTTAGATTTTCGATCAGTTGATAAAATGCCGCATTTAGAGGGAATGGGACCTAGTTCGTCCGTATCCCAATCAATGAAAGGACCTAGTTCATCCTATTCATCAACTAGGCAAGGACCTCGTTCGTCCAAAGCCATTGTAAATAGTGGACCTCGTTCGTCCAAAGTAAATTGGAATAATAATTTTTCTAAAGTTGTTTCTCAAAATGGACCTAGTTCGTCCAAGGAGAAAAGCAAAAATGGACCTAGTTCGTCCAACGGTATTGCTAAAGGCGAAGCTCGTTCGTTCGGAACCGTAAATGGAAAGGAACCTAGTGCCCTGAGGTCGCAGCCAATAGCATGCCAGCCTTTTACAGAAGGAAGAGATACGGATAAAGACGACCCAAATTTAATGATGCGAATCAATGGTTCCTGTCCCAGAAACCAATTTGTTGATAGCGGACCTAGGAAATTGCTTTGAGGTTGAGTACGGAATCCAGTCTTAATTTTGTTTGTCGCTGGGTATATAAATTTATATTGGTAATCGTGGCGAAGAGCCACATCATTTATTTTAATATCTTTTGTTTTTATTTTTGTTCGAGCCTTTTCAGAACTTGCGATTCCGAAAGACTGAACGGGGGCCGGGATGTTCACGTTCGTGAAGCGCCGTTGTTTTTGGATGCCTTGGCGGCGAAGACGAAGTGGCAACATTTTCTGGAGATAACTTTCTGGATGTGGCAACCCCGTTGTGAGATGTCACTCGCTCTACATTTTTGAGCGAATATTGCCTTTGTCGTTGTAAATGAAGTTACAAATATATAGTTGGTTTTTTGTTCGTTTTAGCGCAAAGACGCTTTCGATTAAAATTATTGAATTATCGTTTTGAATTTCGTTATTCGAGCGCGCTGTCGTTTTTGGCGCTATTGCTTCAATAAATTAAATTAAAATATTCGGCCATTTTTATAAATAAAAAATAATTTGAATTTGTTCTCACTTTAATATTTAATAAAAGGAAAGTGTTTTATTTACACCCGATATTGTTCGTATAAAAAGAGTGTTTTTTTATTCCTTTTTATTTCTTTTGCGTGTGTTGTGCCTTTTTTCCTCTCTTCGTTGGCTCCAATTTTGCTCCCCAGCTGCCGCTTTATTTTGTTGTAGGAATTTGTCCAAATAGTTTCGAGAAGAAACACTATCATTGGGAGTAGATGAGGAATGCCTAAGTCAGAGGTTGTTTATACTATCTATCAAAATTACAAGGAACGACACGAAATAAAAACATTCCATATCTACCCACGCAGGTAAGGTATTTTTGCTGGTGTGGACGCACAAAATAAATGGAAGATTTCAGGACATATTACATTGATAGATAGTATAACTACCTCTAAGGAGGACATAGACAGAAAAGTCCACAAGTTAACCGAGGGACTTGTAAGGTCATTCAAAGAAAGTTTTCCCCTTCGAGAAAGGAAATCTGCCTACGAAAAACCCTGGATGAGAGGAGCAAGTAGGTCCGTAGACTTTATAATAGGGTATTCAGCAAAATTACAAGGAACGTCAAACTGCTGGATGTTATTTTGCGAACAGTTGGATAGCGTAAACGTCGTTTCAGAAATTAAGACGTTTCCAAAACACATACACATACAAAGCAAATGGTCGATGAAAATGGAAAAAGGATGGAAACAACAGAAGAAACTCTAGGCTTTCTGGTGAAAACGCACTTCCCGTCGAACAGCACGGCTAGCACCGAAGCATCGACTGAATGTGTGGGCTTTTCACCATGCAAAGCAGCTGGCCAGACCAGATCTTCCCGGCACTACTGCTGAGTTAAGTTAACTTAATTGCGCCCAAACTGGTCGGGATTTTCAAAGCTTGCTTAAAATTTGCTTATACCCCTGAAGCCTGGCAAGAGACAAGGGTAGTTTTTATCCATAAACCAGGCAAGGCAAGTTACGCAATACCAAAATCTTCTCGCCCGATAAGTTTAACTTCATTCTTACTCAAGACAATGAAAAGGGCGGTCGACACCATGATAAAGAGTAAAATCCCCAACGATATGCTTAAATACAAACAACATACATACGTTAAAGGCAGATTAGTGGAAACCGCATTACATGAGGTAGTACAACATATACAGAATCTTCGAAATGAAGATGTATACTCTTTAGACCAGTTTCAGGTAGACAGGGCCCTAAAGAACTGGATAAACCACATGCTAAGGAATAGATAGATAAGCTGCGGGATATATGACGTCATAATAAGAGACAAAGTCACAATTTCATACAACTGGGCCAGACGGAGAGGAACGTTAACCCGAAAAACGGAACTATGTCTATTCAATAGGAAAATGAAAGTGGGAATCTTGGAGGAACCAGTTTTCATAAATATGACAGTAAATATTTTCGGAACAGTTAAATACCTAGGAGTAATTGTGGATGGGAAACTTAAATGGAAAGACCATATTCAAGAAAGGGCCAACAAGGAACAAAGAGGCTCAAAATGGGGTCTTAATCCTAGGATGACACACTGGCTATACAGACTAGATTGGCGGGCAATGCGGACCACACCAACTAGGGCTTTAGAAACAATTTTGTTTGTACACCCAACAGAAATTCAGGTAAGGTATGATGCAGCCATCGCAGCTACAAGGCTAAAGTCGATGAGTGAGGATCAGTGAGGATCGGTAAAGACCACCAAAACATACTTAAGGTCACAGTGGCTGAATCTATAAACCAAATAGTATCAGACCGTATACCTGAAACTAGTGAAGTAGCATTATGTGAAGTTTTAATACCAGACAGAGACATGTGGATTGATGGAGCCCTAGCATAGATTCCCGCTGGAAGCTGCGGGTTTACTGATGGGGTTGTATTAGTGGGGAGAACCGGATTGGGTATTTATACCATGGAACCAGAAACGAAAATCTCCCTCCCACTGCCGGAGAATAATACGATTGTCCAGGCTGAAATTCGAGTGACCGAGTGTCTGAACTGGTTTGACACCCACACAAAGCCTACCACTATGGACAGGAAAGCAGCCATTAAAGCTATAACAACCATGACAGTGAAATCTAGAACTGTCTTGGAATGTATAAAGTCTACAAACAACTACTCCCAACATGGAACGGTAAACATTATATGGGTACCAGGGCATATAGGGTTTAGGGGTAATTAAATAGCAAACTCCTTGGCAAAATAAGCCAGGGAGAAACCTACAGATAACGCCAAGTCCTTAAAAGCGAAGCATCTAGAGCTAAATGCAAGGGAAAAATGCAATATATCCCTCTGGAGTAGTAAAGTGAACAAACACAAAAATCCTATGGGGGAAACCCAGACGAGGACAAAACAAAGGAACAGCGTTTACTAAGTAGACTGAAGTACATCCTTATAGGACACCTGGGGCTACAAGCGCACCTGCACAAACGAAACGTGTGAACACTACCTCTGTCACTGCCAGGCCTTCACACATCTGAGAACACTACAGGAAGGAATATAATACAAGGTCTTGACCAAATTAAGACAAACGAGTTCAAAAAATTTAAGAGAGTTTAGGACAAAGACCCTGAACTAACGTCAACAAAATAATCAGGAATTTAGCTAATAAATTCGTATAATCTAATTTACAACATCATCCTGACCCCAAATTAGAACGCACAACAGGTCTCCGCATGGCTTAAGTGTATGCCCACAAGGACATGTGGTGATCTGGTATCACCCCTTCTTTTAACCTAACCTAACCATGTCCACAAAACAAGGTGGACATATCTCCCAAAATCGTTTTGGGAGTTATGTCCGTTGGGAGTTATGTCACGGCACCCTTTCATATGGACCAATACGGATCATTTTCCAAATTTCCTAGCTAAAGTTTTGTAAAGTAGAAGTAGAAGTAAGTAGAAATGGCTCATAAAAATGTTTTGCTTTAGTAACATGCTCGCCCAAACTGTTTAAAAATTTATCTAGGGATAAATAGGGAGAGAAGTCTCCCTTGTCCCATCTGGGATGTACATATGTGGAGCAATTATTAAGGATAAATAAGCCCCGACTATTAAACGACAACCATAATGTACCGTTCAGAGTATCTTCAACAGAGCGTTGAGAGTTCAAAAATGTGGCCTTGATCACAACAATCAAATAAATTAGTCAATTAATGAGCAAATTTTTGAAAACTTTGTCAGTGGCCTAATTATCTAATTTAGACTCAATGATATGTGTGATATGTGTTTTTGAAGGACTTTGAACACCAAAAAAGGATCAAAGCAACCGAATTCAAAATTTAATAATAAAATACATACAGATTTTACTGAGTACTTTTTAAAAAAATATGTCGTATAAATATTCCAATATTTGATATGAAACAAACTTAACATTTTCAAAAAACATAGTTCTTAATTATGTGGCCGCCACTGTATGCCTGAAATTTTTGTGGATACGTTTTTTAATCACAACCTTAAATTGCATATTAGAGGTATTTTGGACGGATAATATAGAAAAGTAGCTAAAATCGTAAAGTTCAATTTCACAGGGAAGTTTTCTGACCTTCTGTAACCTAAAATGTCGAATTACAGCTATTGTTGTGTGATAAATTAGTTTAAATCCTGAAAATATCAAAAATCAGGATTACCGTTATATGGGGGCTTATGTGGACCTATTTCAACCATTTATTTGTGGAGTTTTCTGACCACTGCACAGTGGCTAATTTTTCAAAAAACCTGGCCAAAAATCTAAAACAATATGGTAACGTTTTAGCACAATTTTATGGCAAATAAATTTGGAGAATAATTTTATCTGATTTTATAGGAGAAGGGACCAAGAAGACCTCTTTAATGGCCCGCCTTTAATAACAATATGAAAAATGAAACCAGCGACCCGAAAAACATAACGTCGGTGTCATGCTTAAGTGTTCCATACGCCATTTTTGACATTTTGAGATAAAGGTACCTTACAAGGGTTTGAACCATGCTCTTTCAGATTTTTTGGTCGGTTTTTCTCTATCCCTTATAGTTTCTGAGATATTCAGATGCCAGTATGTTCCATATCCGCTTTGTGACCCAAAAAATCTTGTCGTTTTGTTCCATGTCCATAAAGCCTGGCGTATGGAACAAAACTTCTTTGAACTTTTTAGTCCCATATCCATGCCGTTTGGCGTATGGAACAAAAAGAGGCAAAAACGAATTGTTCCGCACCAAAGATGACGGCGTTTGGAACAAAAAATTGCCAATTTTTGCCAAGTTACAGAAAAGTGTGGCGTATGGAACAAATTGTTTTAAAGAACTTGGTTTAAAACCTGAAGAATAATAGTTTCTGAATCCAAATATTTTTGAATATTGTATTGTTACATGAAAACGAAAATTTATCAATCGTTTAAACAAAAAATCCCTAGTTTAAAGACAAAATTTTGATGTAAGTCCACAAAAATATACGCAAAAACGTCCATTCGTCTTGAAGCTTACCGACTACAAAAATGGTATTATAAGAAAATCGCGTTTAAATGGTTTATGTTACCTTAGAAATGCAAAATATCAATCCGTTTTGTCCGATCGAAATTTTTACCACAAAAAATAGTGATAGGTGGAGGAAATCCCTTAAATAAGTGTTAAGGAAACCTATAATAATGGTCCTTACTGTATTTATATGAGAAAAATAAATGTTTCACTTAAAGTCCTGATTTTTAAACTCCACAGTAGCACTTCATATAAGGGAGGTGGAACACGATTGATAAAAAGTGTTTTGGTTGAAATGTGACAAAACGTGTTCCATGTGACACAAACTGCCAAAAACATGAAAAAAAGATTCCATGGAACAATTCAGCAACTTTTTGCAATTATAAAATTTTGCCATAACTTCTAGACTATCACAGATATCTGACTAAAATAAACTACTGATATATTCTATGACTTTAGTTAAGTAGAACTGAGCTCTTAAAGTATTGAATTATTGCACCATTTTTATCCTGTATGGCCTTAAACATTAACTTGAGTTTTTCTCGAATCAGGCAAATGGCGTATGGAACACTTAAGCATGACACCGACGATAAAGACCCACGGCTAAGTCAAAATCCATAAATTTTTAGAGTTTTGGCCAGGTTTTTCGCAAATATTGGGCACTGTGCAATGTGAAATTACAACTAATTCAGTTAGAAAAGTGGCTAAGACTTCAAAAATACCAGTACCAATCAGACTACTACAAATGGCTAGACAAAATGTCATTAATTTCTGATATTCCTACGTCTGTCCTGATTTGCACAGAAATAGGATTGAGCCCCAGGACTTGGGAAAATATATTTTTTTAATCTTTATATACAAAAAACAATAGTCGTTCGATGGTAATTGCATCAGTTGAAAACGACTGGACCGATTTGGATACTTTTTTTTTAGATTAGATTTAGATTTCAAACAAACACTTCTAGTTATTCCACGTTCGATTCTAGCAGAAGAAATAAATGTCTGTATTCACCAGTTCTTTAGCGATATGTTAAAAGACATATGTATAGGCACCATAATTTCCGAAGATTTTTTGTTGTCCTGACTAAGTTGCGATGTAAGCCAAATATAACTGATTTAAAAATAAGTTATGTTTATGGTATATTTGGACTGGTTGATCTTTTTATACCCTTCACCACGAAATATTCTCAACTAAAATTTAATATGTAACAAGTAAAGGCGTTGAGTTCGGCCGGGCAAAACTTGTTATACCCTCCACCACGAGTTGTATGGAAGTAAAATACCAAATTTCAGCAATTTCGGTAAAACAATGTGGCTAACCTTCAAAATACCGAAATTCGGGAGGCACCGTTCTATGGAAGCTATATCAAAACATCGATCTATACCTACACATTTCTGGCGGAAAGTTTTTAGACTCAAAGAAGACTAAATACCAAGTTTCCTATATTTCGGTAAGATAATGTGGCTAAAACCTTCAAAATACCGAAAATTAAGAGGTACGCTTCTATAGGGATATAGGACGTTGAAGACGTTGACCTATACTAATAATTCTATTCTGGACTATTTTATAACCCCATGGAAGACAAAATAACAAATTTCAATCTTTCGGTGGATAATTGACATCACAAGATTCAGAATTACGAAAATCGGGAGGGACCGTTCTATAGGGCCTATATATAAACGTGGGCCTATACCGACGAATTTCAGCAATTTCGGTGGTTTGTTGTGGCCACAACCTTCAAAATACCGAAAATCGGGAGGTACCGTTCTACGGTGGTTAACTGCAGGCTTGGACCTGTACCGACAAATTTTTGGGGGAAAATTTTATACCACCAACGAAGACTTAATACCAAATTTCAGCTATTTCGGTGGAATATTGAAGTCACAACCTTCAAAATACCGAAAATCGGGAGGTACCGTTCTATGGGGGCTATATTAAGGCGTGGAAATATACCGACAAATTTCATAAGGAAAGTTTATACCCCCAACGAATCATGCTAAAACATTCAAAATACCGAAAATCGTTATTAGGCGTGGACCTATTTCGAGAAATTTCTGGTGGAAATTTTCATATCTCCAATGTAGGTTCAGTACCAAATTTTCTTTCTCTGAACTTCTAAATATTTTCTATTTGACCCAAAAACCTTATATTGAAATTTTATGGCGATCGGTTGTATCCATAGTAATTCTATGGGCCAAAGGTGTATGTTCACGAAGATTCTCTAAAGACCGTAATTATGGTACAATCGATGAAAAAACTTTACCATTTCATTGTTGTGGCTAAAAAACGATTTCTACATAGTACTATGAAAGGGGACAAAGGCGAATTTTCAGAAAATCGCTCTACAGGCCATAATTATTTTCCTATCTTTGAAAAAATGTATATGGTAACATGGGGCGCCTTCGCCACGTTTTTGTTCAAAATGTTCTCATACCGACACGGTTAAAGATTTTTCAAACATTATTTTTGGTAAAAATATAAGCATATCTTGACTATAAGTTTTGATATATAAGTGGTTATAATTTTGTTTTTAAAATATTATTTTTGAGAATTTACAAAATGTCAAAAAAGTGGCGAAGCCTCCCCACCCATGGGGCAGCTTCGCCATCGAAATTGAACATATTCCAACGGACTCTAAAACTGTAATTTACCATACTTTTTCCTTAAATATCAACATTATGCGAAAAATGAACATGTTTTCTATTGAATAATCAAAAATGATTCTAAAATTCACAAATAGTAACCGATTCTAGCGGTTAATTGAAATAGGTTCCTTGAATTTAGGTACAAAAATCATAATATAACCAAAACAAGATACGTTTATGATACTATTTGATTGTAACTGCACATTATAGTGTGGTATATCCATGACATAAAGAATTGAAGTTAAACATGACAAATTTCTGACATTAACCCACCACACCCCTATCATGGCGTAGGCGCCCCACCCCCAACATATCTCATAATATGAATATATTGACATTTGTTATTGTTTTTTTCATGCACATTATTGGGATTTCTATTCTTCAGTAGTTGTCTTCTAACGGTATAAAATATGTTTTTGATATCACAAAAGGTAAAGAAGATGTCACAAAAAACATCTACCATAATTATTTTTCCCAATACCCTCAAAACACAAAACCGCGTGCGTCCGCTGTCATACTTATGACACAACTGTCAACTTTTGGGAGATGATAGATCTTCATTAAACTCACAATTTTGGCTTTAACGGATTTTTTCTAGCACTTGTATTTTGCGAGAAAATAGGCGATGGCGTACCCGCCCCAGTGGCGAAGGCGCCCCATGTTACCATAAATTCATTGTTGTGGCCAAAAACAAATCTTAAAAAAATTCATGAAAATCGGCTCGGATTTTAATATTAGGTACATTATAGGGCACAAATTACCTATAATTGACCTTATGTGCATTAAGGTTATGACTTTTTTACAAACGCGTATCCCTGTATGATATTTTTACATAAGATTACATAAAATCTTAATAATAAAGTGATTCTATAAAAAAGCTTCTGCAGCTTAGAATTTTGGAAAATTTGTTTGTCACTGTAAGCCGATATTTATCTAAAATCAAGATGTGAGGGTACGCGACATAACCAAAACAAGTGAGCCAAGGCTATAGTCGGGTCGGGGACGACTATGTGATACCCTACACCACTACCCCTGTTCATAAGCTTTTGACTAATAAAATTCAAAATATTAAAATTGGGATAGCTTAGCGCCTTTGTTCTGAATGTCTTCATCAACACAGGTCAATTTTTTTGAAACGCATTTAAGTGCATCGACAGTACAACCCAAATAAAAAAATGGAAAAGTGGGATGTATGCCAACCATCAATAGGCTGCTTTCTCTGTTAGACCCCCATTAACCCCCAAAATTTCGTGAGGATCCGGTCAAAATTTCGTAGTGTGATTGCACAAAAATGGAAAAAGGGATGCATTACTGACTATTGCGATATCTCTGTTGTTTGACCACCTATGACAACCTACTTCACATCGTTGTAAAGGTGATATTTTCTACTTTCCTTGCCAGGTTTTGCTTTCGATATACTTCCTACAGAAGGGAAATATTAACTTTGGAATAAAACGTTAGTCTTTTTTCCAAATATTTTTTTTGTCACCTTCCGACCCCTGAATAATATCCGACCATTATCAAAAATCAAAAGGTTTTTTCCTCTGTGGGACCCCCAATAACACCCAAAATTTCGTGACGATCCAATTAAAATTGCGACCTGTAGCGTGATTTCCAAAAAAGTGGAAAAATAGAATGTTTTACCGACTATTGCGATATTTCCGTTATTTGGATACCTACGCCAACCTGCTTTACATCATTGTAATGATGGGATTTTTTACTTTCATTGTCAGACTTTTCTTTTGGAAGGTCCCGAACCAAAGCTGTCATATTCGTCATTATTATTAAAATGGCAAAAATGAAAAGTTGTGTTCTATTAGCGGCTTTTGCGATATCTTCGTTGTTTGACCACCTACGACAACCTACGTAACATCGTTGCAAAGGTGATATTTTCTACTTTCATTAGCAGGTTTTGCTTTTGATATACCCCTTTTAGAAGCGGAGATATTCGCTTTGAAATAAAACGTTGACTTTTTCTCCAAATAAGTTTTTTGCCCATTCCGACCCCTGAATATTATCCGACCATCACCAAAATCAATAGGCTTTTTTCTTTGTGGGATCCCCATTAGCCCCCAAAATTTCGTGACGATCCGATAAAAATTGCGACCTGTAGCGCGATTACAAAAAAATGAAAAAATGGGATGTGTTGCCGACTGTTGTGATATCTCCGTTATGCGGCCACCTACGCCAACCTACTTTACATCACTGTAAAGATGGGATGTTCTACTTTCATAATCAGACTTTGTTTTTGGAAGATCCCCAACCGAAGCTGTGATATTCGTCATTATTATTAAAATCGCAAAAATAAAAAGTTGGGTTCTATTAGCGGCTATTGTGATATATTCGTTGTTTGATCACCTACTTTTGGTATACCCCGTATAGAAGCTGAGATATTTGCTTTGGAAAAAAACGTTGTCTTTTTATCCACATAAGTTTTTTGCCCATTCCGACCCCTAAATATTATCCGAGCATCACCAAAATCAATAGGCTTCTTCCCCTCCGGGACCCTCTTCAACACCCAAAATTTGGTGACGATCCGATCAAAATTGCGACCTGTAGCGTGATTACAAGGTTTAGATGGACAGACGGACAGACGGACGTACGGACGGACTGACGGACGGACACATATAGCCCAATCGACTCAGCTCGTCGATACAATCATTTTGGTATATATAAGTATGGGTCTACGACCATTATTTCGATGCGTTACAAACTTTTTGGGCAAAACCAACTTATAATACCCTCCCCACATAGTGGTGTAGGGTATAATGACCTAAGCGTTTGTTTCTCACTAATTTTATACTCATGTCATTACATATACATATATCAATTATATTATATATAACCTTATTTCATATATCATACAAATTAAAAGTGGTTTGTGCGGGACCATCTTCAATATTTAAATTGAAAAAAGTTATTTTAGTCATTAATAGGCAAAAGGTTATATATTCGTGCAATGGGAAATCATTTTTTGGGATTTTTTCTTCGTTTCATAGTAATTTTTCAAAAAAAAAATTCAAAGTTGTTTGTTCGGAACCTTTTTTATAATAAATAGGATTTAACGTTATTTTAGGCATTAATAGGCAAAAGTGCATTCATTCTCACTACAGGAAATCATGTTTTCAAAAAGTCGTAACCCTAATGTTGCATATTATATCTATATCAAAATCTGGCCCGATTTTCATATTTCGTTTTTTAGCCTCAACAACGCACTGGTAAATTTTTTTCATCGATGGGAAAATTATTGTGGCCTGTGGAGCGATTTTCTGAAAATCAGCCTTTGGCCCCCATACAAAGTACATGCTATGTAAATAAAGATCGTTCAGGGGGCATAGGTTTTCGTTAACCAATCGTCATACATTTTTGTAGAAATCGTTTTTTAGCCACAACAATGAACTGGTAAAATTTTTTCATCGATTTTTTCTTTCGTCGTTGAAGGACTGCAATTAAGGCCTTTAGGGAATAATCGTGAAATGCACCTTGACAATGGGTTATATTGGTCCATGTTTTTTTACCAGTTCTATATAACGCGAAGCGTCACCTAAAGAGATTTTAAATATATTAGCCCTATTTGACCACCAAATTGGTTTTTATTTAATGGTTTCTGTTCCCAGAGGCTAAAAAATATTTATACTAAAAATTGTTTAAATAGACCCACGTTTGAGTATAACCTCCATCCCATTTAACGTATTTTAAAGTTTTTATCAACATTTTCGGTTTTAATTGGCTTTTATTTGGCATTTGTTGCCCCTATAATCCCCACATAACGATTTTCGGAGTTTTAAATGTTTTAGCCTATCGAAATGCCTGAAATTTGGTATTTATTCGTCAGAAATTTATCAGAAAAGTTCAAAGTTTTGATATAACCCCATAGGAGGGTACCACCGATTTTGGGAATTTGTAAGTCTTAGCCACATTATCCCACCGAAATAGTTGAAATTTTGTATAAAGTCTTAGTTGGGGAAATAAAACATGATGGGAGCGCCATCAGAATTTCGTGTCAGTTAGAGGAGAACAGAAAACCGAGGCGTTTCACAGCCAATTCCACGTTCGCTTTTAAGATATTTTGTTATTACCATATAATTAAGTAATATGATCGTGATTAGAACTTTAAACATTTTGTAGTTGAAAAAAATAAGGTAATTTTTCGTTTTGAACTCATGTGCTGTTCCATACGCAGCTAGAAGAGTTGTATCTCTTTTGGTTATGTTTTCGTCGTTGATGGTTCAAATGTTTAGGGAGATCGCGAATGCCAAAGAATTCACAGATTTCTAACTTCTATTCGATATGTGTGTTAGTTTGTCTATGGATTTTTTCATCAATAAAAACGAATTTTTGTCTGTTTTTTCTAAGTTCCATTCTTTAGTGATTCTGCTATCCCAAAACTTAGTGACATTATACAGCAGCATTGGTTTGACCACTTGTAGTTGTTCTACGAAGGTTTAAGCATTGTGAAATTCAATGCCTCCAGGATCATTTTATTTGACTCAATGTATATGTACATAAAAAAACTTACAAAATAAAATCAAATATATGGGCTAACTAAATGTATTTGGTATTTTGTTTGATTTTGTTGTAGTCAGAAGCGTTAATTAATATTTTTGGTAGAAAACACTTTGTTTGCAATGGTAAAGTATTTAATACTATTTTAGACATTTATGAGAACTGACAACTCCAATGGATTTCTATACAATTTTTGTTAAATTTTAAAATATTTAGATAGACTAATAAACAATTCGAATGATATATTCATAATAAGAGCTGAAGCGATTTGTAAATGTTGGTGTAATTGTCTGACAACTGAAGTCACTCATCCTCCTATGAGACTACCTCTCTGATTATATCAGTGTCTCTAAGATGAGTTCTACTAGACCATCTTTTCATATGAAACCTGGCTCATATTACACTGTTGAAGATTAACCAATATTATCCTGCTTGCCAGTGGTACTAGTTATGTTCTAGAAATGCGCCAAAAGTAAATGTATATCTACATTTAATCGCTGCAATACAAATAACTCAAAATTCCGAAGGTACAAAAAAATTAACATTTCGGAAAACAAAACTCTTGATTGACATATTCAGCATGAAGCAATAGAACGTATAACTTTACATACAGTTAGTAACATGAAGACAATAGTCACTTTTCCCACCAAGGACACAGAACATTTAACTGGAAAATATCAAGAAAAAATTAGCATTTATAACAATAGTGAGTGAATTGCTAAAGAGAAATATTATAGAACCTTTGTTGACCCCCAATTTTCTATTTGTTGTTGTGTTGCTGCTGTCGATGTGATGACGCGCTGCTCCTGTTGCTGTCCATGGCCTATGTTGTTGATGTTACTACCGCAACTGCTGTGGCATACAACAAACAAAATATATCGATGGGCATTTAATAAAAATTCATAGGAAAACCTTTAAGCAGTTAAACAACTTCTGTTTACTTTTCTACAACTACAAGAAACATAAGAAAAGTTCAAAATATTTCACTCCCATTCTTCTTGACCGTGGCCAGTGATGCTATACTATCCAAGGAATGACCAGTAAACGGAGCTAAGTTCAACAAAGAAGAATCCAATCCAATGAAACATAGGCATGCTGGCGATGGTGTTATTGGTGCATTGAGCGATTCAGCATGGCTTACTGCTTTGGTTTTTGGTATTATTGTTCGGACCATAAGTAGTTCTTTATCCCTGGTTACAGTTGGAGCTACTCGTGGTGTTGTTTTTGGCAATACGGGGCACTAAATTTTTGTATTGGCAACGTGTGATGTCGTCTGTGATGTGAACACAACATCTCCATGTATGCATACATCTGCATGTGTCCACATCAGCCATCTTTTTTCTTATAGCTCCTTGAACTGCTTCTGCTGCCCTAGCTATATGATGATGACTCCGTTGTTTGTTCAGTACGGCTTGAATATTATAAAATTGTCCATGTTGTGTGCTTGTGATGACAACAATGTCCTTTAAAGTTTTTACTCTTCTCCATGTAAGACAATGTGAATGTATGCGCGTTCAATCGAATCGGATAAAAAATAAAACAATCCGCGCGCCATATTTGTATCATGTTCCAGAGACTATGTTTCGATTTTTTCCTTGTCGTTTCCCCGTTCAAAGATTTGCTTCTATTTTAATTTATCTAAGATTTCTTTTCGACTTCTAAGGAGAATAAATATATGTGAGTTGTCCGTCGTTGGATGTTGGTGCATCAGCGCCACACAATCATGGCATTCGATGTTTGGCTGTTTTCATCAAAGGAAGCAACAGCTACGACAACGACAGTCACCACCAGCTCCCGTAACAGCATCAGCAACAATTGGACCATCAGCCAATACCGTGAAAGCAATTGTTCTTTAGCTCTGACTAGATTTGAAAATAAAGCCAAGAATGTTCGCTCAGTTTATTACAAAGTTGGAAATTTTATGCGAACGCGTGCTTAGAATGATCGTTTGTTTGTTTTCGGAAGATGTCGTAAAGTTTATTTGTTCGAAATTTATTTTGATATCTAACGAGGACAAAATCCAATAAAATGGAATTTGTTTCGTTATTTAACTATTGGCATTAAATGCGTTTCACATTCAAAAAATTACATTCATATATATTTAAAAATGAAAAAAAAAAAAAAATAATCAATGGTGAATACAAAATTGTGATTCTCTGATATTGATATTATACTAAGAACAAAACTGGAAGTCTTGCTTTACAGTAATGATGACAGGGAAGTATTTTTTATCGTTTATATGTTGGTCACAAATCTTACAGAACTACACGCTACTGATTCCACAGTTGTAATGAGTTTATTTAGGACCAGCACCAGCTTCAAATACTTGTCGCAAACCGATTGCCTACAATTTTATATACAATTTCTATCTATTAAAAGATGCTATCATCAACACTTTTCATATCACTTATTATACTCAATCGATGTAGATGTTACACTAATTTTTTCCAATTGTGTCTTCTTCAGAGTCCCCGAAAGTTTCAACTCTTAGTAGAGCCTTGCTTTGAATTTATATTTGACAAACCGTCATTGTTTTTTGACGACGCAAATTGAACCAAACCCTATTTTAATACGCAAAACACAAAATTCAATGGTTTTCTCCAAACTCCCAATATTTATTTTGAAAACAAAAATTATTCAGTTAAGTTTTGGATATTACTCCCATATATTTCTCCCGATTTCATTTAACAGTTACTCCAATGTATACCTAATTTTGACGATGTTCAACAAATGCGAAGAATTTGGGCTAGAAATAAGATTGCCGAAGTATGTGTATTAAAATCGGCTGGATAAACCTCATAAATATTGTAGCATGAGTTCCTGTATTTGGTACGCCAAACACGAAATGTCTGTTCTACAATGAAATTCGAAACGTCAAACCTAATGCGGTCTAAACTAACGCCAAAAAAATCATGTAACACCTCGAAATATTGGTCATCACCTTTTGGTATACCGATTTCCATATCTGGAGGAGTTAAAACCGCAGTTATGGACTGATCAAAATTTTGAAGAGAGGTTGGGTTCCAACCAGCATATGCATCTTTGTCGATGATCATAAAATATTTAGCGGGTGAATTCCACTAAACCCAAGTTTGGTCGGAAGAGGGTTAGATCTCTGAAGATGATTACAATTTTGCATGATGATCAGATAATATTTAGCGATCGAAATTAACTATAACTTTTATGTGAATGACAAATTATAGTTTTGAGGTAGCTCATCTACCTGGGCACCGAAATAAATAAGACACACAACATCGATTTTACAATAAGAAGAATAATATTGGCAAACAGATGCTACTTTGGAGTAAGTAAACAGTTTAGAAGCACTGATACTACCCGTGCTAATGTATGACTCTGAAGCATGGGAACTTGCGAAATTTATCCTCAGTTCGGCTTATAGGACATATGTATGTATGTGCTGTGCGCAGCAGGACCACCGAAGTAATGCCAAACATTTTACATTAAGGCCTATATACATATTTCGTATAAACCAGTTTGTGGAATGTAACTAATTCCTACCCAGCAAAATTTTAAGGAAGGGGTTCTATGCGATGACATTATTTCATGTCATCTTTTGCGTTGGTTCAAACGAAGTCGTGAAAGATCCGATCTTTTCATTAGCATTTGAACCCATGCAAAGGAAGCCGTGAAAGATCCGATCTTTTCATCAGCATTTGAACCCATTCCTTCGATCCAATAAAGATGATGTTTGTGTTTTTTATTTGCATTTTATATTTATATTTTCTTTTATTTATCTAAATATGTTTAAGCTATATAAGTTTTATTATTTACAATAGGCTTGATGTTGTCGGAGACTCGAAATCAAATCCAAAGTTGTTAAAACTCTTGTCGTGATGTTGTCTTACATTTTCTGAATATCATACAAGTACGACTTCTAAACAATTGGTGTTGTACCTAGCTCGAAACGTCGTTCAGACACTGAAATAAAAAGGATGTCCCAATTATCGAGCTATCAATAGAATAGGACTGCACTCTTTGGTATTATTAAAATTCCCTTATCTGTTCTAAATCTGGCATAGAATGAAATCAACCAAATCACACTTCTCGAAATTTGAACAAAAAGTCCGAAAAGAAAAGGAACAAGAATCTGAAAAGAAAGAAGTAAGGACTTTTGGCATGGTAGAACAAATATAAGGTAAAGTAAATCCTACAACAAATACAACTCAAAACCACATAGAAATTTGTTTTTGTTTGTAATGTTAGTGTCAAACGTATATGTAAAGAAAATAAGGAAATGTCTATAAATTATTTGAATTTAAAAACACTAATAATTTTTCACATTTGATTGAATATTTTGGAAAATATGCATGAAAATTCGTTACATTTTCAATTTGAATGTTTCCACTAAATGCCAAATTTTTGTGGTCGCTGGAAATTCATTGGAAAAGGAGAGGAGGAGCTGGTTCAATATTTTGTTTTTGAAGTCAAAGAAGCACATGTTTATTTTTTCACATTTAACAAAATATCTCCTCTATAAGCGGTGTTTTATTGTGCGGCTCGTCGTTCGCACTTGGAGGAGGTTTCTGGGAAATAGTTTTTTTTAAATAATATATTTTTTCCTGAAAAATATATATCCCTAATGTACATCGAAATAGAAATAAATATATAAAATATCGTATGGAATTTGACACTAACGTTACAACCCACTTCAGTCAGCTGTGTATTGCTGTTACACTTTATTGTTCTACCATGGACTTTTGGAAAGAAAATGTTTTAACTTAAAATAAATTAATAAAGGCCTGGGTACATAAGCTGCCTCGCTGCTTGCCGTGTTCCTTGCTTCATTTCTGGCATAACAAAAATAGAAGAATAACGAAGGCCGAGCCAATTTCGAACAAGGTTGCCCTTTTCTTTTTTATTCTTTTATCAGAAGCAAGCAAGGCAAGCAGGCTACGCAGCTCCTGTCCTCAGACATTTACGCATAAATGATATTTTCCTGAAAAAGTCCCTCCTCTCCTTTCGTCATGGCACAATGATACAGATACCCGCATCAACACAGCTGATGTACTGCGAGCTGTCAAAAAATTTGAAACACAAAATAAAAAAACAAAACAAAAACAATTGTGAATTTTTACGGATTTTTGTAATAATATGTTTATTAATACCTGCCTAACAAAATTTTGTTAAAAAAGGGGAGAAACGCTTTATTTTTGGAAAATATTTTTGAAATTTCACAATACTGAACTTGTTTTTGTTGTAGTTGTTGGCTGATGCATCTACCTGGTAATTGTGTCATGCCTTTCGTACATATGATTCTCTAGAAATCCCTAAAAAGCAAATCGATTTGTAGAATCCTACGTAGCGATATCATTTCTTCCCGAAATGAAGGAGTATAAGAAGAAATTCGTGAAGGAGTGCAGTTGGAGTCCATGTCGAAATCTGAACTGGTGTTGGGAAGATATTAGAAAAAACATTTTGCAATATGAAATAAAATCAAAATGCGGTGAGCGGAGGAAATGAACTCTGTTGCGGTATAGTGACGGTGATAAATTGCAATTTTATACAAGTTTTTTGCTGATAAATTAATAAATTAAATTAATGCATTGATTAAAATGACATGTCAAAGCATTGCTTAAAATTACATGTCAATGCATTGGATAAAATGACATGTCAAAGTATTGGTGAAAATGACATGTTAACGAATTGGTTAAAATGACATGCTTAGGATCCAAAAAAGAACGTCATCTTTTGGGGGCCACGTTCATATAAACTTCATGAGTGAAAATGACAAAAAGATGACATGCCAGATCACTAATTCCTGTTATGGTAGAGAAATTTTTGACCTTTACATTGATCCAATTGTGTAAATGTACATATATAGTTAGATAAATGATATATGTATATCCTTAATATACAAGACTGTCAGTATTGTAATTGTGTGTAGTGTACCATAACCACAATAGAGGTCGCAATTAAAGTTTATGTTTTTCGTGAGTGTGAGTTTACCGAGAAGTAATAATATAATTGTGCCACAAACATCCCATACGTGGCAAGGGAGACTTCAATGACTGCACCCCGATTCATATTAGCTCAATTGTATGGGATCTACTTTTTATTGCCGCGTTCGAGCGGCGTGTCTTAAACACCACTTTTATAGAAGTTGTACATGGCTGAAATACTCAGGAAATGTTGCCAACATTACCCAGCAAAATGTTCGATGCCAAAGATGCCATTCAATCATGGGTGCAAGTGATCTGGCATGTCATCTTTTTAGCATCTTCATCGATGAATTTTATATGAGCGTGGACCCCAAAACATGCTATTCATTTTTGGATCCAAAGCATGTCATTTACACCAATGCTTTGATAAGTCATTTCCACCAATGCTTTGGCATGTCATTTTTACCAATCCTTTGCAAATACATTATCATTACGACGAGAGTTTTAACAACGATGGTTGTGATTTCGAGTCTCCGATAACATCAAACCTATTGTAAATAATTAATCTTATATATTTAGAAAAATGTGTATAAATAAAAACACAAAATTCATCTCTATTGGATCGATGGAATGGGTTCAAAGATCGGATCTTTCACGACTTCCTTTGTATTGGTTCAAATGCAAATGAAAATATCGGATCTTTCACGACTTCGTTTGAACCAATGCAAAAGATGACATGAAATCACGTCATCGCATGGAACCCCTTCCTTCAAATTTTGTTGGGTACAGATATATTTTCCCACCGTTGAAATTTTTGATATTGCCTGGCCGGGGAATCGAACCCACGAAGTTCAGCGTTCAAGGCGGGTGTGCATACCATTCTACCACGGTGTCACCCACCGAGAAGTAATACGACTAATTTTTTAGCTCATAAAATTAACATGTACAGTATAGTGTATAATGTGGACACCACAGGTTTCGGGGGTGTTCGAATTGTCCGGATTACCGAATAGTACGAGAAACAAATGATTTTCTATGATTAAATCACTCGGGTTAGGCGTACGAGTATAACTGGAATTGCTAAACCCTAACACCAAAATCAAATATAGAAGTAACAAATTGCTCTAAAAAAAATATTGATGTCCAGATTTCGAGTACAAAATCTCGATAATCCGACAATTTTAGTGTCCGGTTTACCGACTTGTCTGGATTAACTAGTGTCCGGATTATCGAGGCTATACTGTATCTGGAAACGGACAATATACCAATTCGCTACAAGGAGTTGAAAATTGAGCCTGATAAAATAAAGTTTCTCATTTTATTTTCCACATTTTTGATCCCTAGATTTAAGACATTATTTTAAAGAAGTGGCCACAATTCAAAACCAACCTATATAGGAAATTTGTCCAAAAAAGAATTGAGTTTGGGACTCAAACGCATTTCTGATTTTCTGTCCATCTTAAAATGCAATATCACCCCAAACACCAAAATGCAAATAAGCTCCGAAATTTGCATTATAGTCCCCAAAATGTTTGTTTGTGGTGTAAATGAAAAATGACATTTGGATGTGGTTTCAAAAATGGGTTTTAAGGATATTACATTCAATATTACTTCAATAGGGAACAAATCTATTGTCCACGTTTTGGTATAGCCCCAATATAACGGGACGACCTGATTTCAGGTATTTTGTAGAGTTGTGCCGAATGAACTATATGGAACTACATATTTAGTTCACTAAGCAGTTCCAATCGCAAATATCATTTGTACTAACAAACTGCTTAAACGTAATATCACACGTTATATTTTATGATGTTTCTCATACGTTTTGGAACTAGTACATTGAACTAGGAACTAGATTACCCAACTCTATTATTTTGACTGAATTAGCTATCATTTGTCTTTTAGGTTTCCATACTTTCTCCACCGAAACCTTGTGCTTTCAGTTTTGTGTGCACCGCCATGAGACCGTTTTTATACGCTTTCTAGCGGATTTATCATCGCTCATTCTTATTACATGGCCAAGCCAACGCAATCGTTGTATCTAGATATGTTTAGCTATAATGATGTCGTTGTATAGCAGATACAGTTCGTTGCTCATACGACGTCGAATTTTGCTTTCAAACACACCATTAGTACTATCAGTGATTATTTCACAACTGATGTTGTTATAGTTCAGTCAAGATAGACATTGAAATAGCAAAAATTCCCACAAGCTGAATTTTGGTGGAGAGCTCGGGGTCAAAAGTCAAAATTTAGGGATTTTTTAGGTTTTCGGATTTTTTCTTGAAAACATTGGGTCTAATCAAAAAGTGACCCAATGAAGTGAGAGCAAATATTGTAGACAGAAAAGTTTGGTATTTACAATTGTTTTCCTAGAAGGAACCATTCTTCAGATATAGCGGATCTAAAAAAATACATCATTTATATGCAATACTAAGGGAAATACGCTCTTATTCAGGTGAAACGACTAAAATATGTTTCCTTGAAGAGCTAAATTATACCCAACTACAAAAAATTCCAACAATACCGGAGCGTGTTTAGTAGAGTTCTTCCATGATACGGTCATTTCATGTAAAACAAGTAAGGAAAGGCTATAGTCGGACGGGGCCTACCATTTGATAACCTACACCACTACCCTGGGAATCAGCTTCCAGCAAATCAAAATTTCTTTATGGAACAAATAAACTTATTGTAAGAAATAACTTTGTGGATTCTGCCATAATTGTTCCACAAACATCCCAGAAGGGAAAAGGAAGACTTTTCTCATATCAATGAGATTCATATTGTCTGATATGGGACCTACAGTTTATCGCTGAGACCGAACGGCGTATCCTAACACACCACTTGTTGCCAACATTACTGAAGGGTATTTTGCCACCGCTGAAAAATTTGATGTTGCCTGGACATACAAGTTTTAAATTCCAAAATTATTCATATTCAATTATACGCCAGACCTTCATATTTTCTTTTCAAAAAAAACTTTAACGGTATCGACACCGAGTACATTTTGAAAAAGCTGGCGAAGGGACCCCATGCTGCAATATATGTATAAAAATTAAATTGGACAATAAATACGCTAAGGCTCCACGTAATTTGCAATAATGCAAAAACTTGGAATTTCTCTGTCTTGATAGAGACAATTTGAAGCGGGGGAGGAGAATATGGTTCTCCACACAAAACTCATTATTTATTAGGAGGGGGTAAAGTCAGAATGAAGTTATTTTTCCATACTTAGGTAACTTTGCCGGTATATACCCTCCAGGATTAAAATATGGACCAACAATGTTTTTTATATTTTTCATACAAAAGTAATGGTCCATTTTACCCGCTACATAATATCAGATCAGCATCCAAAATTGTAGGCATCTTCTTCTACCTAAACTCCTACCTCGTGCAAAATCGTGACTATTGGATATATACTGGATATATTAGGCTGCAACATTGTTATCTGATCATGTATACTAACATAATTGCCATCAATAGAAAGGTTAAGAATTCCTCTTCCATGTATAGCGTACTTACATGGAATATGTCTTCCAGGAATATAGATATAAGCTGTATATTAATAATTTTCACAATTACAAAAGTAATGGTCCATTTCACCCGCTAAATAATATCAGATCATCATTCAAAATTGTAGCCATCTTCTTCGACCTAAACTCTTCTTCTTTATTTGCAAATCCGTATTCGGATATTAGCGATCATACAATGTTAATTATTACAGAGTTATTTAATTACATATTATAGAGTTAAAACATTTCATTCAATTATAGCTAGTTCTCTGTTTCTTGCGGCGCTTAAAAGGCTTATTTCATCTTGGTGTCCTGTCCATTCCTGAATGTTTTTCATCCATGTTATTTCTCGTCTTCCTCTTGGTCTGCGACCTTCAATTTTGGTTCTTATAATAGCTTGGAGGAGATTATATTTTCTATTTCGCATAATGTGTCCCAAATAAGCAGTTTTTCTCGTCTTTATAGTTCTGATAATTTGATTTTCGGTATTCATTCGCCTCAGTACTTCATTATTTGAGATGTGATTGGTCCAGGATATCTTTAAGATCCGTCGGTATATCCAAATCTCAAACGAGTGCAGTCTTCTCTCGTCTGCTGCTTTTAGTGTCCATGTTTCTGCCGAGTATAATAGTACTGACCATATGTAGCATTTTACAAATCGTTTTTTTGTTTCCAGAGTTATGTCATGGCTCGTTAATATTTTTCTAAATTTATGAAAAGAGTTTCTTGCCATTTCAATTCGACATTTTATTTCTTTTGATGGATCCCAGTTTTCATTAATTTGAACTCCGAGATATTTGAATGTTGAGACTCTTTCTATTTGAGTACCATTGATGCTTAAAGGAGTGTTGGATTCGATGCCCCTTCTACTTATAATCATGAACTTTGTCTTTTTTATATTAATTTTTAAGGCATATGACGTACTGGCATATTCAAGAGCATCTATTAGTTTTTGTAGTCCTGCGAGGCTGCTTGCAATTAGGGTGGTGTCGTCGGCATAACGTATATTGTTTATAATTGTGTTGTTTATTCTTATTCCGATGTTTTTCGCACATATTGAATCCTCAAATATTTTTTGGGAGTATAAATTAAACAGAAGCGGCGATAGTACGCAACCCTGCCTTACACCTTTCGAGATTGGAACATTTCCAGTATGTTCACCATCTACTAGAATGTTTGCTGTCTGTTGCCAGTATAGGTTTTTGATGCATTTTATATCGCTATCCTCTAACCCAATTGAAATCAAAATTTCCATCAATTTGTCATGGTTGACCGTATCGAATGCCTTCTCGTAGTCGACAAAACATATATATACATCCTTTTGTACATCGCGGCAATTTTGTATAAGTACATTCAAGCTAAGTAGGGCCTCTCGAGTTCCCATGCCTTCCTTGAAGCCAAATTGCGATTTTCCCATGTGTGCTTCGCATATTGGGTATATGCGCCTATGTATTATCTTTAAGAATATTTTAAGGGCATGACTCATAAGACTTATTAATCTATAATCTCCGCACGTCTTCGCATTATTTTTCTTGGGAATCATAATAAAAGTAGATTTCAGCCAATCTTGAGGGTATTGTCCTGTTTCATAAATTTGGTTGAATAATTTCAACAATAGTTGTTTATTTCATCCATCTAGTAATTTAAATAATTCAGATGGGACTTCATCCGGCCCGGTAGCTTTGTTGTTTTTCATTGAATTTATGGCCACATCTAATTCGCTTCCTGTAATGCGTCTTCCTCTAAAATTGGTTCCTCTATCTGTGTTATGAATTTCTGTTCTTGTGGTATCTGTGAACAGACTTCTAATATATTTTTCCCAGTGTTTCTTCTTCTCTGAAGTTTCGTATATGGCTGTATTATTCTCGTCGAAAATAAATGCAGATGATCTTTTTGAATATATTCCAGATGCCTCTTTTAACTTTTTGTGGAGATTGAAGTCGTCATGTAGGATTTGGAGTCTTTCAATTTCCTGGCACTGTTTATTTAATTGCTCATTTTTTGCGGCCCGAATTGCAACTTTTATTTCTTGGTTAATTTCCCAATATTTTTCATAATTTGAGTTCTTATATTGGCTCCTTTCTATGCGAAGTGCGCGTATCTCGTCCGTCATCCATGTGTCTTCTCTTTTAGCTGTTGTGGTTCCAAGGATATTGTTGGTTATGATATTCACGGAGTTTTTTACATTGTTCCATAGATTTTCGACATCTTCTCCATCAATATTGCATAGTTCTGCATTAAGGTGATCTTTCATGGATTGTTTAGTGGAAGGATCATTTAATTTTTGAATATTAATTCTTCGCTTTGGTGTTTTCTTTCGGATGGTAGTTAGCTTTATCTGTAGTTTGCACAACAGAAGATTATGGTCCGAGGGAACATCTGCTCCTGGGTACGTAGAGCATTTATTTATGCAGGAGGAATATCGCTTATTTATTAAAATGTAGTCGATTTGGTTTCTAACAATATTTCTGTTATTGTCTTGCGGCGATTTCCAGGTGTAAAGCCGTCTTGGGTGGAGGCGAAACATAGTATTCCCAATCTTAAAACGGTGTTCTTGACAAAATTGTATCAGTCGTTCTCCTCTTTCATTCCGATGTCCTAGGCCAAATTTTCCTGTGATTCCTGTTGTTTCTTCTTGCCCAACTTTAGCATTAAAATCTCCTTGGATTATGGTAATGTCGTGTGGTTTTGTCATCTTTAATAAATCTTCAACGTCGCAATAAAACTGTTCCAATTCGTCGTTATCGCTATCGCATGTTGGCGCATATACTTGAATTATGTTCATGTTTATAGGTTTTGCTGATATTTTTACCATCATCGCCCTATCAGAAATTGGAACATATCCAGCAACACAGGCCGCTATGTTGCTTTTTACTATTATAGCGACACCCTTTCTGTGAATTCCTTCTCTGTTTCCGGAATGGTAAATTTTTGCGTTCTGGGAAACAAATTCCGCATCCTCCGTCCACCACGTTTCACTGATACCCAGGATGTCAATTTGTAGTCTTTCCATTTCGCTTATGGTGTTGTCTAGTTTCCCAAGCTCATAAAGGCTTCTCACATTCCAGGTTCCTATCTTAAGTTTGGTTTTGGTTTTACCTCCGGGGATTCTTAGCACCCTCTGATTGCCGGAGACTGAGGGCCGTAGGTTATTTTGTGTGTTCATTGTAATTGTATGATTTTCTAGGACTTATATACTTCTAAACTCTTACCAGGTATAATTGCGAACTCTAGCGAGTTCATGATTACACTACAAACAAATAACTGAATATATTAGGCTGTAACTGTGTTATCTGATCATGCACACTAACACAATTGGCATCAATTGAAAGGTTAAGCGTTCCAATTCCACGTATAACTTACTTGTCAGGAATGTCTCTTTGAGGAATAAAGATATAAGCTGTATATTAAAATTTTTCACAATTTTCACACAAAAGTTGTGGTCCATTTAACCCTCTAAATATTATCTGATCGTCATCTCAAATTGCAAGCTTCTTCTTTGTCATATACTCTTACCTTATTTAAAATTTTGATCGGGCTATTATTGCGACCTACAGAGCCGCTAGAAAATTGGATAAATATTATGTTTTTGGTCCGTTTCACCCGCTAAATATTTCACGATCATCACCAATAAGAATAGGGACCTATTCTGGTCTGAACCCGACCTCCATACAAAATTTCGTGATGATCGGTTAATAATTGCGGCCTGGAGTTTGATTACAATTTATAATGGACGGACATACATCTCAAAATCGTTTTATATCGTCGAGATATAAAGATTGGTTTACCACATTGGGGGTTTCCGACGAATATTTCGCGGTGTTACATGAATTTTTACCAAAACAAACTTATAATACCATTTCCACATAGTGGTGTAGGGTATAAATATCTCATTTAACCCACATGTGTAATCGAAAGCTCAACGGAAACGACCCCAACGAAAACTCTCGGATTTTTTTTGCGCTGATTACGAAAATGTACAATTTTCATGGGCGGCGGATCCGGTTCGTAGGTTATTTGACCTGAAAGGCCAGAGTGGGTATCGTTTGAAAGCTTATGAAAATTCCTAACACCTGGTGTTGTTCTTTAACCGGTCCGCCTCATGATGTTTTTACACGGCTTACTTCTTCTCTTGTGCAATTTGACAATTACATACATCACGATGTCTCAAGAATGGCAACACTTATTGAAGAGTTATAAATATCATTCTTGTACACAATTTTTAAACCTAGAACTTTTACTTTAGTAGATTTCTGAATAAGGCCTCCAAAAAAAGACCTTTAACCCTGAATAAATTCGTTTGCACACATGGGATCGATGGAGATTTTTAGAACGTTATTTCTAATGGTAAACCCTAGCTTTCCCCAAAAGTTCAGCTTGTGCGAATTTTTGTTATTCCCCACTTATACTCATGTCTATTTTGACTGGACTATATTAAAGACATCTGATTTGTTGGACAGGTAGGTGATTTTCTTCGTTTTAGAGAAAAAGGTTATTTATTAAGAAATGCTTAAAAAGTCTCAAAAATATAAGTTTCATATAAAATTTGAAGTTTTCTCGCAAATTAAATTCTCGGCGTTAAGTGGGTTAAGCCTTCTGTATATTGGCCATTCCTGCACAACAAGTTGTGCAATTTGTAAATGTGCAGGTAATAGGGTTTTGGGTTTTCCCGGTTTTTATCATTCCCGGGAAACGGGAATCATAAAATCGCCATTCCCGGGAATCCGGGATTTCCCGGGAATTTTTAAAATACGAGAGTGGATCAATATTTCCGTAATTTTTTATCTTCCCATAGTAACTTATATGAAATACAATATTTTCAAAGAGTTGCGGGCTCAAAAATGGATTACAAGTTTTCGCTCTATCGATTAAAAACGAAAAAATTGAAAAATGCACCATGCTGCCCGGATTTTGCCCACACTGACCATTTGCATTATTCAAAGCTAAGGAAATCGCTCGATGGAAAGTTATTTGGCTCAAACAATGGAGTTATTGATCCAAAATTCCAATTTCATGGACCTCGAAAATCTTATGTTTTATTCTTATGCTTGAGACTGCTTAAAACAAGTAAGTAAATATCAGTCAGGAGTGCCAACAGAAATATACCCTCAGCCTCGTACATAAAGAAAAGAAGCAAACAAAATATTTCTGATGTTTCCAAAGCTCCTGGAAGTTTATGAGCCAATTTCTTAGGAAGTATGGATTTGCCCCGAAAATATTTTTACCGTTTTAACAAGGGCCTCACACAAAACATGTTGCCAAACATTTTAAAAATAGAGAGAGTGTGGGAGATTTATCCCTTCGACGGTTATCTTCCGTACAACCTAATGTAGTTGATAGCGGCATGCTTTTTTTGAGATTTTGGGCCTTTACCTCAGGAAGAGTGGGCTTGCCCTCCCAAAACCACGTTGCGCCGTCGTAACAGGGCGTTCAAGTAGAACTTTTTGGAACGAATTTAAAAAAAATCGAGATGAGCTGTTAAGCTGCACTTTTCCTAAATTTTGTGTTGAAGGTACCCGAAGGTCTGGACCGATATAGTCCATATTCCAACCTGATACAAGGCTAGATGAAATAATACGATAATGCAAAGTTTGGACCAATCAGAAACATCCTCGGGGGTTATCTTCCCAATTTTCCATTTTAGTTGTTGCCATCAAGGTTTCTTGGAGCTTTTAAGGCATTATCTCAGGAAGTATGGACTTGCCCTCGACAAAATTTGTACCGTCGTAAAGGGGGCCCGTAAAGACAAACTGCTGAAGAAATTTCAAGTCGATTCGAGAGGAGCTCTTAAACTTTACCTTTTCCGAATTTTGTGTGGAACCCGTTCTATGCCTGGAACTAATATTGTCATATGCAAAATTATGACCGATTCGGTTATTCCCTTCGAGAGTTGTCGTGCGTACCATTTTAGAAATAATTGTTTAACTTTTGTGCGGAAGGTACCGGAAGTAGTGGACCACCGATATGGCCATCTTCGAAATTAAACTAAGAAATACTGTAATATTTATCCTTACGTTGTGGAACTAAATGCTACATATGGAAATTATAGATGCGTCCCCTAAAATATCATTGTATTTGGCTTCACGTTTATTGTAAACAATGTTTTCCACTGATATAATGAAAAACACAAGTCAAAAATGTCGGCCCATCCATCAGGTTTTTGTCTAAAGCCCTTTAAACTTTAAGGTAGCAATTTTCATTAGATCGCTACGAAATTTGGCAAATACTGAAGGGTTTTCCCCCTTCAAAGAACAACAGTGTAAAGATTTTACATTTATGTAAACTATAGTACATCAATATACCATTACGGAGATAAACATCCTTCTACCAGCATTGATTCGTTGAGTTTTCAAATAAAATGTTATTTATTTCGATGCACACCAAACTGCCAACTAAAAATACTGTCAAAAATTGTTTGCTCATTTTAACAGTTAAATCTGCAAATTTCCACAAAAAAGCTCCTCGAGGTTGATTTGAAATGTACTGCACAAATAGTTTCAGAAAACCTCAAACAGTAGTAAATATTTCAATGGTGCAAAATAAAGAAAAAATACTGAAAAAATTCCCCTTCAACGAATTGATTTGATCAAAAATTAAGTTGGTATTTCAGTTTCTTGATCTTAAAATTTTCTTTGGCGTTGGTTGTTGGCGAATGGTATTGCTACTTTAAAAGATTCGGCAACTAATTTAATTTGCTTAAAACGAAACTAACCAAAGCAGGTAAAGAGCAGCGCCAATAACAGATAAAACTTCATAGACAATGGCAAACTCCGATTCGTAGAGTAAAGTCAGCAGAAATTTAAATTATTCCTTGTTGTAAATACTTGTTGCCGATATAGACGTTGCTCTTTTGTGCACCATTTCAATTCACTCACTCCACCTTATTGGAAAATGTATTGAAGAGCAATAATCACACATTTTATATAAAATCTCTGAAAGAGGACACAAAAAAGCATCCAACAGAAATCAGCTGTTATTGTTGTTTTTGTTATTTTAAGTTTGCCTTTTAAGAAGCGAATTTTGCAGGATACAGCGCCGGTGCCTCAATTTGCTGCTGATATCAGTTTCATGGAACTATGGTCACGATTCTGTAATAATGTTTTCTTAAATATTGCTATACCTTAGCCATCCATGTACTTGCATTCGGACATTAAAGATTCGTACGTATGTCTAAGTATTCAGCGATGTGTTAAGAGTGCACCAGCTTTTGCCAGGCTGATTCAACAACTCTACAATTGCCGCACTAAATAAACCAACATCCCAAAATAGTTTTCAATATTTATACAGTGGAGCAAATTATGAAAATTGATGATTATATATTTATCATAGATACATATCATTACAAAGAAAATATGTAGTGAGGAAACTGACCCTCTGAGGGTAAAATTTTTTGAACATATCATATTAAATGATACAGTCTCGATAAAGATAGAATTTAGTAAAGGGACACATCTACTTTTTTAAAACAGACTAAAAATTAATCTAGAACCCACCTTGTTAAATAGTCTATCAAACCTGCCCAAACTGTTTATTTATAGGTAAACATGTCGCTGATATCCTGACTCATTATTTGCAATTTTGCCAAATGGTCAGCACAAAAGGGTGATCTTGGCGAAAATTTATCCGAACACTAACTACGTAAAACAAATTCACTTTCAGTTTTACTGTGCGCAGGCATTATATCAAAATATTCGCATTTATGTTTCGCCATAAGGTTCCCTGCAAATAAACCATCATAGAAAGGAGAATTTACCATTCCATTTTTTATTTTATTTGAAACTATACTCATTTCTCTGGCAACATTTGATATAAGCTTCAGAAAGCTAAATTCAAACAACATCAACAATGACTGTAACATTGGCTGGCCGCTTGCTTTCTCATTTACTACAGCCGCCAAGATTTGTTTAGCGGATAAAAATAAAATTGTTCATTTAAAGTAGCTGCTGTTCGGATTGGTGTTATTGCTTCTGTTGATAATGTTCAATACGATTATTATTATACCCGCCCGCCTGTAAAATGTTGCAATAACATCACCAGTCTTTGGGGAGAGCCGTAGTGTAGCACTTCAGCGCAGCTAGTTAGTTGAAAATCTTTAATACATTTCAATTGCCCACCCCCAATTCTTACTTAACACCGCCATTATGATTATTTATGAAATCAGTAGCCAGCCAATTTTGTTGTATAGACTTGCAGGCAATGTCTTATAGCCACGCCAATCAAGTCTTTCCAATTGAAGAAAAGAGGGTCACAAAAGGGCATTGCAACATAAATCTTGATGTTGCATATTTTATGTGATTTCACAATAACTTCGAAGAAGTTTGTCAATCTTTGGACGGGAAACCTTCATAGCAAAGACATAAATATATATTAGGAAAATGGACAACAAAGTGCTCAGGGGGAAGGAAGTATGAAACCTGCACTAGGAATGCACTATGGGGTATTTCTGAAGCGAATAAACGCTTTTGCCGAAGTGTGTACAAAAATCAAAAGGTAATTCATGTGGACGACTCAGTCTCAAACACTGAAAATGAATCCAACAATAGTACAGACCATCGTCATCTTTGAATCTATGACTAATTACGTCAAGACGAAGCCCTCTAGACCATTGTGTACGTACATGCATTAGGAAACAGGGTCCAAGTTGATCAAAATTTTGAAAGTTCATGTTAGCGAAAATTTCTTATTTAGCAACGACGTAAAACTTATTTTAGACTTATATTACTGATGAAATAATATATATTTTAATTAAAATGACGTAAGACTTCTTGGTTAATGTCCCCTTGTTTTCAGAACTGTCTTGACAATATATCAGCGTTAATATATGTTTTAAATAATGAATATATTAATAATCTCATATAATTTGGGTGTATCATTCAAAGACATAAAGTAATAAAGACCTGACAAAATGCATGCAACAAAAAAATGTTTACGAAACTATGTATAGAAACATTACCCTTAACAGGTTGCAGTTAATTCAAAATCGCAACCAAGGAGGAACATTTCATGTAATGGTATCAGAAACGAAATTTATGAATTCAAGGATCTATTCAAGAATAATTCCATGTCAATTGGATCGGTAAATTCGGTTAAATACGTAAAAATGTATAAAAGAAAAAAATGTTATATCACCATATCGTAACATAACATTATGTTAAATTCAAAAGCCATTCACTGAAGAATGATAGCAAAAGAAATGTCTTATCTTGTTGTATTTATGTCTTTGTATCATTTATCAAATTACTCACAACTATAGTGAATGTTATGTAGTTCAGTGATATCACTTCGGTAAGACCAAAGAAATAGTATACAATCGGAAAACCTTAGAAATATCTTAACATTTAATTTGTTTGTTTACATGGAATGTTGAGGGCCTCCTACTTCACAACAGTTCAAAATCTCAGCTTCAATTTTCCATTCTAATTTTATTGAGTAATTTATGGAAGGAAAATGGGATTAGCAGAGAATTGATTTATGCAGAGGGAATGTTTGGATGCCAAGTTGTTATCCACTAGTATTTTTTTTTTTTCAGGTAGAATTTAGGAGTTATATAAATAAAGGAAAAAACGCCGAGACACGTGTTTGATCAGGAACTATTAAAACTCTGGCAACCAGTCTTGAGTTCTTATAAAATAAAATGCTGGGGCCCAATCCAAGTTCTATACATTCTTTTAGTAAAAATCCATAAACATAATTGTTCCCAACCTACATTTTTTATACTCTCAGCCTTTAGTCAAAATGTGTCTCATCGAAATAATGGTTTTAGGGTCAAATTGTGTTTGGAAGAAATTTGTTTCAGAAAACTTGGAGTCGACTTAGCTATGTTCGTCCGTCTTGGTGGAGGACACGATGATTCTCGAACAGATCGGTCCAAAATTTGGCCTTCGTTTTATTTTGTCCAAATATTGATCAACTTCGAAGATGGACCATATCAATCCATTCTTTCGGTAACCTTCCACAGAGTATTTCAAAAATGTACAGAGATGTGCAGTTTAAGACCTCTCTCGACAATAAATAAGTGGATAAGTGTAAGCTGAAGACCTAAGTAGTCATGGCTTCACTTCCTTTTTGCTAATAATTTAGTTATAAGTAAAAATATGATATAAATAAATTAATAAATAAAAAGACCTCTCTGGAACCGCTTTCCTTTTTTGCAACAAGTGTTCTCGTACTACAGTACAAGTTTTTCAGGGGCAAGTCAATACTTTCAGAGAAAATGGCCCCAAAGCTGTAAAGAACACCTACGGCCGTCATGTGTAGTGACTGGTGCGCACGACAATTTTCGAACCCTATACTGCGGTATATCCTTCAAAAACTATGAAAATAGTTGTTAAATGCAGTTTAAGGTCTTTTCGAGGATCCTTAGAAATGTTTACTGAAGGTATTCCTTGTGTTTAGAACGGTATTGTGTTTTTCGTGGGCAAGTCCATATTTCCTGAAAAAAAAAAACTGAAAAATATTCTGTGACGAACTGAAATGACTGGTGGGAGCAAAATTTTTTAAAGGAATGACTTCCAAAACAAAATCTACTTCCAAAATTAACTATTTCGGTCCGGTTCATTTCTTCAGGTAGCTTCTCTGCAACACTTGTGATCAATGATATAATCCACATTTTGTCGCCAAGTTCATACGTCCGAAAATGGCTACACAATTCTGAAAATCTCCTAATACATAGCTTTGGGTTAAAGGATTTTGGTTGTGTGGCCCCTATTCGATCTGTCCATAGATGAAAATTTCAGTTCACACAGACTCAGGGTATATTCCTGTCCGCAAAGCCGACTGATTCTTGTTGAGATTTTGACGAAGAAGAGAATCTGTTTCCGATCAGTTTTTTTATTTAGTTTGTCGTCACAAAGTCCTTTGTCAAAGCAGGAAAAAGGAACATTTCTACAAATGTGCATCCATAATTCCCAAAATACAATTCAAAGAGTAACACTATGCAACACTGAAAATGCATACAACTTCTGGTATGCATTTTTTTTGAAAATACATATTTATACTACAAAAACCCTAGTAGGGTTTTGTACTGTCAGATCCAGTTCGGATTTTGAGGCCTCATCTAAACCGGGCTACATCTACACGTTTTTGCATTTATCAGGCCTTTATCTTAGAAACGAATTGTAGCCCTGTACTAGTAGAACTTATCTTCTGAAAAACCCACATAAGAAAAACTCCATCTACGGCATCAAAATCTATAAAATATAGAAAATTTTACATAACTGCTGAAATTCTGGTCAGTATGGGCTAAACTATTGGGAGTTGAACCAAGTAACCTTTTGCAAAAATCTTCCAAATAAAGTTCTCAACAACTCTTTAGAACATTCTGAAACTCTAAAATGCTTACTTCATGTCGTTTCAGCAGTATTTTGCATCATATCTTTTACAACGCGTATTTCAAACACAGTTCACACCAACAGTTTATTCTCGCATTTCGGATTTCACTACATTATTAATATTTTTATTAAATCGTCGTTGAAAAATGTACTGAAAACAACAGCATAGAGGCATTTTACAACAATGACAATTTCTGAAGAGTTATGTATTACATTCCAGGGAATATTTTTCCAAAAGAAAATATTCAGAAAAAATAACGGTTGTGGAGATACGGAGCGAAATGTATAAAAATTGTGGAATTTTTGCATATATTTTGAAATTTGAGAAAATAAATGCAGTTTTTTGAGTTCATTATTTCTCCAAATATTTTATTCTTGTCCTTATCTACAAATTTGCTTCAGATGTCAGAAGAAGATTCGCATTGGTTTCAGAGATATAGCGCCGAATTTCTTTAAAAACTCAATATTTAACCATGTTTAGATGGGGCCATAAAATCCGAGCTGGATCTGACACAACAAAACCCAACTAAGGTTTCTTGTCGTTTGGGTCTGTACCTTCAAAAAATCATCAGTTCGAATTGTTTGCACAAGATCACATTAAAAATGTTGCACAGTGTAATCGACAGAAAAAAATCCCTGAAGTTGAAATTCAATGTAATTTCGAAATATTGGAAATAATATACAATAAATAAAATATAAATATTGACCTCAAGCTCATTTATCTTGGTTTTATTAACATTCGAAAGGTAGAACAAAACATAAAAGTACGATAGAAAAATCCTTTTTTGTACAATAGATATTTACTAATTTGTAACAAGAGACCAGTTTCTAATAATCTCAACGAACGAGACTGCCGTGGAACAGAAGTTTTGTCATAAAAAATGGTTGGTATAGTTCTTTTCTTGCAAATTTGAAACATAATAAAGAATAAGGACCACAAGAATGTTTTTTTCTAGATATTGTTTACAAGCCAGTAAACATCTTGTTCTGAACTCAACAACACTTTGAGTCAGCCTAAAATTACTATTAAACGCTTAAACAACACCTTAAAACTTACCAACAACTATGCAGAAAATTGTTTAAAAAACCTAACTTTACATATTTCTTTAAAAATCTAAAACATTTTAAAATTTTACTCAAAAATTAAAAAAATGTGTAACATAAGCTAATATCGTATGGGAAAGAAAATCATTTCGGGGGGGGGCCCGCCCCCCCCCCCCCTGGCTACGTCGGTGCCATATGTTGTGTTGTTTACAGTGACTTGAAAAAAACACTTTGCATAAAAAAGTGAATTTACTCGTGAACATGTTGGTCCGATAATTTTACATAACTTTCAACGTGGATAATCACGACAAGAGTGGATCGATCAAATTAAATCTCTGTATGTCGATAAATGGCCGTCCTACAGTACTATGAAAAACTGGTTTAATGAATTCAATCGTGGCCGACACTCGCCAAAAAACGAAGTTCGTGAGGGTCCACTGTGGTTTAGCTTGTATGGGAGAGAGCGACAAAAATATTTCTAATCAAGATATCGATTTGAACATTTGACCGTAAACTCGTAGTGACTAGAAGATAATTTTCCCCAAAAATCGTCAGTATTGGTCCACTCCTAGGTATAGAACCCCCTTAACGGTACTTCCAGTTTTTTATTAATTTCAAGATTTTGGCTTTATTTTCGAAGTGAATTCGCTGTAATTGGACATTTTGTGTTCTTTGGTGGTATCAAACATCTTGCGTATGTCTATGGTCTATAAAGTACATGTTTTGGTATATCCCCCATATAGACAAACCTCCCGTTTTTTATAATTTAACGATTTTGGACATATTTTCCAAATGATTGTGCTACAATTTGACATTTCGAGTTTGTAATATGTATAATACATTCTTGTCAAAATTCATCAATATATGTCCACATTTTTGTATAGTCCTACATATATCATGTTAAACCCCGGTATTTGGCATATTAAAGTATTTGGCCTAAATTTCCTACAAAAACGTTTGTAAAAATCATGACATTTTATGAATTTTATTCTTGACAAAGATTAACTGGTAACAAGTATCAACAAAATGAGGCACAGAATATTCTTACTAGGTGGGTTAACATATGGACCAAAGGCGTACCAGATTATATATGATGTAAACAATGACCTATAGGTCTCAAACAGGGAATATCTGGAAACTAAAATGTTTTATGAGATTTTTTTATTCGGGAGGATTGGCATCTATTACTATAAATTGCAATAAATACTAGCTACAGGATCGGTAAATTCGGTTAAATACGTAAAAATGTATAAAAGAAAAAAATGTTATATCACCATATCGTAACATAACATTATGTTAAATTCAAAAGCCATTCACTGAAGAATGATAGCAAAAGAAATGTCTTATCTTGTTGTATTTATGTCTTTGTATCATTTATCAAATTACTCACAACTATAGTGAATGTTATGTAGTTCAGTGATATCACTTCGGTAAGACCAAAGAAATAGTATACAATCGGAAAACCTTAGAAATATCTTAACATTTAATTTGTTTGTTTACATGGAATGTTGAGGGCCTCCTACTTCACAACAGTTCAAAATCTCAGCTTCAATTTTCCATTCTAATATTATTGAGTAATTTATGGAAGGAAAATGGGATTAGCAGAGAATTGATTTATGCAGAGGGAATGTTTGGATGCCAAGGTGTTATCCACTAGTATTTTTTATATTTACAGGTAGAATTTAGGAGTTATATAAATAAAGGAAAAAACGCCGAGACACGTGTTTGATCAGGAACTATTAAAACTCTGGCAACCAGTCTTGAGTTCTTATAAAATAAAATGCTGGGGCCCAATCCAAGTTCTATACATTCTTTTAGTAAAAATCCATAAACACAATTGTTCCCAACCTACATTTTTTATACTCTCAGCCTTTAGTCAAAATATGTCTCATCGAAATAATGGTTTTAGGGTCAAATTGTGTTTGGAAGAAATTTGTTTCAGAAAACTTGGAGTCGACTTAGTTATGTTCGTCCGTATTGGTGGCTGCCTGGAGAACACGATAATTTTCGAACAGATCCACCGATTCGGTCAAAAATTTGGTCTTCGTGATATTTTTTCCAATTTTTTTTC
Organism: Musca autumnalis; assembly: GCF_047663935.1. NCBI lineage: Eukaryota > Metazoa > Arthropoda > Insecta > Diptera > Muscidae > Musca > Musca autumnalis. The sequence goes on along the minus strand of NW_027411755.1, from coordinate 84,273,787 downwards.
CTTTCGCTAACCTTCCACAGAGTATTTCAAAAATATTCAGAGAAGTGCAATTTAAGACCTTTCTGGGTAATTAGAAAATATACATGTTTAAGCTTACGATCTAAGTAATCATGGCTTCACTTCCTTTATGCTAATAATTTAGTTAAAAGTAAAAATATGAAATTAATAAATAAAAGGACCTCTCTGGGAACGCTTTGATTTTTTGAAACAAGTGTTCTCGGGCCCCTTTTACTACAGTACAAGTTTTTCAGGGGCAAGTCCACACTTCCAGAGAAAATGACCCGAAAGCTGTAAAGAACACCTACGGCCATCATGTGCAGTGGCTGGTGCGCACTTTCGAAACGGAAACTGCGTTGGTGGGCAAGTCCATATTTCATGAAAACTGAAAAATATACTGTGACGAACTAAAATGACTGGTGGGCTCAATATCTTTTAAAATGAATGACTCCCAAAATAAGATCTACTTCCAAAATGAACTATGTCGGTTCGGTTCATTTCTTTATGTACCTCCTCCGCAACACTTGTGATCAATGATAAAATCTTTTGTTTTTTTTTTTGTGGGCAAGTTGATACGTCCGAAAATGGCTACACAATTCTGAAAATCTACTAAAGGATTTTAGTTGTGTAGCCGCTATTCGATCTGTCCATAGATAAAAGTTTCAGTTCATACAGGCTCAGTGTATATTCCTGTCCGCAAAGCCGACGGATACTTCTTGAGATTTTTACGAAGAAGAATCTGTTTCCGATCAGTTTCTTTTTATTTATTCCAAAATACAAAAAAATTATGTTTTGTACAATAGACATTTACTAATTTGTAGCAAGAGACCAGTTTCAAATAACCTCAACGGACAACACTGCGGTGGAACAGAAATTATATCATAAAAAATAGTGGATATAAGCTGTGTCTTTTTACGTGATAATTAGTAATAATTATTACTAATGTTGCAGATTTTGACAGTTGTATAAAGGAAAAGTTGCTGAAAAAAATGTTTCAGCAACATTTAGTAAGTAAAAAGACAGACCTATAGTTTTTTTGAAAATTTTGAAAATTTCAAACATAATAAATAATTTGTAATTGATATGAAGTAAATAAACGTGATAGAGACTATATACAAAAAATTAAAACCAAAAAGTTTGAGCAACGATTTTATCTTTTATTTTTGAATTGCTCTTATCAAAAATTTCACAAACAAAAGATCGCAAGAATGTTTTTTTCTAAATGTTGTTTATATGCCAAAATATTGGACGTTTTGTTCTGAACTCAGTAATACTTACAGTCAGCCTAAAATTACGATTAAACGCTTAAACAACACCTTAAAACTTAACAACAACTATGCAGAAAATTCCTCAAAAAGCCTAACGTGGTCATTATTTTTATACTTTCAAATATGTTGGACAACATGTAGTTAAATAATTCTCTATAATACATCCTCCAAATACTTTACATATTTATTGAAAATATTAAAACAGTTTAAAATTTTAATCAAAAATTCAAAAAAAAAAAAAATTATAACATAATGGGAACGAAAATATATTCGGCTACGTCGGTGGTAGCAGCTAAACATTTTACAAGAATGGAATGTTCTGAAGACTTGTGAATAACTTTCCAGCGGCTAATTTTTCCAAAGATAAATCAACGAATAATGTAACAGTTTTGGATATATTGTGCGAAATATACAAAATAATGTAATTTTCAGATTTATCATGCATTTTGAGGCAATAGATGCAGTTTTTCGAGTTGATTATTTCTTGAAATATTTTCGTCATTCCCTTATCTACAAGTTTGCTTCGGGGGTTTAAACAATATTCGATTTGCAGTAAAAAGTCAATATTTACCCATGTTTATACGAAGCCATAAAATCTAAACCCGATCTAAAACACAAACCCCAAATATGGTTTTTGTCGACTGGGTCTGTACTTTCATAAATTCCGCATTAAAAGTTGTGTGCACACAATTACCCTGAAAATGTTGCACAGTGTTATTTTATTATTTGCATTTTGCTTTTATCTTCAGATTAAAGGATTCCACTGACGTCCTGTGAGGAAAACTAAAGTAAGTTGCAATAATATTCCTATCAGCGCAAAATTTTAATTAAGCTTTGAGTTTATGACAAAGAAGAAGCTTGCAATATAACATAATGATCAGATAATATTTAGCGGATTAAATGGACCAAAACTTTTGTGTGAAAATTGGTAAAATTGTTTAAATAGCAATGTTGACAGTTTTGCAAAAATTGTAATTCAAGCTAAAAACAGAAAAAAATACTTTCAATATAAATTGTGGAATATATCCCCATAACATGTTTATAATCTGCCTGGAGACTATAATTTGGGTCAGGACCGAATAAGTAACCTACAAAGGTTACGTAATCAAACAATATGAAGATTTTTCAAGGGACGTACAATGCAATACTACATCAAACAACTGAGTAGGCGACTATAATTTATTTATATAAATACATCTACATATAATGTATTTAACATTACTTTAACTCGCCATTTTTAATTTTTGGTTTAACATTTATTTGCGTTCAACAATTAAAAGTTGTAAAAATAGTATTTAGTTTAATTACACACCGTTTTGTTCGTCAGACCCAAATTGTAGTCGTCAGGTAGTTTATAAACTCCTTGTGAGGATGTATTTTAACATTTATATTGAAAGTATTGGTTTCTGTTGGATAGATCTGGTTTAAAATTTTAAAATTCGTGTTGTACAAAATACAAATTTTGATAAAGCACTTTATCGGTAAAATTTAATTCTGTGTATGTACATACCTCATCGAAATAGTGGGATTGGACCTTATGTATTTTTGGACGAAATCCATTTCAGATAATTTGCATAATAAGGACTATATCGGTGCCCTTCATCAAGAACATCCCACACAACATTTCACAACTTCTAAACTCGTTGAAATTTGTACTGCAGGTGGTCCTCGGGAAGTTTTATTCATTTCATTTCATTTAGAAATTAGTATACACCACTATGTGGAGATGGTATTATAAGTTGGTTTTGGCCCAAAAGTTTGTAACACATCGAAATAATCGTAGACCCATTTATATACCAAACATTTCTGTGGAGAAAAAGTAAAAGTTTTATTCTTATGCGAATATCGCCGCTTCTTTTAAGAGTATTTCAAAAGCAAAGCCTGATAGTGAAAGTATAAAACCTCACGTTTACAATGATGCAAACTAGGTTTATGTATGCAGCCAAACAACGAAGATATCGCAAAAACCGCAAATCCATCCCAATTTTCCCCTTTTTGAATTTTAATTGTAATGATGAATGAAAACCCCAGCTTTGGTTGGCGACATTTGAACAGAAGTGACCAATACCAACGAAGACGTTCTGAGTTTTAAATAGGTACGAATTGTGTTACCAAAAGTGGGCAAATACTATAGGTATAGAAAAAGATGCTCAGGTATCAAAATTTTCAATTCGTGGAATTTCATTTCCAAGACGGATATCTACGCTTCTGTATTCCAAGAGAAGAATCGGATACTGAAAGTAGACCGTCTGAGCTTTAAATAAATATTAAATGTGCTGGAATGATGGCTAAACATCAGACTTATTGCGATAGGCGGTAAACTATCCCAATTTTAATATTTCGAAACTTTTAATTTAATGCCAAATATCTCCGCATCTTTTTGGTGTATTCAAAACATGTAAAGAAGACTAGCAAATATTTAAATCAGTATTAAGTTGATTGGACTTCTTTGTAACCGCCTTTTTATTGACAATATTTAAAGATTAGAAGTTTCTCATTGCAGGGTCTACAATATATTTGATGAAGTCGGAGAAAAAAAAAGGAATCATAAATTAATACAGATTGTGTCGATGTTACTGATTTCATCACATAATAGAGGCAAATGTCAAATATGTATCTGTGTACAAAGTACATACACACGTTGTTTATACTTTTGTTCATATTATGACATGCAGCACTGAACTAAGAAACCATTTAAGGAATTCTATCAAAATATCGCAACTGATCGATCTATTGAATACCTTTTATGACATATGACTCACGAAATTTACAAAAAGCCATAAATTAACATCACCTTATGATGATCGTCATTGACAAACATTGGCATTGTATTGCGCGTCGAGAACAGCCCTAGACTATTGTCATTTTAAATATTCATATCAGTGTCTTGTCGTTGTGGAATGCCTTGAAAAGGCAGAGATTTGTCTCGTTGTTAAAATTTTACAAACAAAAAATGCAGCTTTATATCACAACTGAAGTGATCAGCCTAACTTTTGGAGTTAATGGAAACAACAAATGGACATGTAGTCCTTTTGGAAAGCCCTACGAAGTTTATATGAAAGGGTGTATGTGTGTGTGTATTTGAGATTCATTTGCCTTTGTTTGCTACTCGAAACAATGGCATCATTCTATTTCATCCATTGTCATATATCACCGATGAAAAGAAGATTTCGTAACATAGCCAGGGAGGTGGTTTAGAAACCCTTTTGCTGCACCATCAAGAACATGCAACACACATTGATTGTTATTGTCAACGCGATCCTTGAGATTGTTTTGTGTGTTGTGTGAGATTTCTCGTATCTTAACTGTGACAAAAGACAAGTAATGCACGATCTTTTTTTGTTCTTTTGGATGTTTGCCCCTCAGATATACTGCGGATTACGGTTGGGTTAGCTGACACATTTGTAGTCGAGGTCGAGGTATTGCTGTATTATGTGTGTTCGTGTTTCTGTTTCGATTTTGAGTGATTTATTTAGTTTGTTGCAATTCTTGAAATTATTTGCAAACTCGAAAAATCCCCAAAAATAAACGACAAGATGTGTTCGCTGAAAGGTTATCTCAACTTTTGAATATTCCTTTGCCTTAAATCGAATGCTGCTGTCAATGGCGTTGTGTTTGTTGCTATTGACATTGTTGTGTGCATATCTTAACACATTTTTGAATTCTTTGAAATCTCTCATCAACAAACCTTCAGATTCACAGAATCTGTGAAGTCCTTAAAGATTTATGATTTTGAACGGAGTTAGAAATAACCTAACGTATGGTGGGACTGCCAGTGGATTTATTGACAAGTGATTTATCAGCATTTGATAGCAGTGATAGTTATGTTAAATATTCGCAATCATTGGAATGTTAAGTAAAAACTGTTGTTGTATAAATAAATTTGGTAATAGTAGTCACAGGAAGTTTAGAAAATAGCATTCTGATTTGTATGTTTATATTTGATTTTTCGATGAAAAAATCATTTCTTATGGAAAGACATCGTTGTCATTATTGCGACATTTTTTGCTAGTTGTTTTTTTTTTCTAATTTAAATAAGAATTCAATATTTTCGACATCAAAAATCATTACATTTTCTGTAAATCATTTCTCAATCACGAATTCTTAGCCATAAAAATGTGCACAGCCTTGCATTGCAACTGTAGACACCAGCATTTCAGATTGCACCCGCTTCCGTTTCGTTCTCCTTCGGGTGTTCACTCACTTTTTTCGGATGCTGCAGGCCCAATAGATTGAATTGAAATAGTTTTTTGTCTATTTGTTCGCTTAGAGTTGCAGCAGTTGCACTTAAACAAATTTATTGATTCGAGCGAGTTGAGCGAGAGCCAGTGCGCGCATATGCAACACAGCTCACGGATCAGCAATACAATATCACATTCAATAGATTATGTGAATTTTCGTGTTGTTGTCATTGTGGCCATTATTAATACTATCTCTTGGCATGACGTTGGTGCGGTTGCTGCGAATATTGTTGCCATTGTTATTGGTCGATTGGTAAGTGCTTCATGTTCATTTCATTCTGTGTTTACTGTTCTACCTATTCTCGTGTTCATGCCTATGTCTATTAACTTATTGCCTGGTAATATTCACAAAATTATTACCAGCATGGATAAAAACTGCAACAACAGCAGCAAGGCGAAACGCCATGACAACAATAGCATTATACATACAAAACATGTTAGAGAGGAGGATGAATGAAGGAAACAAATAAAAATGCATGCAACAAGTTGTTGCAAGTAAATGAATAAAATAACAACAACATTATCACGTTACCAAAATCAGAAAATATAATTGTAAAAAACAAGGCGTTTCATTATTTAGTCTACTAAAAGTTGAAAAGTTCGTTGCATTGGATTTGCAAAATGAATGCTATATTTCAAAATATAACAAGTGCTTCTCAAACAATCATTAGTACACCAACATCAAAAGTGGGATATTGTTACGGAGACCAAAAACCTTCGGATGAATATACAAAAAATATTCCAGATTTAATCATGAAACAATATAAATATCTATTGCCAAGTGTGCTCTTGAGGATCTTATATTTATCACGGATGGATAGGTTTATCTATAAAAAAATATTGACATTAATAAATTCTGTAAAATTTATAAGGTGTATACATACTTAAGGCATAAGAAACGGTGTCCATTATTTTATGTGCCGCAATGGAAACTATAAGGTCAAATATGACAAAGGAGATTCAAACCTGAAGTTCTGAAAAGAATAATTAAAAAATAGAATGCTTGCTGAAGAGACATCAAAGTTTCCTCCATGTCAAAATTGTCAGGAAATAATATTGGTGCGGTGGCATTTCCTTTTACGTGAATTAATAAGCTTTTGCCTATTAATGAGTAAAATAACATTTAAATGATACGCCACGGACAAACCAATTTAAAATTATATTATTACTAGCTTAACCCGGTGCGCTTCGCTACCCCGACTAAGTGAAAAATAAATGAATGAGTCCTACGTAGATCACATTTACATATTTTATATACTCTAACACTTCTGAGTCCACTCTCTCCTTTAAAGAAAATAATTAAATTAGGAACAACACTAAAATTGAGTACCTTAAGTTTGAGGATACTTGTAATTTATTCAGCCTATTGGGACATCTTAAATTGCTGCTGCTTCTGTTACTGATAATTTTTACTCCAATATATAGATATGTCAGTAATGATACAAATTTCATTGAAATGGGACGTATATATCAAATCAAATACATGAAATCGGCCGAAAATATACATGGGAGCTATATCTAAATCTGAACCGATTTCGAAGTATTTTGGCACAAGTATTTCTAGGCCAAATTCCGTCGCACATTACGAATGTCATTGAAATCGGATCGCATCAAATAAATGAAATCGGCCGAAAATATATATGGGCGCTATATCCAAATACAAACCGATTTCGATATAATTTTGAACATCTATATCCATGCCAATATTCGTCATAAATTCCAAATGTCATTGAAATCGTACATATACAGCGTTTTTGGTTCATTAAGTTCATCAAATCGGACGAAAATATATATGGGAGCTATACCTAAATCTAAACCGATTTCGATATCATTTGGCACATATATTTCTAGGCTAATATTCGTCACACGTTAAAAATTTCATTGAAATTAGACATATATAGCGTGTTTGGAGCATCAAATACATGATATCGGCCGAAAATATATATGAGCGCTATATCCAAATCTGAACCGATTTCGATATAATTTGGAACATCTATTTCTAGGCCAATATCCGTCACATATTCCAAATTTCAACGAAATTGGACATAATAGCGTGTTTGGTGCATAAAATACAGGAAATCGGCCGAAAATATATATGGGAGCTATATTCAACTCTGAACCGATTTCGATATAATTTGGCACATTTACTTCTAGACCAAGTTCTGTAACACATTCCAAATTTCAGCGAAATTGGACATATAAAGCGTGTTTGGTGCATCAAATGTGGAAAATCGGCCGAAAATATATATTGGAGCTATATCCAAATCTGAACCGATTTTGATATAATTCGGCACATTTATGCCTAGACCAAATTCCGTTACACATTCCAAATTTCAGCGAAATTGGACAAATATAGCGTGTTTGGTGCATCAAATGCGGAAAATCGGCCGAAAATATATATGGAAGCTATATCCATATCTGAACCGATTTCGATTTAATTTCGCACATTTATTTCTAGACCAAGTTCTGTAACACATTCGTGAATTTGGACATATACAGCGTGTTTGGTGCATCAAATACGGAAAATCGCCCGAAAATATATATGGGAGCTACATCCAAATCTGAACCGATTTCGATATAATTTGGCACATGTATTTCTAGACCAAGTTCAGTCACACGTTCCAAATTTTATTGAAATTGGATATAAATACCGTGTTTGGTGCTTCAAATACCTGAAATCGGCAGAAAATATATATAGGAGCTATATCCAAATCTGAACCGATTTCGATATAATTCGGCACATTTATGTCTAGACCAAATTCCGTTACACATTTCAAATTTCAGCGAAATTGGACATATATAGCATGTTTGGTGCATCAAATGCGGAATATCTGCCGAAAATATATATGGGAGCTATATCCAAATCTGAACCGATTTCAATATAATTTGGCACATTTATTTCTAGACCAAGTTCTGTAACACATTCCAAATTTCAGTGAATTTGGACATTAGGGTTATGACTTTTTTACAACCTCATATCCCTGTATCATAGCGTGATGAGTTTTGCCATAAGATTACATAAAATCTTAATTATAAGGTGATTCGGTGAAAAAACCTCACGCACAAAATGATTTTAAAATTTTAATTTATCAAAATTATGGTCAATTTTTTGAAGTCGCTGAAAACAGATATATAATTGAAAATAAACTTTAGAGCCACATGAGATAATTAAAGTGACATAAAATTTATTTCTCACTATTTTTCTTCAATTCTGAGAATCGTAAAAATGTTGTAAACGCTTTTATTCAAAAATATAATTTTTTAACAAAAAACAAAAAATTTTAAATATTTTCAAAGTGACTTTTTTTCGCGACTTTTTAATATTTGAATGAAATAAACGTTATTATTGTTATTAATAGGCTTATATTTATTCATTCGTGCAACAAATAATAATTTTTTGAAAAAATTTTTTTTTCATTTCATATATTTTTTCAAAAAATTATTTTTTTAAAGTCGATTTGTGCGTGAACTTTTTTTATATTTCAATGGAATAAACGATAGCATAGTGATTAATAGGCAAAAGTTCATTCATCCCTGCTACAGGAAATCATTTTTGAGGAAAAATTTCAAAAAGTCATAACCCTATTGGACATATATAGTGTGTTTGGTGCATCAAATACATGAAATCGGCAGAAAATATATATAGGAGCTATATCCAAATCTGAACCGATTTCAAAATAAATTGGCACATATATTTCTAGGCCAATATCCATCACGCATTATAAATTTCAGCGAAATTGGACATATATTGCGTGATTGGTGCATAAAATAAGGAAATCGGCCGAAAATATATGTATATGGGAGCTATATCCAAATCTGAATCAATCTCGATATAATTTGACACATTTATTTCTAGAACAAATTCCGTAAAACATTCAAAATTTCAGCGAAATTGGACATATATAGCGTGTTTGGTGCATAAAATAAGGAAGTCGGCCGAAAATATATGTATGTGGGAGCTATATCCAAATCCGAACCGATTTTGATATAATTTGGCACGTTTATTTCCAGACCAAATTCCGTCACACATTCCAAATTTCATTGAAATAGCATGTTTGGTACATAAAATAAGGAAATCGGCCGAAAATATATTATGTGGGAGCTATATTCAAATCTCAACCGATTTGAATATAATTTTGTAAATTTGTTTCTACATAAAATTCCGTCACACATACAAAATTTGATATTTGCATACAAAATCTAAATTTTTTGGAGGTACCTCCGATTTTGATGCTATATCTCCAGAACAACGCTAAATTTCAAAAAATGATATAGCCTATTTTCATTCCAGGCCATGCAGCAATGTACCCTAAAAATTTCAGTAAGATCTGTTCAGCGGTTTTCGAGTCTATAAGGCACAAACAAACAAACAGACAAACAAATTTCAATTTTATATATAGAGTTTAGTTATTATTACACTGTGTGTAATTTTTTGTGTCATGGAAAATTAACCACATTCTGACACCGCAGCGTGATGGAAGACGAAAAATAAGAAGACACGTGTCTCGGCGTTTTTCCCTGTTACTCCGAATTTCGCGGTTATGGGCCCCCAAAGACCTGAGGCCTTGATGTCAAAAAGGACCATTTTGTCAGGCTCATATTTTCTAAACCGCTAAGAATTTTGGTTTACTCGTGGAGGAAAAGTTGTAGCTCTCATCTTGAAGAATAATAATTGTGAAGACAATCACCGTTGTTTCGAAAAATAATTTGCAAGCCGATGCATTTATAAGTTTAAGAAATATAGCGATTATAAAACGATGGGCCCCCGAAATTCATCAACAAAGATATGTAGCATTTTGCTGCACGGGTCATTCCTGAACATTTTCTGGTAAATTCAGCATAATCGGTTCAGTAGTTTTGTAGATATAATATTTTTAGCAACGTGGGAGTGGTGAATTTTTCTTTCCATAAAAACTTAAGTTGCGCTATGACGACCATTTCAAAATAAAAAATATCCCAATCGTTTCGGCCGTTCTCAACTGATGCAACAATAACCAACGAACGACATCTGATTTTTGTTTATAAAGATTTATAACAAGTAAGTATGTAGGAGACACAACCACAATTGTCTAACAAATTAATTTTCAAACTGACACATTCGTAATTATTATAAATAAAGCATTTTTAAAGAAATAGGGTATGGGAGAAGTACCCCGCCCCTCCGAAATTCAACAAAATTTGTAGCCCATTTTAACCGAATGCCGTCCGTGTATATTCCCTGATAATTTTAGAAAAATCGGTTCAGTAGTTTTTGTAGACAAGATAAAAAATTAAAATTGAAAAAGTGGGCGTACAAGTGGACGTGGTCAAATTTTCTTTGCATAAAAACCTAAGTCGGGCTATGGTGAACATTTCATAAAAAGAATTATCCAAATCGGTCCAGCCGTTCTCAACTGATGTCATTACCAACGAACGACATTTGATTTTTATTTATAAAGATTGTTACAGCCTTTAGCCGGTACATTGATAAAAATAAATATTTCCACATATGTATTACTACGCTTCATCGAATTTTTTGGGATGTTTCTCTAAGACGATTGTAACAAATATTTGTTGTTGTAACAAATATTTGTTTGATTGAAAATAAAAAGAAGTCAATTATTTTTCAAAATACAGGCAATTTGTTTTCAGTTCTCTACCGAAAATTTACGTTTGTTTGTTTGTAATTTATGGACTCGAAAACCGCTGAACAGATCTTCCTTAAAATTTGGTGGTATATTGCAACATTGTCTGAAAGTAAAATAGGCTATATTAATTTTTGCAATTCCGCGTTTCGGAATTTGGCCTAGAAATAAATTTGCCAAACTATATTGAAATCGGTTCAGATTTGGATATAGCTTCCATATATATTTTAGGCCGATTTAATGTACTTTATGCACATAACACGCCATGTACATATATCCAATTTCAATGAAATTTGGAATGTGTGATGGAATTGGGTATATAAATAAATTTGCCAAATTATATTGAAATCGGTTCTGACTTATTATTATACAATTCCATGTATTTGATGCACCAAACACTTTATGTATGTCAAATATCAATGAAACTTAGAACGTGTGACGTGATTTGGTCTAGAAAGAATTTTCCAAATAACATCCAGATCGGTTCAGGTATAGTTCTCATATATATCATTTGCCGATTTCATGTACTTGATGCACCAAACACGCTATATATGTCTAATTTCCATGAAATTTGGAACGTGTAAGGCAATTTGGTATAGAAATAAATTTGGAAAATTGTATTGAAATCTGTTGAGATTTGCAAAATGTGTTCAGAATTCGGACTAGAAAAAAGTTCGCCAAATTATCTTGAAAATGGTTCAGACTTCATGTTGGCCTTTTATAAGAATAAAATATTGAATTTCAGATTCATTATTTAAGGGAGCGACTTTGAAATCAGTAGAAAAGTTATCATCAATTACATAATTTGGCACTTGGAAAATGTAATTCCCATGATTTACAACTATCTTCAAAATTAAGGTACTCAAACTTAGTGTTATTCCTATTTTAATTCTTTTCTTTAAAGGGGCTCCGGTAGACCCGATCTGGCGAAATTATTAAGAGTGTAAGAGTATGTAAAATGTAAATGTTACCAGCGTAGGGGTACTTGTAGTTGGAAAGGATTTGCTTCCTGCAACACTGACTGACTGATCATCAACGCCCAGGCTAAACGGCTGAAACTGGAATCTTGAAATTTTGGGTGAGGGACACCCTTGGTTTAAAGGTGCCAGGTAAGGCTGGGGTTTTGGAAATTCGAACTAGAACGGTACGAAAAGTACTAAAAGGTACTAAATATGGTACGATTTGTATTTGCGAACCTGTAGAGCCAGAATTCTGAAATTCGGAATGAGAGTCACTAATGGTATGAAGAATAAGTGTGCCAAACTGTTTTTAGAAACTCGAACAAAAAGTGTACGAAAAGTATTAAAATGTACTAAATTTGGTATCATTTGTTATTATGTAAACGAATAGAGCTAAAAGCTTGACATTTGGTTGAGAAGTAGACATCAAGGAAGAGAAGTAGAGTTGATACAAGGAGGGGGTTTAGAAAATGTGAACTCATATGTACTGAAAGTACTAAATTTTGTAAAATGGTTCGAGGTATGGAGGCAGTTTTGGGAATTCGTACATATGGGTACGAAAAGTACTAAAGTATACTAAATTTGGTACAATTTGGATTTGGATGAACGAAAAGAGCAAGAATCCTGAGATTTGGAATTAATATTACTGTTAGAGTGAAGGAATGAAGAAGTTTTAGAAATTCGTACTTATGGGTACGAAGAGTACTAAATGGTACCAAATTTGGTACAATTTGGATTCAGGTGATCGGTTAGAGCTGGAATCTTGAAATTTGTTGGATTGTATGACTGAATTATGGAGTTAGTTTTGGAAATTCGTATATACGGGTACGAAAGGTACTAAATGGTACAAAATTTGGTACAATTTGAATTTGGGTGAAGGAACAGAGCTGTAATCCTGAAATTTGGAGTTAAGATTACTGTTAGAGTGTAGCATTGAAGTAGTTTTATAAACCCGTATTTATGGCTACGAAGAGTATTAAATGGTACCAAATTCGGTACAATTTGCATTTAGGTGATCGAATATAGTAGGAATCTTTAAATTTGGAATTAAGAGGTAGTTTTGGAAATTCGCACTTATGGGTACGAAGAGTACTAAATGGTACCAAATTTGGTACAATTTGGATTTGGGTGAACGAACAGAGCTGTAATCCTGAGATTTGAAATTAAGATTACTGTGGAGTGTATAATTGAAGTAGTTTTGGAAATTCGTACTTATGGGTATGAAAAGTACTAAATCTGGAATAGTTTGGATTTGAGTGACCGGATAAAGCAGGAATCTTGAAATTTGGAATTAAGATTACTGTTGGATTGTATGACTGAGATATGGAGGTAGTTTTGAAAATTCGTACATATGCGTACGAAAGGTACGAAAAGGTACAAAATTTGGTACAGTTTGGATTTGGGTGAACGAACAGAGAAAAGTACTAAATCTGGAATAGATTGGATTTGAGTGACCGGATAAAGCAGGAATCTTGAAATTTGGAATTAAGATTACTGTTGGATTGTATGACTGAGATATGGAGGTAGTTTTGAAAATTCGTACATATGCGTACGAAAGGTACAAAATTTGGTACAGTTTGGATTTGGGTGAACGAACAGAGATGCAATCCTGAGATTTGAAATTAAGATTACTGTGGAGTGTATAATTGAAGTAGTTTTGGAAATTCGTACTTATGGGTATGAAAAGTACTAAATAGTACTAAATCTGGAATAGTTTGGATTTGGGTGACCGGATAAAGCAGGAATCCTGAAATTTGGAATTAAGATTACTGCTGGAGTAAAACATTCAAGTAGTTTTGGAAATTCGTACTTATGGGTACGAGAAGTACTTACTTCTTCTTCTTTATTTGCAAATCCGTTATCCGGATATAGGCGATCATACAATATTATTATAAATGTGTTATGCTATTTTATTTTATATTATACGGGCATACACAGCTCTCTATTTTTTGCCGCCGAAATCATGCTTCTTTCATCATGGCAGCCTGTCCAATCTTGTATGTTTTTCAGCCAGTTCAATTCTCTCCTGCCTCTTCCTCTTTTTCCTTCTATATTGCCCTTTATGATGGTTTGCAGGAGTTTATACTTTTCATTTCGCATCAGATGTCCCAAATATGCAATTTTCCGAGCTTTGGCATGTCGCAGCAATTGTCTATCTAAACCCATTCTGCGTAAAACGTCCTGGTTTGTTACATGATCAGTCCATGGTATCTTTAAAATCCTTCGGTAGACCCATATCTCGAAGGATTCAAGTTTTTTCTCATCTGCAATTTTGATGGTCCATGTCTCAACTGCGTAAAGTAGTACGGACCAGATATAGCATTTCACGAATCTGACTTTTGTTGAGAGGCTTATATCGTGATTTGTAAAGACTGTTTTGTATTTGAAAAATGCATCTCTGGCCATCTCTATACGACGTTTGATTTCCTTGGAAGAGTCCCATTTTTCATTTAACAATACTCCAAGGTATGTGAAATTAGTGACTCGCTCAATATTTTTATTATTAATTTTTCTTACTCACAACCATGTATTTTGTTTTCTTAATGTTTATTTTTAGGCCATTTGCTTCGCTCACCCTTGTAAGTTTATCTACGAGCCTTTGTAAACCAGGTAGACTGCTAGCTACTGTTACGGTATCATCTGCATATCGTATATTATTTATTGTTCGTCCATGTATTTGTATACCTATTCTTTCATTTTCCACGGCTTCATTAAATATTTTTTGGGAATAGATGTTGAAAAGCATAGGAGACAATATGCACCCCTGTCTTACTCCTTTTGATATAATAATGTCGTCCGTAGCTTCGCCATTTATCTCAATCCGTGCAGTTTGACTCCAGTATAAGTTTTTAATGCATCTTATTTCCTTCTGTACTTACTAACTGGTACTAAATTTGGTACAATTTGGATTTGGGGGAACGAACAGTGCTGGAACTGGAATCCTGAGATTTGGAATTAATATTCCTGTGTGTACGATTGAAGTAGTTCTAGAAATTCGTACTTATGGGCATGAAGAGTACTAAATGGTACAACATTTGTTTTGGAAATTCGTACTTATGGGCACGAAAAGTACTAAATGGTACCAAATTTGGTACAATATGGATTTGGTACTATATGATTTCAGTGAACGGATAGAGCTGTTTTCTGGATATTGCATATTCGTTCTTACAAATTGTACAAAATACCTAAAAAACTTACCGTTATATAGCAGTTACGTCAAAAAGTACGCATTAGGTATTTTTTTTTTTTTTGTATAAATATAGAGTAGAAAGTCTTCATACCACAAATTCCAAAATTACAGCTACTTCAGTTGGGAAATGTAGATAAAGTCTTCAAAATATCCGAAACTGAAGAATTTTTTTTTTTTTAAATTAAGTGTTTATAACCTTTGATAATTCAATGTCCAATTTGCAGCCGACTGAAACTGTAGATTTGTTCCATTTTTAAAATAGCCTTACTCAAGTTTATGTTGTAAAACGTGACTTCTGTGGTCATTTTGAATACCATTTACGGAAGTATTCGGGTTCTTGGCAAAACTGCTGAAGCTAGAACCTTGCATTTTGAATGTGAGTTACTGAGTAGGGGCCGGATAAGGCTGGGTGTTTGAAAATTAGTACTGGAAATATAAGAAAAGTATCAAATTCTGCGTTACTGAAAGGGTAAAACAAGAATTCTGAAATTTCCGAAGTAGGTCACTGTAGGTATGTATCTCTGATGTAAGGTCGTAGATAAGGGAATTCGAATTAAAGCGGAATTAAATGCTTAGTTCTTTTAACGAATGGATAAAGCAGTAAATCTGAAATTTAAAATTTGGGGCGCGTAGTGGTAAGATACTGCGATTTCTTGGAAATCCAGTTAAAGACGAACGAACAGTACTTAAATAAATATATAAATAACAATTAAAATACACATTAGTTTACAAAAATCCAGTCTTCTTTATATTGTTTATTTGTATTTTATACAACAGTACTTAAATAATGATAATGACTTCTAGTTTGTTTTGAAAATAGTCAGGCTTAATCCCATAGTCGTTTTTTTAATAACAAGAAAAGCAAGAAACAAGGGAACTGATGAAGACCTGTTTCGAGATCTGAAACTATAGTCTTCCCTGCCTTACCCCTTGGTAAACATCGCCAATTTTTCCCACTAATAAATTAAAGCTGTTTTAATAAAATATTAAAACAACGAATATTAAGCCTGACTATTTTGAAAAACAAAATAGAAGTCATCATCCCAAATAAAAAACGCCAACCATCCTAATTGTGAGACCAGACACCGCCAAAAGTTTGGTATATTGCTGTTATGTGTTTTTTTCGTTGAGACTCAACGAACGCATAGCAGTGGGAAAGATTTGGTTTTGTTTGCAAGTGCAGTTGTTCGAGTTTAGGTCGTGTCAAAGAAATTCTCGATCAGAGTGTTTCTTTGGACACGTATCTATTTGAGCGAGCAATTGACACATGGGTATAAAAAGCTCCGCTTTATAATCATAAAACGGAATGCTATAAAAAATTAAAAAGGCATTGGTTTGCCTTATAATTTGAGGGTAAAATATGGCAGTCCTTTTCGAACATATCTGTTGGGACTAGTTTTCCTTAAGTCTACAAATAATTGTAACTGTTTTAAACTTTTAATAAACTCATGAATAGTAAAAAAATACAAACGAATTTACCTGTAATGTCGTATTTATTATATTATATCTTATTAAGATGGTTTCCATTGAGAGCAACGAAAATGAGATAGAACGAGACAATGCAATTTTGGACAGGTTTAGAAACTTTTTAACACATATTTCACATTGACCGACCATCATTAATGAAAAACACCAAAATGGAAAAAGGCAAACCAATCAATTTTGATCCTCTGAGATGTGTAAGCTATCAGCAGCACAAACACAGCCACCAGGAAGCAGCGATATCATGAGTAGGGATGACGATCACAATAAACCAGCATTTGTAGGGATTTAGTGATTCCAGAATTAGTATTAAGGTCGTTCTTATTTTTAGGGACTACCAATTTAATTTTTATACGTTGTGCAGCAATATACTTGCTACCTATTCTATTCAATAGTTAGTGTATATTTTAGTATTCAATTATTTATTTTCATTGACGCAATCTATTGATACCCCCGCAGACTCTTCTCAATTTGTTAAAATAATACATAGATATTTAATTTAGAGCCAAAATTTCACATGAATAACTACGATAATGACTTGTTTAATAATAAATATGTGTAGTGGGTCAAAAAACTTAACTATCATCCTAAAATAAATAGAGTTGTAATTTGGAAACCATGACTACAGTAATGTTCTATATTAATATTAAATAGTTTGACCACTAATTATATTATAATTACAGAAAATCTTCCCCAATCGACATCCCTAGTCTACAGTGAGGAATGGCCGCAACCCATGGCGATCACTGAAAAAGACAACAACAACAGTATGATGATGATCACATTGTGTTGTTGCTGAGTTGGTTGTTCAAAAATCGATTTTCAAACTCACCAAAAAAAGGAGATGAACGGACGTTCCAATGTGGCATTTACACATACATACGTGCCACACATGCCCCTCAGCCTGGTTGTCTGTCTGCTCATTTGATGTGTGTTGTATATGTTGTGCATGCCATGGACACATAATCGTTTAGAGACACTACCATTGCTGCCTGAACAGTTGCAGTTGCACTTTTGCTACCTATACGCCATTAAGAAGCCATTGGTAAAAAGATCGCAAAAAATGTGCTAAACAGAAGATGAAAAAAATATAACAGTGGACATAGAAACACCGACGACATATGAAGGAAAAACAAAAGCTTACAAAGTCACGTTTTTCACCGTCTTCTTTCTTGAGCAGGCTTTCAAAGAAAAGCGCTCGATCAATTTTTCTTTATGGATAACTTTTTGTTTGAAAGAAACCCCTGTTAAACGTTTCATATGAAATTGATGTTAAACTCATCATTTCAATCATTGTTATAAAGACGCCACATTTTCTGTTTTTACCGCTTTGTGAATTGACATCAAACACCTTATAATGCCAAAGACGTCTTTAGGCGACAATTACTCTACTGTGTTAAGGGTAATGTGTAAGACTAAAGAGAGATAGGGCAACTTTTTCAGACAGCAAAATACACATAAGTATGTCCAAACACGTATGCGTTGTTATAATTATAACTTATTACTTATACAATAGTGTATACCAACATAATAATATCATAAACTTCTCACAGCTCCATGAAAGATCGTAAAGACGCTTACGTCAATGAGTTCCTGATGGTTGGAACCTCATTTGGCTATAAATCTCACGATTAATAAGCTCCACACATCTCAAGTATGAACATGTTCGACAGGCATTTTTTTTCTTTTCGTTCGTTCCCACGCCTCTCACACCCGCCCCTGCCGACCGAGGGGCCACCTCCCCTTACGTAGGGAGCACGTACACACCATGGACCGGTCAATGGCGGGTTAGTTGGGGATGAAACTATCGGCTACAAATTATATCAACCGATATAAAAATTTAATTACAAACTAGAACAACAACATAATTTAATTAGGGAAATTAATATGTATTAACAATAAAGGCTCTTTAGGCTGAATACTACTGGTTCCGCTGGGGGAGATGTAGTTTGCCGTTAAACAGAGCTCAATTTTTTAGACACTCAACTTAAGAACGAACAAGGATGATAGACATAAATTAAAAATAGTTTCTGCTCATTAGCTGTGTTCTACTGTTCCGCAGAGGGAGTTGTAGATATACATATGCTGAGCTGAAGGGTTCTTAACAGGCACAAGTAGTTTACAGAACAATAGATTCTAAACTAAGTTACTAAAAATTTGAATACTACATTAAAGAGGATTGGCAACCTGCTTGTTTATACATTATGAATGCAATATTAATTTTTTTAAAGTATGTAATGGTTCAGTTAAAGGTATCGTATTATAGATGTTATTGTATATATCACACAATGAACGTAATGGGTTATTATCTTCATAATTAGTTTTTACAGTAGGCAAATTAATTGGCAAGAAATTACGGGTTATACGTGAAGGAACATTAAATCTTATTTCTCCTATCAAGTACGGACAGTCAATTAAGCCGCGTAACAGTTTAATAAAAAATAGCGCTCTTAGTGTAAATCTTCTTTTTTCAAGAAGGAAGATCAATTAACATTAAACGACTTTCATAAGGTGGGAGTAGCGCGGTCGTGTCCCAGTGCAAACCACGCAGGGCAAACAGTAGGAATTGGATTTGAACCGACTCAGACTTATCAGAGTATGATTTGTAATAAGGGCTCCATAGAATGCAACCATATTCAAGAACTGGGCGGACAAGGCTAACAAACAAACGTTTCGTAACGTATGGGTGATCAAATTCTTTAGACCAACGTTTTATAAAACCCAATAACGATTTAGCTTTATTAACACAAGAATCAATGTGCAAATTGAAGCGCAATTTATGATCTAGTAAAACACCTAGATCTAGGAAAGAGTCAACATTTTCCAACCGATGTGAACCAATATAATAATTGGAGAAAAACGGAAGTGATCTAAATAAGGACAATTTTTTACACTTTTTGAGATTCAAAGTCATCCCATTTGCGTAACACCAATTAGTAAGAGAGTGCAGATCATATTGTAGATATATTGAATTGCTTAATGAATTCAGTTGAAAGAATAGCTTTACATCATCAGCATACATTAAAATTTTGCAGTAACGTATAGCTGAAGGAAGATCGTTAATATAGTAAACATAAAAGTGGGCCCAGGTGGCTACCTTGCGGCACACCGGAAGAAACGAACAAGTCCTTGGAAAATGACTCGTTAAATAAAACTTTTTGGGTGCGTCCACTTAAATAAGAGGAAATCCAATTCAATAAAGATTGTGGAAATCCCATGATATCAAGTTTATAAAGTAAATGTTTATGCACTACGGTATCAAAGGCTTTACTAAAATCGGTATAAATAACGTCTGTCTGTTGTTTATAAGAAAACCCTATATAGACATGAGTTACAAACTCCATGAGATTAGTAATTGTAGATCTGCCTTTCATAAATCCATGTTGAAAAGGTGAAATTATAGATTTAACAAAGTGAGATAGTCTTCGAGAAACTAAAAGTTCAAAAAGTTTTGGGATAGCACTAAGTTTTGCTATACACCTATAATTTTCAACAAAGCATCTATTACCAGATTTGTGAAATGGAATAATGAAGCTCGATCTGCGGAAAGGTGGAAAGTAACCATAATTTAAAGAATAATTAAAGATTTTTGTAAGAGGTTGATAAATTTCATTGGCGCAAGATTTAAGAATAAATTAGAAACGTAAGGAAACTTTTTTCAAACAGCAACACGTACCTTCCTTATAACTAACACTGTGCAACAAAATGGAGCTCGAGGACTGGGGAGTGGAAAATTCCTTTTGGAGGTGAAAGTCCTTGATGAGTATATACAGAACCCCAAAGGGCAGATTCGTCGTGAGTCGAACTTTTGAGTGATGGCGTGATGAATTTTTCACTGGAGACCCTATAAGCCATCGAAAATTAGCGTTATATCATTGTTCGCTGTTGTTATACCCTCCACCATATGGAGGGTATAATTAAATTTGTCATTCCGTTTGTAACACATCGAAATATTCGTCGGAGACCCTATAAAGTATATATATTATTGATCAGCATAAAATTCTATGTCGATTTGACCATGTCCGTCTGTCCGTCCGTCCGTCCGTCTGTCTGTCTGTTGAAATCAAGATACAGCTCGCAATTTAAAAGATAGAGAGTCAAAATTTGGTACAGAAGTTTTTATTACTTGCAGGATGGTTGGTATTGAAAATGGGATATATCGGTCCACGTTTTGATATAGCCCCCATAGAACGGTACCTCCCGATTTTCGGTATTTTTAAGGTTTTAGCTTCATTATCCTACCAAAATGGCTGAAATTTGGTAGATAGTCTTCTTTAGGGGTATAAAACTTTCCCCCAGAATTTTGTCGGTATCGGTCCACACCTTCACATAGCCCCCATAGAACGGTACCTCCCGATTTTCGGTATTTTTGAGGTTTTAGCTTCATTATTCTACCAAAATGGCTGAAATTTGGTACGTGTTCTTCTTTAGGGGTATAAAACTTTCCCCCAGAATTTTGTCGGTATCGGTCCACACCTTCACATAGCCCCCGTAGAACGATACCTCCCGATTTTCGGTATTTTTGAGGTTTTAGCTTCATTATCCTACCAAAATGGCTGAAATTTGGTACGCAGTCTTCTTTAGGTGTACAAAACATTCCCCCAGAATTTTGTCGGTATCGGTCCTCACCTTCATATAGCCCCCATATAACGGTACCTCCCGATTTTCGGTATTTTGAAGGGTTTAGCTGCATTATCCTACCAAAATGGCTGAAATTTGGTACGTAGTCTTCTTTAGGGGTATAAAACGTTCCCCCAGAATTTTGTCGGTATCGGTCCGCACCTTCATATAGCCCCCATAGAACGGTACTTAGTCTACGTTGGTGGTATAAAACTTTCCCCCAGAACTTTGTCGGTATCGGTCCATGCCTTCATATAGCCCACATAGAACGGTACCTCCCGATTTTCGGTATTTTCAACGTTGTGGCCTCAGACTTCGTTGGGGGTACTCAAACTTCCCCTTTAAATGTGTCGGTATAGGTCCACGCCTTCATATAGCCCCCGTGGAAAATACCTCCCGATTTGTCGTATTTTGAAGGTTGTGTCTTCAATATTCCACCAAAATGGCTGACATTTGGTATTTAGTCTTCAATGTGATATAAAACTGTTCGCCAGAAATATGTCTGTACAGGTCCACGCTTTCATATTGCCCCATTTCTGACTAAAATTCGAAATTTAGTATTAAGTCTTCTTCATACACGAAAGGAAACTAATTATTCCATTTTACTTCAATACAACTTGTGGTGGAGGGTATAACAAGTTCGGCCCGGCCGAACTTAACGCCGTTCTTACTTGTTTTGGCTTATTTTTGATATAAAATGACTTCAATCAAATCAAATGAGGATCTTTTTCGTAGAACATTTCGACCTTCTAACTCGCTTCTTCCATGTCCTTTTCGTCTTTTATTTCAAGAACCGCAATAAAAGTACCACAAAATGAGATTTTTAGCTTCGATATGTTCTGCAAAAATGTCTCCCAGAAAATTTTAGGTACTGCTCTCATTGACAACTAATCGATACTGTCGCGTTTTCATAGTCCTTTTTGACATTTACCCCATGAAATAACTCCCTTTTGGGGCCTATTTTTGTCTTTTTGAGACCTTTTTTCATTCAGCTGTTGGCGACAAATAATCTTCACATCAAATAAATCGAAAATTTGAAAATCAAATTGGGTCTAAATAATATTGGGGTCTAATTGCATTTTTGATTGAGGTCATTTTGACATATTTAGGACACAAATGCAATCCAGTATTTAACAGAAAAAATAAATTGGGGTGAATTTTCGAAAGTTATTATGAAGAAAATGAACAAAAATTAGGGTGTAATTTTATACATTTTATTAAGAAGAAAAAAAAAAACGGTGCCCAGATGTAACTGCCAAAATTCGTAGGAAGTAATGTCCGAGAAGTTATTTTTTTTTGAGAAATTTTCCATTATTTTCTATTGATCAATGGACGGTTATAAATTTTAGAGAAGAAGTGAGAATATAACCGGAACTATACAGTTGGGAAGGCTTAAGTGTCAACCAATACCGAAGTCTCCACAAAATCGTCCAGATTTTATAAAAGAAATTATATCTGAATTTGGCAGTAGCAGTTCGGAGAAATTTTACCAGACTACGGTATTCGACAAAGACATTTCGTATATAGAGTATATTAATCATTTAAATTGAAAAAGACTTAAATCGGGAAATGTTTATGTGTTTGCATTTTTTACAAAACTCTGTATTTTTTTAAATAGCAATTTTTTTTAAAAAAATATTTTCGTCTCCGGCGTTTTTCGGTTTCATACAATTATTTGCAATTTAAAAAAAAAACTTTGTATTTAGTAAAACTGTGAAAATATGTTCTAGAAAAACTTTGTATTTTCTAAAATTGTGAAATTATTTTTTAAAGAAATCGCGCGATGTTGTTAAAAATATTTCCGCTTGCGGCGCTTTTCGGTTTTGTAAACGTATTTGCCATTTTTTAAAAAAACATTGTATTTAGTAAAACTGTGAAAAAATCGCGCGATTTTTTTCAAAAATATTTTTGCCTGTGGCGCTTTTCAGTTTTATAAAAGTATTTGCAATGAAAAAATATTTGCATATTTTTACAAAAACTTTGTACTTTCCAAAATTTTTTAATTTCTATTTTTCCTCTGCTACTCTCCAAATGAATTCAAACAGAATTAGAAAGGAGAGTAGAAGTGGTTTCAATATGTTAAAATTACAAAAAAGTATAGAAATCAATTAGTTAGTTATTACAAACTATTTAAAAATCCTTCTTACAAATACACCCCAAATTTGTTGCGTCATTTACACCCCAAATTTAAGTGAATAAAAATTTTGGGGCGTAAATGGATAGTTTGTATTTTCAGTGTTTGGGGTGATATTGCATTTGCCAAATGCACCCCAACTTCAAAAATGCATTTTGGCCCCAATGAAATTTTGGGGCATAAATATAATATTTTTGGAGCCAAATTTCTTAGTTTGGGGCCTTTTTGTGTTGGGGCCAATTTTTCAAATTGAAAAAAAGATCCCTAAAAATGGGGTCCATTTTCATTTCCGTTTGGGGTGTTATTTCATGGGGCCTTATTTTTGTACGCCAAATATATTTATAGACAGAAGGTCCTTGCCTTCTAAGGGGTTTTCTATGTATAGAAGACACGATAAGAAGGTATTTGATGTACAGAAGATACCTTTACAATGTATAGAGGACCCCATTTAGACGCCTTCTATTAATATAAGACACCTTTAGGTGGTATTCCATGTATAGAATAATCCTTTAGCAAGTCTTCTATGCAGAACAATCCCCTTTAGAAAGCCTTCTACTAGACATTATTGAGGAAAGTTTGAACATCTTTCAAACTTGGCTTGTGCGTGACTTTTTTTACTAATTAAATGGAATGAATGTTATTTTTGGCATTAATAGGCAAAAGTGTTTCCATTGTCGATACAGGAAATTATTTTTGAGAAAAACTGTCAAAAAGTCATAACCCTAATGACCACAGGTCCACAGAAGTGGTATTTGACATGGGAGTTGTACCAACAGAAGAAGTTTGCACATTCCTGACCTTTAAACAAGTAAGAAAAGCGTTAAGTTCGGTCGGGCCGAACTTTTTATACCCTCCACCACAAATTTCAGCCATTTCGGTGGATTAACTTGGCCACAACCTTCAAAATACCGAAATTCGGAAGGTACCGTTCTATGGGGGCTTTATGATGGCGTGGACCTATACCTACAAATTTCTGGGGAAAAGTTTTATACGCCTAAAGAAGACCAAATACCAAATTTCAGCCATCTCGGTGTGATAATGAGGCTAAAACGTTCAAAATATCGAAAATCGGGAGATATTGTATTATGGGGGCTATATCAACACATGGACCTATATAAACATTTTATGGTAGAAATGTTTCTTAGCCTCTGGAAACACAAACTACAAAGTTACAACCGATTCTTTGGTCAAATGGGTCTAATACATTCAAAATATATTAAAATGACGCGTACTTTATAAGGGGCCTTATGTGGGGGCTATACCAAAACGTGGACCTATATAACCCAACTTTGGTAGGAATGTTTTCTGGTCTCTGAAGATACAAAATACCAAATTACAACCAATTCTGTGGTCAAATGGGTCTAATACATTCAAAATATATTAAAATGACGCGTACTTTATATGGGGCCTTATATGGGGGCTATACCAAAACGTGGACCTATATAACCCAACTTTGGTAGGAATATTTTTTGGCCTATGTAGACACAAAATACCAAATTACAACCAATTCGGTGGTAAAATGGGCCAAATATCTTAAAAATTCCTTAAAACGACGACGCGTCACGCGTCATTTTGTATGGGGGCTATACGAAAGCGTGGACCTACATAGCCCGTTTCCAATACCAAAAGTCCTACGTAAATATGACATATTTTCCCAAAATTTCATCAACGTACGTCAATCCGTTCGGACGCTAGAGTGATATCCACAGACGGACAGACGGACGGACATGGCTATATCGATGTAGAATTGCACGCTGATCAAGAATATATATACTTTATGGGGTCTACAATGATTATTTCGAGTAGTTACAAACGTAGTGACAAACTTAATATACCCCCATCCTATGGTGGAGGGTATAAAAAATCAACCTTAACCGATATAGGGGGAAAATTAGGTAGGGGCTCACAAGCATTTGTCTTCCCGTGGATTGGAATTTTTTATGGATATAGATACTACGGTCGCTGGTCTGGAAACAGTCATTAAGAGTGCATTATCATCATTAAGGAGCGCACGAGAATTTGTAGTACATTGAGAAGGACACATGACCCCTTTCGAGTCCCTATCCTAAATGCTGATATGAAGAATCTTGACCATATAATTGAAGACTACATTTGTGTAATTAAAGGGATAAGATACCAAATTTTCTGGAGGGCATCAACGTTGACAGTAGAACCTTTGGCCAAGTTAAAGCCGCCTCTGATCATAAACCCATTCAGATGGCCAAACCATCTAAGAAGATGATGTAATAGCAGAAGATTTGCCGATCAAAAGCTGGATGTGCTGGGTTTCATGGAGGGACCGGTCGATCATTCTTTTCAAAACACTAATAACAGTACTGAGAATGTCATATTTATGTTTTTGCAGCCCTCTTTAATCACTGCCTGATTTGGGTTAATGGCAAGCTTTCTCAGTTCAAATTCGGAGAGTCGCTTTCAAGCGAACGTTTTGTTAGAACAGTGGTACCTCAGGGATCTCTTTTCTCTGTCATGCTCTACAATATTTTCATCAGAGAAATGTCCGAACGCCCTGGTGAAGGCTTGCTATAACTATATGCTAAAGATGTCATGTTGGCAATGTCTTAACCGAGTGCCAACAGCGTAGCAACTTGTCTCAATGCTCACATTGAGGTCCTGCGATATTCTCATGTTGAATGTTGACAAGTTCTCAGCGATTGTCTTTAGGGGACAATCGAAATAGTATACCCTAATCTTAAGTTTTTTTCGCCTGGTCCTGAAAATAGGTCGTTATTTTCTAGTTTTATTATTTTTTATTTCTGCACGATTGACTACATATCTCAGTAAATCTGCAGTATTTCCGTAAAGACTGCATTAGGTGCCTATTAGTCATATGATTATTTGAAATACAATACGTAGTAAGCCATGTTGTACAGTATTAAAATCATTTTCAATAAAAAATGAAAATCGCCTTTGAATCACCAAATCTGTAGCAATCGGACTATAAACGCGATTAATTGGAGTCTTAAATAATTGTTAAAATACATTTCCAATATGGCGCCGTTCGAAAAGTAGGGGTTGCACTCTTTGATATAAGAGAAGTCCAAACTTGTCCCTTGACAATGTTCGTGGGTGGGAAGATTGAACGCACTCAGCACGAATAAATTCCAGACTTTGTTTGCATGATTGATGTGAAGTTGATTGTGCACTAGTTATCGGCCTTGTTAACCAATTAATCTGCTCCAATAGAAACCTAAGACGTACGATTTACATATTCATCACTCCCGCACCCCGCTTTCAGGTTTGTCGCCATGTAAACATATAATAATTGATTACAAACGACTATAATTTATTCAAACAACAACAGGTCCAATACGAACCCCACTAAAGATTCAGATAATTCACTCTAAACTGTTATACAATTATCAAAATGGAAGCAACAGTCGCAGCAACACTAACAACAATAATAATCAAATTAGCAGTCTCATCAACAGGCTGAATTGGTTATTACATACGCTTTCGATTATTCTTTACACTCTTCTAAAATACACACAAACCCATACAAACAATTGTAACCACACATACATACATATGAGTCATATATTGTTGCTACTTTTGGCCACCTTACAGCGGAATCGGAGAGGTAGGCGGCATACAACAGGCAAGAAAACTCAACCAGCCAGCCAGCAACACATGGTTGTCCACAACAACATTGAATAACAACAAGCCCCATGCACACACAATTCATATTGGACACCCATCATACTGCACCCCCTTGCCTCATGCCCCAACCACTTTATGCTCCATTTTGCAAGACTCGTAAAATTTAAAGTTCAGTTTTAGGGGAACAGGTAATGATGATTCCTTGCATTGCCTGCTTTCCGTTGTAGCTTTATTCCAGCAAATTGATACTGTTAAACCGTCGCCACTTTGCTGTTGCAGCTACTTCTACTTGTACGTTTTTTACTTGAATTTTAGTTTTGTTAATTTTCACGCTGTGTTTTACCGACGGTAAAATGCATTCGAACTGATTGCATTTGCAGCAAAAAAAAAAACGAAAAAAAAAAAACAATCAAAAAACCAAAAGTAGAAAAAATCCCTACCACAACAGCAGCGGCAAGTCATCCAGCCAGCTAGCAGCCATCCAGTCAGACAAGAAACAAAACTTGTTTAATGGCTCTTGTCGACGCCGTTCGTATGTGTATCAGGTTGATGTTTTTTGCTGGAACTGCGTTACTGGAGGTTGTTTGGCGATTTTTGTTAGTGTTGTTTTTGCTTTGCGCGCGCTTTTTTTCGTTATTGCCGTGGAAAACAATTTTGCGCTAAAATATTTAGATAATTCAATTAAAATGATTAAAATTGAATATTTCTTAAATTAAATACAAAAGATAACTTTAAGAGCGCCGAGTATTGAAGTGGAATAAATTACTGACCCATGGAACTCACACATTGTAATTAGTGTACGCTGATGATAATCGTTGTGGTTGGAAAAAGGATTTTTTTCTAGCAGAGATGGATTTATCGGATGTTTGGATTCTATTTTATCATTTTGTATGTAAGGGTGACTAAAATTATACTGTGTTACAATTTGTTTCATGATTTTCCAAAAATGTTTACCCGACGATTTCAGAGGCAATGGAAGAAAGGATTCGAAGAATACACCCTTTCTGTTGACTGAAATGCCACTATAGCTGAGCTGGATGAAAGTGTGGATAAACTCTGTTCTGTCTTTAAAAGAACCATTAATGAAAATGCAACGGGGCAAACGGTAAGGCTAAGTTTCCTTGGTGGTTTCCCACCGAATAAGGAATGTAAGCATCATAATTAAGCATAATAATTAAATCATATATAGAAAACACCCAAATACATTCCAAAACTTATGAAAGAGTGAAAACAGCAGCTGGCCTCTTCTTCAGATAGCCTATAGCAGCAAGACTATTATTACCAACAACCGTTAAAAAGCAGAAATTCTGGCAGAACACCTTCAGGTTATACATCAAACAAAGGTATCTTTGGATAATAACTTTAGAAACCCATTGATGTGGCCGCGGAATGAATGGACAACTACTCGTCCCTTGTAGACTTCAACAATGAGATGAAAGCCGATGAAACAACAATAAGCAATACGAGCAATACGACATGGAATGATGGATAAGAAAGAAGCGCTCATGGTTCCAATCCCGAAGCCTGTATCCGACGCTTGCCGGCCAGTTTCCATTTTTCCCCTTTGGTGAATTGTTTAAGCGAATTCTCCTAAGCATTATCAATCGTTTGAAGAATACTGAGGGACTGTCAGATCGGTTTCAGAGCAGGACCCTCCACCACTCATATATTTGCTGCTTTCTCTGCATATGTCACAAATGCCTTCAAAAAAATGGAAACGATTGCTATTGTCCTGGACTTCAACACTGTATGACATCATTACATCTAATACAATATGCAGTGATTTGGAGTTGATCAAGAGACTTGCCGCATGGATGCAATTTTTCTCAAAAATATAAACATTACAGAACGAGTTGGTGATGCAATATCGGAATAGCGACTGGTCGAAAAAAGTAGTACCTATTCATCAGCGACAGAGGATTTGCTGCTGACATACGCTACGCATATGATCTCCTGTTAGCACTATGAGGCCGATTTGGAGAGATGGCTAAATGCATAAATGGAAACATGCCAGGAATACTTCTCCGAATGGGGTTTAACCTCAAAGTAAAAAAAATCACATTAGTGGTTCAAAATATATATCCCAAACATTAAAGTTGGAAGCAGCATCATTGGGATATTGGATAGGATAAAGTACCTCGGTATCTTATTTCTTGATAAATTCGGCAAAGTTGATAAATTTTGCATATCAAAGGCTA
Organism: Musca autumnalis; assembly: GCF_047663935.1. Lineage (NCBI taxonomy): Eukaryota > Metazoa > Arthropoda > Insecta > Diptera > Muscidae > Musca > Musca autumnalis. The sequence goes on along the minus strand of NW_027411755.1, from coordinate 84,244,456 downwards.
TTCGTAATGCGGAAGTTAAATTGAGTATTCAAAAGTATGTAATCCGACCTATCATCACTTATTCTTTTGCCGCTTGAACTGACATACATATCTTCAGCTCAAATGGAATGAATAAGAATATGGAAGGAAAGAATATTGGCTTCATTCCTAGGACGATTGCTATTGTCCTGGACTTCACCACTGTATGACATCATTACATCTAATACAATATGCAGTGATTTGGAGTTGATCAAGAGACTTGCCGCATGGATGCAATTTTTCTCAAAAATATAAACATTACAGAACGAGTTGGTGATGCAATATCGGAATAGCGACTGGTCGAAAAAGGGAGTACCTATTCATCAGCGACAGAGGATTTGCTGCTGACATACGCTACGCATATGATCTCCTGTTAGCACTATGAGGCCGATTTGGAGAGATGGCTAAATGCCTAAATGGAAACATGCCAGGAATACTTCTCCGAATGGGGTTTAACCTCAAAGTTAAAAAAATCACATTAGTGGTTCAAAATATATATCCCAAACATTAAAGTTGGAAGCAGCATCATTGGGATATTGGATAGGATAAAGTACCTCGGTATCTTATTTCTTGATAAATTCGGCAAAGTTAATAAATTTTGCATATCAAAGGCTATTCATAATGCGGAAGTTAAATTGAGTATTCAAAAGTATGTAATCCGACCTATCATCACTTATTCTTTTGCCGCTTGGACTGACATACATATCTTCAGCTCAAATGGAATGAATAAGAATATGGAAGGAAAGAATATTGGCTTCATTCCTAGGACTGAGGACAACGATTAGTGCTGATGGAACTATCAGATGTGCTCTTAACTTCTTAGATAGAAGCCAAATACTGGACGGAAGACTTCCTTAATGCTTTGAACAAAGCATTTGCCCTCCTAAGCTTTTCTGAAACTAAATGACAAGGCTCACTATACTATCATCGATTTGTCAGTTCTAACCCCGCGTACAAAATGGCCCAGCAAAGAATACATTTTATGTATGTATATATAATTCCGTTTAAGTTTCGGTTTAATTTATAAGGTTAATGTAATGTTAAGGTAAAAAACGCTTTGCTAAAAAACATAATAAGGGAAATGGTAAATAATTATTTGACGGAGTAGATAAAATATAGAGTCCAAGGAAGCCATTTGACACTGGGACACATACGCAACGCCTTTTTTTGTTGAAAACACTTAATACTACTTAGAATCGGTTAATAAGAAAATTATGTATTTATGGAAGATCATCATCTCCCAAACTTGACATTTCTCAAATTATTGCGAAATAATATTTTAATTATTATATTATATAATTTAAAATAATACTTGAACAAACGTTACCGGTTTATTATTTATATTATTCGAATTCTTTAATTATTTACACATCCTGAAGATAAAATTTACTGAATTTCGAAAAAGAATTTAAATTAAATACGACGATTGGCAATATTTGCAAATATGGGTTTCGCTCTCTTCACATAATCTGGGACTGTTCTTTGTTTGTAATTTTTAATTACCGATGCACAATTAATTTTGAGGACCAATCTTCTTTAATGGTTAAATCAAACGGTGTTTCAAAAGTTTTATACACATTTTTTATTTATTTAATTCAGTCTTTAAAACAAAAAGTATTCCTTACAGATTATCTAAAGCCACGCGTACCAAATACATATGTAAATATTTACATTTACTAAAATTTCGTAACAATTTAAAGTATTTCTTTTTAAACATTATGTTTATACTACGAGGGGCACTAGAAAACCTTCTGGCCTAGGCAACACGCAGTGTCGCCAGGCTTCGTTTGACATTTTTTTGAAAGTTTGCCAGTTTTAGCCTTAGCGTACTCAGGACAGTTTGACATACGACCATGTGTAAGGTTGTTCCGACTTGGATATTTACTGCCAGAGTGCATCGATCAAATTAAATCTTTGTATGTCGATAAAGGGACATCCTATATCACAATGAAAAATTGGTTTAATGAATTCAACACTCGCAAAAAAAAACAAAGGTCGTGACGGCCGCCCATAACCGGCAGTTGTGCCACAAAAAAAAATATAAGCCGTTCGTGAACGGATAATGCAAGATCGCCATATTATATACTGTGAGATACGAGGGCGGTTCGGAAACTTCTTAGCCTATCAATGAAAGAGAATAGTTAGTTTTTCAAAAATATTTTTATTTTTCAATATAATCTCCTGAAACTTCAATACACTTAGTCCAACGCTTTTCTAGCAATTCTATCCCTTGATTAAAATAGTTTTCCTCAAGGTCTTCAAAATAGTGGTTTACAACTGTAATTGCATCTTCATTTGAGGTAAAACGCTTGCCAGCAGGGAATTTTTTTAGATTTGGGAACAAGTAAAAGTCACTTGGAGCTAAATCAGGAGAATAATGTGGGTGGTCAAGCAACTCGTACTTTAATTCGTTGATTTTAGCCATTGTTAAAACACTCTTGTGCGCTGGTGCGTTGTCTTGATGAAAAATTATTTTTTTGTGTTGTAAGCCAGGACGTTTTTCTCGAATTTGTACATTTAATTGAGCCAAAAGGTTGCAATAGTACTCAGAATTTATTGTTTTACCCTTTTGCAGATAGTCAATCAATAAAATACCTTTGAAGTCCCAAAAAACCGTTGCCATAACCTTACCAGTCGATTGAATTGTTTTTGCCTTCTTTGGGGCACATCCTCCAGCTTCAGTCCATTGTTTGGATTGTTCTTTTGTCTCTGAAGTATAGTGGTGGATCCATGTCTCATCAACAGTTATGAAACGACGCTTAAAATCCATTTTATTTCGCTTAAAACGATCTAAACAAGCTTGAGAAATGTTCATTCTTATGCGTTTTTGATCGACTGTTAATAAATGCGGCACCCATCTTGCAGAAAGCTTCATCTGTAGTTCTTCATGCAAAATTAAATGGACTCGATCATTTAAGATGCCCATGATATTAGCAATTTCACGCACTTTTATTCGTCGATCATTCAATACCATATCATGCACTTTGGCTACAATTTCTGTTGTTGTTGCTGTTTTTGGACGTCCAGTACGTGGTTCTTCTTCAATGCTTGTTCGACCACGTTTAAATTCAGCAACCCAATTTTTTACTGATGCATATGAAGGAGCACTTTCACCTAACACATTCACCATATCATTATGAATTTCTTGTGCCGATAAACCTTTTTTATGTAAATATTTAATGACAGCACACATTTCTAATTTTTCCATTGTAAAAAAATTGCGGATGCGTCTTTTTTGAACACCTGTTTCTATATGAAGGAGTTGCCAGATCGAAACAAAATTTAACATGTGTTCATAACAGAGATGGAAGTTTCCAAAACACTTAAATTTTTTCTGTTTATACCGCGCTTTTTGTGCTATACTAAGAAGTTTCCGAACTGCCCCCGTAGAAGCATCCGTAAGCATTTCTTCCACCATTTAAAATTTCATATTGCATGAACACCTGGCCGCAAAAATGTACTTTTATCATTAGATCCAGCAAAATTGATCAATCGCTCAAAACAAGGCATTTGTGAAGTAGTGCAAAGAAACTGTGAATAAAAAAAATCGCGGTGCTTCAAACCACATTTATAAGATCGTCACAGATGACGAATCTTGGATATATGCTTAGGAGCCCGAAACAAAACAGGAATCGACCTTTGGGTCTTCGAAGGCGAGCCAAATCCAACGAAAGTTGTTCATGGAAGAATACCATCGAAGCAAATGGTCGCCTGCTTCTTCGGAAAAAGTGACCGTGTGGCGACTATACGGCTTGAGAAATGTAGAACGGTTAATTCTGAGTGTTACACTACAACTTGTTTGCCTGAAGTCTCCTGAGGAATTCGAAATACGATCAAGAGAAGACGAACCGTTCTGCATCATGACAATGTGAGCTCTCACACATCGATTCAAACCAGTGCCTGTCTGACCGGCCAAAACGTCTAATTGATGGGCCATTCGCCGCATAGCCCTGGCTGGGGATCCAATGACTACATTTAATTCCAGCACATCAAGAAAATAAGGCGTGGTCAACGTCACCAGAAGATGCTGTAAAAGATATCAAAACCCCTGTTTTGGAGGTGTAAACAACCCAACACATGGTCGTATGTCAAACTTTCCTGAATACGCTTAGGCTAAAAACTGTCAAACTTTCCAAAAAATGTCAAATGACTGCGTGTTGCCTAGGCCAGAAGGTTTTCTAGTGCCCCTCGTATGTAGAGCATAGTTAACTCGATGGTTTGGAATGTTGCATCCCGCTAGCAACATGAACTAGTCCGATGTCGGAAACTCCTCGATTCCCTGGTTTACAGTAAATAGTTCCAATTTAGACCCCCCACAGTGCAATCAACCCTCAACTTTTACAAGGGATTGTCCGCGAAAGTAACCAATTGACTAATAGTCATAGACTATATATGTTTTACACGTAGGTGGTGCTGTACTAGTTCCAAGTTAATAGTAATATACCGGCATTTTTATAATACCTCTCTTCTGTTAATATCTAAAAAGTGGTGGATTTTATTTAATAGTAAATTGGTTCCGTTCTGGGACGAGTTTGTACTAGTACGGCTTAGAACTAGTTGTGGACTAATTTAATTGCGACAATGGGAATATTCATTGCTAGCGAGTTATTAATATGCCAAAAACAAAAGAAACATACTGAATTCTCAAGGGTTTGCAGACCAAAGAGTAAACATTTTGAAAGGACTGTCAATGGGAAAATATCTTAGAATATAATTGATAAATTGACGTTGAACACTTTCAACGCGCGACACATGCTTTTTGCCAAATAATAGATGCATATTCGATCTTGGAGCGTACAAACGCAGTAACAACAATTCTTAAGGTATGAAAATCTGAAAAATCTCCGCAGTTTCTTTCAAGAAAAGAAAGCATTCTATAGGCTTTAGGTAGAACATAATCAATATGTGGTAAAAAAATTCATACTTGCATCAAAAATAACCCCTAGGTCTCTACTGATGTCATAGTATGTATTTCGTCTCATTCTGAAGTACACTGAATAGGCTAAAAAGATGTGTGAAAAGATAAATGAAAACATTTGCACAAATTAAGAGAAATGTGATTGACAATGCACAAATTTAGAAGATTATCTAAATCAGATAAAAGCTTGTAACATCTTCTAAAGTGTTAACTTTAGATAAAAATCATAAGGTCAGCGGCATAAAGTAAGAACTTAGATTTGATGAGACATGACGAAGTGTCATTGAGAAACAAATTAAAGAGCAGAGGCTCCTGGAAAATATACTTTATAATAAACCTCCCGGTGCCTGAAATTAAAAACCACTGGGGCTGCACTGGGCTCTCCAAGGGCTCAATTCTTTTTCTATGAAAATTTGAAATGAAAAGTTTTATAAATGAAATAAATGTTAAATGAAAAATTTTATAAGGCAAATATTTTTCAATTAAGATTTTCATAGAACAAGAATCCAGTAATAATGTTTGACACTTTAGAAATGGCTTTCGGTGAGAGAAATTTGTTCACCGAATTGTTAAAAAATGTGGTTAATAAAGTAATAATATTTTTGTCAATCATCGAACTGAAATGCCGACGGAAGAAACATGATAAACACTCATGACTAAAACTAGATACATATTCTTATTATACTCTCCAAATCAACGCATTACCACTGCAAATTGAATTCCTAAATCCTTGAAGAATTATTTCAGTATAATACTGAAAAGGGAGACGTTAAAAAAATACTGCTAAAAATTGATCAAAAAATATATTTCATTTTTGGAACCATAACTTATTTACTATGAAAATTATTAGTTGCTGGTTATATTCGAAAAAAAAAAAACTTAAAAAAATAGTACTAACTGGCTAGCTTTTCTAGATGTTGTTTGTTTACTTTTTACAATATTTTTCCTAAAAAGAATAAAACCTATCATATATCCAGGCGGGACAAGAAGAAGACTCATATCAATGAGTGCACACCGATTCTAATAGCTCAATAATATGGGACCCGCCCAGTCCGAACGGCGTGTCTGCAGGGCTGCTCACAGAGAACAAGATACAATTTACGAAAAATTAGAAAAACACAATATTTAGAAGTTTCTTTCGATGTTTCATTAATTTTTGAACTTAATGGTCCTCAAATACGATTCCCTAGATTGAACAATAAAGAAATAGAAAAAAATTCAAAAAATTTTCACCTAATTGTGTTTCAACAAAAACCGAAAGAGAATTGATGGGGAAATTTTTCACCGTTTTGAGCAGCCATGGTCTAAAGACACCACTTGTAGAGAAGTTTCACATGGCTGAAATACTCAGTAAATATCGCCAACATTACTGAGGGGTATTTTGCCACCGTTGACAATTTGATGTTGCTCGACCTTCAGCGTGCAAGGCGGGTGTGCATATCATTGCACCACGAAGGCACCTACCTTACTCTCTGAAAAGAAATAACGGAGTAAATCTTACTGGATGTTATACGTTGGAAAATTATGTGACTTCTGTCAAAGTTAAATATATTAATTTGTTCACAAAAAAAACTTAATGTATGAATATAAAATTATTTGAATTTCTTTTTGAGTTTGATTAAGACTTTATCTCTTTTTAAAAGAACAAATGGAGCCCTGAAAAGGGCTGTGTGTTGTCTGGTAATAATTTTGATGTTACTTTTAGTATAGATCCATAAATTGTTGTATTTTTTGGGTATCCAATTATCAAAAGTTTGGCAAGTTGTTTGCTGAGTTTTCAATTTGTGGCATAATTATCTATCACATAAAATGGCAAGAAATTGTGGTGACTTTAGTTTGTAGTTTTAAATAGTCCAAAAATTGTGTTGTTTCCATAGGTAATAAACAGGCACACGTAATATCACTGCTTCAGTAGTCGTTATGATATTTTCTAAAAAGAAAAGAATGAAAAAATCTTGTTAATAATCGACAATTATAAAGAAGACATTTGTATGTTTTACTAAGAACCGAAATTAAGAATAACAAATAGAAATAATTAATAAATATTTACCTTTTAATTACGTTGCCTCAAAGCCAATGTTAAGTCTCATTCGGGGTATTTGGCAAAAGGAGGTTTCAAAAAGGTGTTTATCAAATCATTTTTTCAGTTCATCATCATTTATAATGTTCTTTGAGAATCTTCAAGACGGGTCACAATTCCAGTCTTCTTTTCTGCATTTTCCGCTAAGTCATTTATCGACTTTTTGCTAACTCTGCTACGCTTTTTCGAAGCATATATCCCACTCCAATTTTGATCGCACATAATCTCTCTCGTTTGCCCTTTTGTTTGGCACGCTCACGAGTTGCAACAGCATCGTTTTCACTGTCGCCTTAGCGCAGAGTTGCAATTCTACCCAGCTGCGAGAGTTTTACACGCACATACTCTCTTTAATCGCTTTGGGTTACTCTCGAAATTAAAATCAACACTCTTTTCGTGGTTTAAAAGCAGGGAAGCAAGCGAGCTTCCTGTTACGGTATGATTGTTGTGGTACAACGGCAAATGTTTCTAAATGTAGACGGTGTAAGAGATTGACTGCATAGTTGTATGGAAATCATAAGTCATAATATTGGCTTTTAAGACCGAGTTGTCTTCTTTCTTTTGTTGCGCGCTTGTTCCGGTTGTAGCCAACTAAAAGAGCGTTGTCCCTTGGTTAAAAACAGAAATCATAATTTCGTGGCTGACTCCGAGAGCGAGGCGTTACTGCCGACGAAATTATAGCAAAAACAAAAAATATGTTTTTCTCACTGTTTCCCATAATAGAAATGAAAAATAAAAACGAAATAAGTTGGAGAGCGTTTTTAAGCGGTTTTCTCTTTCTTAATGCAGAATTGGCGTAAAGCGGCTAATGAATTGGAAGTGGTCAGATTCTCCGGGGAATCGAGTTTGGTACTAAGCAACGATGATGTATTTTGTGGTTGTGGGCGACTGCTGAGACTCGATGAATTTGTGGTACTGCCCAGTGAATCAAACATGGACGAGAGAGCATTCAAAGAGTCGCTGGGATATTTCTTCTCTCCTCCATCGTATGATTTAATACTTGAGGCTGGGGACTTTGGTGTCATGGAGCGATGACTATCGGTGGGGCTGCGTGGTGGTAAAATGCGAGATTGTGGACTAGCGGCCATCTTAGGCGACTGTGTTGGACATTCTTTGGTGTTATTATTATTGTTGTTGTTATTTGATGAGTAGTCCGTTCCGTTCGAAGTAACGCTCTCGCCAACTGATCTCTCCTTAGGACTTTGTGCACGTGCCTCATTACTGTTCATTTCATCTTCTAATTCAGCCTTGATTTCTTGCTTAATTTTTGGCACATTGTCAACAGTCAGATTAGTGGCAACATCGGAATCCATTTTTTCTGCGGACATTTCACGTTTCACTTCCATGTCGCAATCCATTTTACTTGCTGTCGAGTTGTTGGTTTCATCAGCAAAGGATTTTTCAGGAGTGGGATTTTCAATTTTTCTAGATTCGGTGTGAGTTTCGGCACTGCATTCACTGGCACTGCGCTCACTGCTGGTGTAACGGTAGTGTTGGAAATACGGATCGGATGTATCTATCAATGGTTTGTTGTAGTCGACATTCTCATCGATACCCAGACGCTTCAATATATTGGAAGCCACAGGTGAGGTATTTTTAGTGGACGAATTTGAAGGACTGGTAGCTGGCAAGCTGGTGTGACGAGGTGGTGTATCAAAACTGGTGGTAAACATTTGCTCAATGGCACTAAGAACCGAAGAGGAGCCAGTGTTAGGCTTCTGTGCACCATTTTTGGGTTCTATTAAATCTGGAGATTTAGTTTTGTTAAGTACATTTGATGCAGACATAAGATTCTTGGAAGACTCATCTGGTTTGATGCCTGAAATATATTGGCGCATACGTTCGGCAAACAGAGCAGCTTCGGTTTTGTCTGGTCCTGGACCCATGCCAGGGCGTTGCATTTTCTGCATTTCCATTTCTTGCTCCATTTGATCTTGAGCTCCTTTCATCTCCAACAGCTTACGTACAGGTAAGGATTTTTCTCTCTTTTTGGGAGCTGGTCGCTTACGATTGCCGGCGGCACCACCCATAGATTGCATTAAAGGTTCGGCATAGTGATTATTTTTGGCCATGTGATTGCTTAAGTCACCCAGTGAATTGAATGCTTTGTCACATACTTTGCAGGTGAGCACAGCACTTAAAGTGCGGCTCTCTTCGGAACTCAAACTTTGGCCTTCTTTATTTTCACCTGACGCTGAATTTGGTGTCGATTTCATTGAGATCGTTTGTTCTTGCGACAAAATATTGGTGTAGTGCTGAGTTTCCTGCATATGTTTAGTCATTTCATTTAAAGAACGGAAACTCTCACCGCAGCGCATACACTTTAGTATCTGCATGGCTTGTTCAACACCCTTGCCCAACCATACATTTTGACCACGTACCAATTTGCGGGGAAGTGGTGTGGGGGGATCTCCACGGAATTGGAATGCATTTTTGGCAGCTTGCGATGGACCATTATTGTTGCCCTTATTGTGAGGTTGCCGTAGATGGTTTGCTCCTTGAGGCGGTTGGGAAGGTGGCGGTGGCCTTTCATTTGCAGTCGGCAAATTTCCAAAAGGTGGAACATTGACGCCACAGTGTTTGCTGTCTTTCATGTGAGTGGTTAAAGCTTCCAAAGTCGAGAAACTCTGTTTGCACCATACGCATCGGAACACAGAACTTGCGACACCCTTGTTCTGCCAGTGTGACTGCCAGATATTGTGACGGGTTTTGGTAATACCTTCGCTAGCTGGAGGTGGAGCAGCATTACTGGGAGCTGCTACAGGTGGCTGAGGTGCTACTGGTTGAGGTGCATTAGTTTGTGTATTGCCAGCAGTGCGGGAATTTTTCTCCTTGCGTGGCCCCTTAACGATATCAGACATTTTCTCTAAAGGATCTACAACTAAATCACTTTTGCCATTCCAATCAGGAAACTGTCCAGAACGGAAAATATTGGCAGCAGCGACGGCAGCCAAATATGGATTAACACCGGGCATCATAGGGTTGGGAGGAACAGGTTGGGCTGCTGGAGCCAGGGGTGGACTGTCAGATTTAAATATTTTCTTAACCTGTATTTGGCCCACTGAAGAATCTGTTTCGGTTTCATCTTCAGCTGAACGTTTACGTGTACCACAAGACAAATCTAAAGGATTATTGCCATCATTGACCTCCTCGTCTTCCTCTTCTTCGTCTGATGCGGCTGGTTCAGCTGATCCGGAACGGGCAAAGGGATTTGTACGAAAGTCTAATGCTTCTGAGTGATTACTCGAAGCAGTGGGAGAAGCTTGAGGTGGTAATTTGAAAGCAGCGGCCTCTGGTGGTATGGGTAATGGTAAACGAGGTCCCGCCCCCAAGGGAAAACCGTACTGTTGAGCGGCAGCGGCCACCATGTGTAAATAAGCTTCCATGGATGGTGGTTGGGCTGGCAGATTTGGAATGGCTGGGAAGGCCCCAGGTGAAGTTGGCAGGGGTAAAACTCCAGCTGGCGGTTGGCTTATATTATTCTCACGATGATCTTTACCGTTCTCAGAAGAATTTGATTCATGTGATGGACAACGTTCACTGGAATTAGCAGAATCGGTAGAACGTGGACGTGCGGTTGGCAATGCTCTGTAAACAAAAATAAAAAACAAAACGTTATTAGAATGGTAATAAATCGTAAAGTCTATCGAAAAAATGAGAGGAAAGGTAATAAATACTACCTCCTACTCGTATTATGAACTAAATATAAACGGCTGTCACTACATGAAAACAAACTACCTACAACCTACCTACCTACTATAATGGCAAACGAAAAAAAAAAACGTCACACATCATATGTATGTGTGTGTAAGATCCCATTAACTTTTGAAAAATGTTTTCTATCACCACTAAATGATTTCAACTAATCTTAAAAATAGCTCACAATATGTCAACGTTTTTATTTGTTATGCAAATCAAGCGAGACGACAACGATATAAAGCAAAAAATCATATTGCTATGTATGTATGTTTGTATTAAAAGTATTTTTTATTATTATTAATCTTCATTTTCATCATATATTTTCTCGCACCCAACAGAGTGCGAGGCATAACACAAGGCAACAAACGCTGTCACAGAGAATGTATGAATCGATCATTGCATAAAAGCGCATTGACAGTGGATACAGAAGATAATTGAATTAAAGGGTCAAATTTTCGGATTCTAGAAAGTACACATACATAATTGATTTTTTAATAAGTTATTAGTTACAAAACTGCAAAAGAAATTCAGCATTTTATTATTTTTTGTAAACTATTTTGATCCACTGTACTACTGTCATCTTAATAAAATATTGTTCAACAATGGATATAAATGCTCAAAAGATCGTCTAGATCAATGAATGACATGAGACATTTTTGTTTGCAATGAACCATATACTGGAAAATAATGTTGGAGACGTTTCAAGATATAAAATTAAAAAAAAACAACAACAACAAAACGTTAGATGAGGTTGACGTTTGATGGAGGTTTTCAATCAAATTGATGACTAGTACTATATTATGACTCATATTAAACTGAATAAAATAATAATGATATGGAAATATGTTGTAATTCTAAATGTTTAAATATTTGATGAACATTACATACAAATCTAATCTCTGTCAAAGTTGATTGTGAAATGTATGATCATATGACATATATTTCGAATGTTTTATATAAGTTTTAACTTCGAAGGTAATGATATATGTGTTTTGTCAATTGAGAGGATTGAATGATATATGATATTGAATGTTTCAATGGGGTAAATTTAGTGGCAGATGAAAGCAATACAACGATCCTCAAGTTCCATACTTTTTGGAGAACAATTGATACAACAGATAAACTTGCTTTAATTAAAATTCTTTCAAAACTTTCTTGGATAAGGAATACTATTTTACTTCTACACCCCATGACGTATAAATTATGAAAGAGTAAGATCGGAAAACCATCAAAAATGCTTTAAACTATAAAAATATGAAATCGGATTTTAGAAAGACTACGCAATTTTACTCACTAAAAACTTGACAATTGTTTGCTGCCTATCTTAACAAATTAGTTGTCACCATATCAATGAGATTCGTTTCGAGAATCATTGCTAATGAAATTTTCACATTTGCAAACAATTTGTATATGTTCTCAATTCATTTTCAATGTTTTCATTTTTTACATACAAATTTAGCTGTGGGGTGCAATTGAATAATGTCTCTTTGCTTTGATGGTGTAAAACAAATTTGCTGTTGGTGAGCAACATTTTTATGTGTCTATATTTTTATGTATATATGTACATATAACCATGTCAACATGTCTTTTTTCATTCACTATCATATCATGGCTATAAATCATATATTTTTCGCTGCAATAGCAAATTAGTATCATATGTCAATATCACTGCTATTGGCTAATAATAATGTGTATGGATTTTTTAGTATAATAATTTATATTAAAACTATTAATAAATTTATTGGTTATAAGGTCATACGCAAAACGAAATACTAAACAGTCAAATCTTGTCAGACATTTAGCATAGAGAATAAAATTTATGGATATAGAATGAATGAAGGATAGATAGATATTTTATATAGATGGATAAACGGGCGGACAAGGCATTGAAATGTTCCAAATTGCCAATATAACATAAAAGTTAAGAAAGATGTGTGTCAGAAAGTCACATGAATATTAAAAAAATAAACACACATTGAATTATTTATAAAAAACATAAATTAAATGTGGCAAGTCAATGTAACAAACTATAATACATATTAAACCAACAATTGTGATTATAAAAAAAAAAACTAGAAACAAATAAAAATGTATATTGGAAAATTTTACAAATGTTGTTTTACAACCCCATAATTATTTAACACTGCCGCAAATGCTATCAAAACTATCCATCCACCAATTCTAACATGGCGGTTTGTAGTTTTTTTTTCAATGGTGGTGTGGCTCTAACACAGTTTTAAAGTGACGTTTGGTGGTTGTAGATCAATTATAGTCTAATATGCATGATCTTTACTGTAGTACTGTGCAATAAAACTGTCATTTCGTTTAGAATGAAATGAATGGCATAAATAATGATTGTTTATGATATATCACTCACTCACTCCCTATCGACTATGGCTTGGTATTAAAAATGTACATATACGAATTTATGTATGTGGGGAGGGGTAATGATTAAATGACAAAAACAATTTCATTTAATTAATTTGAATTATTAGAAATTTCCAAATGAAACGAATATATATTTAGAGAAGTATAAATTTATAAAAAGCTAGACAATGTATATTGACTGTTGATAAGAAAAAAATGGAAAAGAAGACTCGTGTTGAAAAATTTATTATACCTATCTGTAAGAAATGTCAAAAATTTGATTTGACGGCGTTGAAATTATAGTTTTCAAAAATATACACTAATGTGACGACATGATATAAATAAAAGTGTTTATAATGGAACAAAATAGTATCTGATTGTTCTAATATAGAACTTGTTTGATTATCTACCAAAATATTTGTATATTTGATTACAAAATCGTATTGTAAGAAAGAAGTTGATGACACTTTTCATTCTACCACAAAAGAAAATGTGGCTTGTAATAATACTTTTATATATAAGCCTAATTATTTTATTTGCATAGAATTGGTTTATCCCTTTTTGGTCCTTATATTGTTCTTCTTCTGATATTTGAAATGTTAGGTCTGATATGCACATTTCTCTAAGTATTCAATTGCAACATTCCTCATATAGCTCTTTACATAATTGACTTCTGAACAGATCTTCAGTAATTATAACAATTTTCAAACCAAAGTACCGCTTCAGTATTTCCTTCTTTAGCATTCTTATTAGGTCTAATTGAAATCAGTGAAAACAAATATGCACCAAATTCGCTAATTTTATCGCGAAAGGAAACGTTTCTTGTAATAAAATATTTATTTATCAACCTAATTATTTTATTATTCTCAAAAGTTAGTGCTGCTATAACACATACCTTAATACGTACTATTTCGGAGTGACCCTACTATTAAATAGAACGAATACATATATACATGCATACATACATAGAAAATTCTCTTTTAATTATAATTTTTATAAGTACGATAAAGTGATATTTTTAAATGAATATTGAGACACGGGAAATTGCGACTTTTTTATTACTTTGTGAGGGTTATTAGGGAAATAGTTGTAGATGTTTGTTTTCAAATACATTAAATTATTATTATTAATTATTTTGATTAGTTAACCAAGCTGGATTTGAATCGAAAGCGGCCTATAGCTACAGGAATTTACTGAGTCATTTCCAGTTTATAATATGGGCATAACTTTATATGTTTGTTTTGGTTATATATTTGTTTACAAATAATAAAAAGATATTGACAGGTGATATAGTTTGTTTCTTAAACATAGCTTGAGATACAATCGTCACTAAATCATTGTTTTTCGGGACTAATGAAACGATTTCATAATTACGCGTTTAACACAAAATGTCGACTGACATTTACATGAAAATTATTAAGTTCACAAAAAAGAAGCAATACAAAATGTCCTAATTTTTTTAAAGATTTTGAAAGAAAACTTTATGATACATTTACGTTCTGAAAAATAATTTAAGAAAACCCACTCAAATTTAAAGGAGTAGGAATATGATTCAAGTTATGTATTTGATTATGCTACTACTATTAGTTCACTTGAACTAAATATAAAGATTTGGAAAAGTGACGAACATGAAATATCGTAAGAAAATTTATTCTAATTTAAAGGAGTAGGAGCATGAATCAAGTTATTGGTAGCTGTTACTGCAATTATTTCACTTGAAGTAAATATAAAGGTTTGGAAAAGTGATGAAGATTTTGCGATATTAGAAACTATGCTCTAATACCTACATCAAGATAGCTTTAAAAACTTTTGTGAGATAAGTAGCAATGGTTTGAAAGATTTGTCTAAAATATATTTTGTGTTTTCTTTTAAAATAATCTGACTTTAATAATTTAGTAGTTTTTTTTTTGCTATAGTGCAAATCTGGACTTTCAGGCAAATAATTAAAAATTTTACATTTTTAAACATTTTCAATGCAAATTACACTTTTAACGTTCAATTCTTTAAATGGGAATTATATTTAAAAGCTAATAATACATGGAGAGATAAACCAAGTTTGACTCATAAGTTTGTATTTACCTGCCAAAAAATAAATAAAAGCAATATAAGTGACTGGCGACAATTGCAAAGTGATACAATATCTAGTCGGGAGAAATATTTTTTAGAAACCGTTCTGAATATATAAAATAGATGATACAACGTGGCTTGTTACGCCGAATATACCGATAGAGGAATTCTCGAAAGCAATTGCGTGGTCAAGGCAGAACTTGGGGATACAGAAGGCGAAGATCAGGACGAAACTAGCATAGTCCCTTCGACCAAAGGTGCGCTTAATGCGGATATATCGTATTCAACACAATTTAGAAATTTTGTCTGATAATGTTAAGATTAGAATGAAAACCTTAGATCTTACATAAAAAATTAAAGCAAACAATTTGTATGTCTAGTTTTTATTCATTGCAAAGCAAATTTTTTTCATTGTTATATCAATTTAAGAGGTTATCCCTAGTTGTGCAGACCAAAAAACTCATTTTTCATGATTTTTTTTCAAAGAAACTACCAATATTTGTATAAAAGCGTTTTGGGGAGCTAACCCTAGTTCGAAAACGGAAGGGCTGATCTTCGTATATTTTTGTTGGTTTTTTTAAAACTTAATAATCTTGTCTTTAATCGAAACAGATTTTTAAAAAATGTAATTTAACAAAAATTGTGAACTGTACAAATCAAAATTTCTATTTTAACGAAAAAATAGACCGTTTTTCAAGCAAAAAATTCAAACAATATGTCTTGCTTAAAGACAGGCTCACCAAACCATATGAATACCGGCCAATTCGTTTTCGAGCTATCGTTGGCACCGACTTAAAAAATGTCATTTCGAGAGAAACGCGTTTAAAGTTTCTAGCTACATACAAATCACAATAAATTGCTACTTTCCAATGCTCATATCTCAGTCAATTTTGCTCCGACCAATTTGAAATTTTTGCGGCATACTCTACGATTTTTTGAAAGTCATAAGTAGGGGTAAACCCTTAAAACAAATTTCTGCAAACGCGAGTCGGTAATATTATGTTATGAATTCATATTATGTTAATAAATATTTGCATTTATTCCATTTGGCACTAAAATCTTAAATCGAAACTTTAAAATAAATACAACAACTGCCCCTAAAGTTCAATGATTTAGACTATGTATTTGTTTGTAAAATCAACACTAAAACTTACTAACATAAAACAAAACTTGAATCATATTGGCTTTAAAATATATTGGCACAATAAACAAATACCAAGAAATAAAAAATCGGCCCAGATATTGGTACTAAAATCTTAAATCTAAACTCTAAAATAAATACGAAACACAGATTTCTCTACAAGGGTTTTTTTTGAAAACCTACTAAAAGAAAACGAATATGGAATCACATTCTACTTTACAACTAAACTTAATTCATTGGCTTGAAAATATATCGGCACACATAACAAACACCAAAAAAAATCGACCCAGATAGAAAATTCTAATCTACAAATACCGATTTTCCAATAATCATTTAATGTGGATAATATTCCATTTTATATTCTAACATACATATTGTTAATGTGCTGAATATTAAAATAAAATCAATTTATAATGACAAAAAAGTGTTGGTCTCTTGAAGGTCGTTATGAACGAAATTTACTATATTCATTTCATAAATTGGACATTTTATAGCTGTTTTTTCACGCGATTGATAATATTAACGATTTATTTTCTAAATCACCTTATGTTCGCTTTGATTTAATTCATCAAAAAAACTGTCCCTTAATTTGCTTAGGTTTTTTTATTTACGCCCACCGCAACACATGACAAGCAGCCCGCCACAAAACAAAAAAAAAAACAATGTTGCTGAAATGTTTTTTTCTTGAAGGCAAACAAACGGTGAAACCGATTCTGTTTTTTTCAAATCGTCTCCCCCACTTAGCAGCTAATTTATTAATACCTATATGATTGTTTCAAAAGCAACAAATACAACATTCTAAGAATAATATTGACGTTACTAATCTTATTCGGATATATAAGAAAAACATATCAAATCAACAAAAATTTTGATTTATTTTGACAAAAAAGCAATAAAAATATAAAATTGTGAAGGGGAGAGAAAAGCAAAGGAGACGCAACTTACCCCGCATTCAATGCCTGACGATAGATTTCTAACATTAAAGCTTCGTGCAGCATTTTGAGATGTTTGTTGTTGTTGTTTGTTCTTGGTGAAATGAATTTATTATTGTTGTTGTTGATGTTTTAGCCTTCACTCAAACTTAAGGCAAAAATTAACACACAAAATTAATATAATTTTTTTGTTTTTGTGAAGAAATTTCAAAATTTGAAAGAAATTTGCTTTTCTTTTTTAATATTTTTAAACAATCATAAATTTCAATTTTTTCGGTTTAAATTTATAATTCTTTATGTGTGTATAACAGAGGTGGTCTTTTGCTCGAATGATGATTTTTGCTCCTGAAGATTTATTAATGTTGTTTTGAGTTTTTCTTGTTGTTGTTTTTCTAATATATTATTTGTGTTAATATTTAATAAATTATTGTTGTTGTTTTTTGTTTGTTTTTTTTTTTTGCACTATGTACGCGTATAATTGTTGTTGGTTTTATTAAAACTAGTTTTAGTTGTTTTTGTTTAAATTTTTAAGAAAATTTTATTTTGTTTTAAATTTAGAAAATATTTTGTTTTTTGTTAATTTTTTAAATTTGTAGTGGGTAGTTTTGTTGGTTTTAATTTAATTAATAATTGCAATGAATCGTATACATTCGGTTAAATATTTAAGGTATTTTTTAGGTTTTTTGTTTACATCGAATATTTTGTTGTTGTTGTTGGTTTTCTATATGTGAGCAATATTTGTTTTTAATTTATTTTTAGGAAAATATTTTAATTTGCACTCTACGTTTAGGGTTTTTTGTTTTATTTAATAACTTAATAAATAATTTATTTTTGTTTATTTTTTAATAATTTTATTTAAATATATATTTCTAATTATTAATTTGTATTGATTTTTGTTGCATTTTACGTATACTTTGTTAACGAATTTGTAATGTTTTTTTATGTTGAGGTTTTCCTTATTTTCCGCGTTTTGGGGAGAGGGGACACATGGAATTTGTTTGGTTGCATTAATTATTGAATTAATTTGGGATTTTTTGTATCAGTCTTGGATGTTGGTTGTTTTTTTAAGTAAATTTATTTTTCCATTTCTCTGGATTTTCATTTATTTCTGTCAATTAAACGTTTTGTAACATTTGACTAGATATGAATTTTTATTCATTGTTTTTATTTATTTTGAAAAAAATAATTTATCACATCAACACAAGTTCACGTTTGTTATTTTTTTGTTCTTAATAGCAGCATTCTTTTATGCTGTTGGTGTCCACTGAACTGAATGACAATAACAGAATTGTGAAAGAAACACACACAAGTCTTTGCGAGTTTGTTTGGATTTTTTATTTAATTTTTTTATTCGGTGTTTCTCAAATCTTGTTTTGTGCGTGTGGCGCGGTGGCGTATTTCCGTTATGGCCAGATAACCGTCGTTAACCGTTTGAGAGTCAAACAGCGAATGTCGTCACTTAATCACAGAAAACATTCAATGCTGTTCTGGTCTGCTGCGCTGCTTTCAATGTTGACGTTGATGTTGTGTGTGCGCGCTCTGTGTTGACTTGTTGTTATTGTTCGATGATATGTGTTGTGTTGTGCGGTTCAACACACAATAACAACAAACGGAAAGAAAGAAGACTGAATGACTGACAATACTCAGGCTAACAAAATCCTCATACCCTGAGGTATACTCTCGCACACTGCTCCCCCTCTTTCACTCTTGTGACAAGAAAGGCTCATCAAAAACGAAGTTGTGTGATGATGATGCTGCTGCCACCACTGCTACAGCTACGTTGCGAGATGATGATAAAGATGAGTGGAGCACACGATGTCTCAGAAACCGAATAAACGAAGTTTGATGAGACGTGCGACAATAAGAGTGAATGATGCTTTCTTTGTGCTCTGCTCTCGTCACTTCTTGTGTGATGCTTTCTTTGTTGTTGCTGCTGATGGCGATGGAGTTGTAGCACAGAACATTGAATTGTTGTTGGTGTGTGCGTGTGTTTCTCGTTTCGAATGTGTTGCTTCCTTCAGTTTTTCATGCAGCTGATTGACCCCTCTTTTTGTTGGTGGTTGGGGACATGTTTTTTCTGGCCACTTTTTCTTGATTTTCGACAGGTTTCAATTGAAATTGAAGAGTAACAGTTTAGCACGCGTATTTAACCATACGTTTGTCTCTGATTTTTCTTCTCAATTGCAGGATTAGTAAGGCGTCAAAAGGCAAAAAACGCTCTGTTAATGCATATGAACGAAGTTTGTTGAAAATGAATACCTTCTCGTTGTGCTGCTGTTTGCGGCGAAAGGAAGGAGGTAATATAGTGTTGGCGCTTAGTATGCGGGCTTTTATTCAACACTTGTGTTTTGGTGTATGTGCGTTTGTTATGCGTGCAACTGCTGTCAATATGATTTCAATCATATGTAGATGCTGCATAAAGTCTGCAAACATTGAGTCACCCATCAAACATAAGATTTTCAAGTAATTCAGTTTGGATTTGTTTATAATAAAAATTATGTTTTTTTTTTTAATTTTGTGGAACACGCAAAAATAAATTTAAACAATTTTTTGTTATTTTAATGTCTTTTAAAATTATTGAACAGTTTTTTCACTTTGGATTTTACCGTTTGGTGGTAGGTATTTGTTTAACAATCACTTTTCATTATAAAACGTATTTTCTGTTTGAATAACCATGCACAAATTACGCCCGTATTACAATTTCTTTTGCTAACACATTTTGTCAAATATTTACGTCGTTTTCGGTTGATCGAATTTCGCATTGATTTATTTCAAAAAAGCATTTCCGTTGTATATTTCTACTACATCCGCTTTGTTTAACGTACGCGTGATGTCTAATAATGGCAAATGTTTTGGCCAGGCTTGTTGGGTCCATCAAATTATCAGCACGTTGTGGATTTCCAACCAAATGTATGAACTTGGTTCTCAAATTCGTATTCGAATATCAAACTGTTGTTACTGCGCCAACTCCGTACCAACCATTGTGGGTTACTTGATAACACAAAACTCTTCAATGTTTCCCGTTAAATAACTTTAGATTGAAAGTTTTTCATCAAAAGAAAAACCTTGGACATGTGACGGCACATTTCTTACTCGTACATTTGGAAATTCCGTCGTCTGTTGTCACTCCCTATTTATTACGCAGACCGACTCTTTAATTTACAAGTTGTAAATTTTGCTCTTTCAAATTCCTTGCAGTAGGAGAAATAAAAGCTTTAAGGGTAACGGCCCTTTAGTCGAAAATTAAAGATATTGAAAAAGAACACAAAATCAAAATTCACGGCGGCATTTAAATTAACTTTTCAAAAAAAAAAAACCGCTTCAAATACGTATGATCTCACGTATTAAAGGTTACTGGGAAACTAAAAAATCTCGTAAAAAGCTGCTGTATGGACTCTTAATATATTCAAATTTAACAGGTTCTCGTTTAAAAAATACGTCTTATTAGTACTCATATTCCCCTAAAAATCCAATTAGTAATTAGTAGAAAACCAGAAAAAATCTCTTAAATATATAAAGAGAAAGTTGTGCCAGTATTCTCTTGATCAAAGTCTTATTCAACAAAATGTATATTGCAAAAGAAACATTAGTGGATTCTCTTAAATTATAGGATTTGCTGCATAGAAATCTCTTTCAAATATAATGAGAACTTTTAACTAAAAGAGAATGAGAATAAGTGCTATTACCCCTCCAAATTCTCTCATATGTTTCATTTCACTTATTTATATCTGTTGCTGCCTCTTGCTTGTTGTTGGGTATGTGCGTGTGTGTGCGAGAGTCAGTCAGTCAGTTGTTTACCATTTTGATGAACCATTGATGGACTGTTGTATTAACAGCTGATGCTCATTTAATTTATAAACGGAAAGACAAGGATAACTAGTTATGTTTTTTCATGGCTTCTCTTTTCGTCTTGTAACAAAACTACTTCTCCTGCCAAAATCATGAGTAAATAATTAGTACATATTTAATAAAGATGACATTTTTCTAGAAATTTCCTCTATGACAATGTTAATCAATCAATTTTGACTATTCATTCCGGACAAAGCCCTATATTAGACTATTTTATATTTTTTCCTTTAGTTGAGAGTCATCTGAATTGTTGTATTACATAGAAAATCTTGAATTAATGTATATACATATGTATTTATTAAGCATCGTCTTAGTCATTTGCAAGTTTATACTGACTGACTGTCATTTCAATCATGAAATTAAGATTTATGACAGCTCAAAACAGACGACGACTAGCTGATGCTAAAGAGACAGCACAGCACTCATTGTCTTCTCAAAAAATCTACATCGCTTGCGCTCTTCAAACATGCAGATATTCTATCTCCTTTTTGAAAACCATTCACTCATTCTCTCTCATTGAATTAAACAACATATGGCAAAAAAGCTCACCCAGTGCTCATTTTAATTGTTTGATTTTGCTTCTTTATTTTAATAGAATGACAGTTTTTAAAAAACAAATGCTCTCTGCTAATGCGATGGGTCCTTCTGCTCCAATAGTTACTCTCTCCACAAAACAAGAAACCGTCAAGTGTTGAACTGCGATACGTGTATTGGGGTTATTGTTGCTGCTGCTTAAAAGTTTTCATTTCATTATGTTGATTCCCCGACGGTGATTGCAATGGACGATTGTCGTCTGTCGATTTATTGTCTCATTGTATAGTATGAAAATCCTTTGTATATTGATTTTGTTACATACATACAGTTACTCCCAGCTTATTAAGAAAATTTGCAATATTTCGGCTTTTTTAAAACTGAGAGTGAAATAAAGTAATTTTTTATCAAAGGATAAGCTTACAGATAAACATATATTGGATTATGCTAAAAAATCTACCCCCATCGGAAATAAAAATTAAAAGATTCGTGCTACTCCAAAAATCCTACTCACAGCCTAAATGATGCAACCCATTTAAATTAATCTATAAGAACTAGACAGCGGAATTTTATGAAACCCCTTTATTTGGTCCGATTCATGTCAAATTTTGGGACTGGTCATATTTTAAGCTTCTGATTAAATTGCAATCGAAACCTATGACATATGCAAAATGCATAAATTTTGCATATGCAAAAAATAATATATGCATATGCAAAATTTATGTATTTTACATATCGACACCTCCAAATAATAGTATGCTAAGTCTAAAAAGTGAGTTTTGCAGGAGAAGCTCTCAAAGTGTGGAATTTTTTTTGAACTTCAGTACTATGCTAAGTCAATATTTGTTCATAACTTCTGTTCGGATTGACCGATCATTACCAAAATTTGACAGAATTTAAGTTAAAGGACGTTCGACACCTCCAAATAATAGTTTGCTAATTCTGAACAGTGAGTTTTGCAGGACAAGCTCTAAATATTTGGAAATTACTTGGACCTTCAGTACTATGCTAAGTAAATATTTGTTCATAACTTCTGTTCGGATTGTCCGATTATTACCAAAATTTGACAGAATTTAAGTTAAAGGACGTTAAATATAAAAATGTAAAGAACTTGAAAACATGCTAAGTCGACTTAGCATACTATTGTTTGGAGGCGTCGATATTTTCTTATGTAAATATTTCTTATACTAATATATCAATACTATGTACAAAAATGTTTATGTTTACAATTTTTCTGTTAAAAATTCTCTTCAGAGAAGTCAGTCAAATAGAGGAATGTATAACCACAGCCACAACCTTCAATAACCGGAAATCGGGGAGGTATCGTTCTATGGGGGCTATATGAAGGCCTGAATCTAAACCGACAAATTTCAGGTGGAAAGTTTTATACCCCCATTTCGGTGGTATATTGAGGCCACTACCTCCAAAATACCGAAAATCATGAGTTACATCTCTTTGGGTTCTATATGAAGACATAGACCTATACCGACAAATTTCAGGTGGAAAGTTTTATACCCCCAACGAACACTCAATTCAAAATTTCAGCCATTTCAGTGTGATGTTAAGGCCACAACCTTCAAAATA
Source organism: Musca autumnalis (assembly GCF_047663935.1). Classification (NCBI taxonomy): domain Eukaryota; kingdom Metazoa; phylum Arthropoda; class Insecta; order Diptera; family Muscidae; genus Musca; species Musca autumnalis. The sequence continues at coordinate 84,221,273 of NW_027411755.1, read as the reverse complement.
TCGGAAATCGGGAGGTACCGTTCTATTGGAGCTATATGAAGACGTGGACCTATGCGGACAAATTTCAGGTGTAAAGTTTCATACCCCCAACATAGACTTAATACCCAATTTCAGCCATTTCGGTGGGATATTCGGGCCACAAATCCTTGCATATGTTTTTATATGGTTTTGCATATGCTCATTTTATGTGAATTCGTTAAAATATGTCAAAATATGCACGATATGCAAAATATTCAAACATTTCTGGGCCTAATTCGTTTTATTTTGTGATAAAAAAGTTTCTGTCTTATCAGATTTTCTCTACGACCATCCTAACCATATATGCATTTGCCTAGAATTCAGCTGTCTAATAATGACAAATGGTACCATATATTATATAAATCATCAAGGGTTTCCCCTTTTTTTTGACCCAGAATAGGAATTAAGCCTGATATATAGATTTATTAGTATACCTACTTGAGGTCTATAATAGTCCATATGGCCTCACACCTCAAGAAGGGCAATATTGAGGTCTAGGGAATTTAAAAGATCGCGAGTTTTATATATCTGTTTACCGCGTAGACCATCTATGTTCACTAAAAGAGAATTAATTCAAATATCACTAAAAAATGACCTTCGCCTTAAAAAGGCAAAATAAAAATTGGATCAGTTTGTGAAACTTCCCGACAGTGTTAAGGTATTCAGAACTTCACAATATCCGGTGACTGGTTAGGATTATCACTGGAATAATATCTTATGAAATCTAAAATAGCCTATTTTTTTATACCCATTATATCAGACTTAAACGGATCGAAAAGTACATGTCCTTCCATATTTCCAAAAATGGGTAAAAAATGTCAGGCCTGTGCGTTATACTAGAATCTCTAAAGATATCTACAGAACAGTGTAACAACATTGGCATATTTGATAGACTCATACCTATATTTGGGACTTGACTGTGTCAGGAATCGCCCGCTGTACTCAGAAAATGATAAATATTAACAATTTTAATAGAAAAAATTCAACCTAGTAAAATTGTCTTTGCTTATATGCTCGCCAGAAAACAAATTTCACGGTTTTGACACTTTGTGGATTTATCACAGGCCTACAATAAGTAGTAATAGGGTAATCCCTCCTATTGTCTCATAGACTCATAGCTATATTTGGGACTTGACTGTGTCAGGAATCGCCCGCTGTACTCAGAAAATGATAAATATTAACAATTTTAATAGAAAAAATTCAACCTAGTAAAATTGTCTTTGCTTATATGCTCGCCAGAAAACAAATTTCACGGTTTTGACACTTTGTGGATTTATCACAGGCCTACAATAAGTAGTAATAGGGTAAACGCTCCTATTGTCGGCCGGTTCCAGTATTCGGTTACATTTTATATAAACGTCGATAAATAAGAATACAGTTATTTTTATACTCAAACAAGACCACTTTTACATAAAATATAGTCCCCTCTAGTTCCACAATGATCTGCATGTGATAAATATAATAGGAACAACAAATTAAGTGGCCGATAATAGGAACAACAAATTAAGTGGTCGACTATTGGTGCACTTACCCTATATATAATTGTTCCACAAACATCCCATAGGGGACAAGGGACACTTCGCTCATATCAATGAGTGCACACCGATTCATATGTAGTAGCTCAATGATATGGCACTTACTGTTTAATGTCGAGTCCGAACGAAGTGTCTTAAGACACCACTTGTAGAGAAGTTTTACATGACTGAAAATACTTGCGACTTCGTTGAAAATGACACCAATTTCTAAAATGCTCCTAAAATGCTCCGAAATGGCGCGATTTGAGAACAAATTGGTCCAGAACGCTTTGATAATGATTTTAAATTAGATTACAAAAATATAAAAATTTTAATTAAAAGCAAATATGTTGTCATAACAGCTAAAATTAAAAAATGCATTACTGAACTTCAATGCATTTGGTGCGGAAACTTTTTTCACGATAGAGAAAAATTGACGCCGTATTTCATAATAGTTTTCCATGCTCTAAACGGCTATGTGGTGGTATTTTTGATATTTGCAAAAAAGTGCAAAAAGTTATAACCCTAATGTACATGCATATTATATATTTATACCCTACCCCACTATGTGAGGAGGGTATTATAAGTTGGTTTTGGCCAAAAAGTTTGTAACGCATCGAAATAATGGTCGTAGGCCCATACTTATATATACAAAAATGAAGAAGCCTATTGATTTTGGTGATGGTCTGACAATATTCAGGGGTCGGAATTGGCAAAAAAACTTATTTGGAGAAAAAGTCAAAGTTTTTCTTCCAAAGCGAATATTTCAGCTTCTGTAAGGGGCATACAAAAAACAAAACCTGAAAATGAAAGTAGAAAGTATCACCTTTCTATCGATGTAAAGTAGATTGCAGTAGGTGGTCAAACAATAATCGCTAATGAAACACAACTTTTCATTTTTGCGAGTTTAATTATAAGGACGAATATCACAACTTTGGCTGGGGACCTTCCAAAAGCAAAGTCTGACTATGCAAGTAGAAAATCCCATCTTTACAACAATGCAAAGTTGGTTGGCGTAGGTGGCAAAATAGCGGAGATATCGCAATAGTCGGTTATACATCCCATTTTTCCTTTTTTTTAATCACGCTACAGGTCCCATAGAGGAAGAAGCATATTGAGTGTTTGGCCCATTCCTACTCTTGAATAATATCCGACCATCAGGATAATATTCAAGATTCGGAATGGGCCAAAAACGTATGTGAACAAAAACATCCACTTTTTATTCTTTTGCGAATATCTCTGCTGTTAGTAGTCGTATTCCAAAAGAAAAGGAAAATTCCACTTTTTTTATGATGCAAAATAGGTTGGCACACACCCCACATTCCCATTTTTTATTTGAACTGTACTGACGAGTATTTAAGCTTTGGTTGAATGATTTCAGCAATGAAGACATACATTCTGAGCTTAAAAATATTCCCAATTGCTTTATCAAAATTAGTAAAATGCTTGTGATGTTGAAAAAGACGCTGGGATATCCCAATTTCCAATTTATGGAATTTTTTTTCCATTTCAGATATGTCCGCTTCTGTTGGACTTATTCCAAGGAAAGTGCTTGATAATGAAACTATACCATTTCAGTTTTAAGTGAATATAAAATGTGTTATTTGTGGTAAAATATCACAGTTATTGCAAAAGGCGCTAAAGGTAGAAACTCAATGGATTTTTGTTGCTTGCTTCACTTGCTTGGCGTGAAAGCGAGAAATTAAATTGTACTGTTTTCAATAGAACAGCCTTCAACGAAGCAAGATTTGGAATTCGTATTCGGCTTGAAATTTGACATTTCTTTTTGACATTTCATTTGACACAACACAATCAATTTTAACAACAACAATTGGCGATGACATGCTTGTTTTCATTTTAAATTACATTTTTCCGATAAATAATAACAAAAATTATGCGATGTTTGCAAACATTTTTTTGTTTACCCAAAACATATATCTGAGTGAAACTGATAATATATGGTCCTGAGCTATATCTCAAGTAAAAGTAAAATCGATTTCGGTTAATCCATTATTAGCCTTAAAATGTCTAAAAGGCGTAGTCGACTATTGACTATGCGAAAACCGGTTAATCGATTTTTCTTAATCGACTTTCGGAAGACGGAGTAAACTATTATCCGTAGTCAACCATTAGTCGTAGTCTATTATTATTCGTAGTCGACTATTAATCGTGGTTGACAATTAGTAGTAGTTGACTATTGGGTGTGCTAAAACCGGGTAATCGACGGAACTTTTTTGTATACATATAACCATCACGGATCGCATCAACAAAAACGGTCGATTATATTCGATTATAATCGGTCTTCGGCTTCGGATTAATCGAAAGTCGACTTTTAGAACACTCTCAAATAATCGACTAACAGAAAATCGAATTTTAAGTTTTTCATGAAAACCGAATAATCGAAAAACTGATTATTACATTTCACTGCGTATCCCTAATCTCAAGAGCAATAGCTGATGGAGGAAAACTTCTTCTTTTGGATTTAAAATAACTCGCCAATTTGAGTTAGAAATACAAGTAAAAAATCGGATGAAACCAAAGTCCAAGTGCTTGCACATATTACACTATGTGCAAGCACTTGGTCTGAAGACATAACTTAATGAGAGCTGTAGCTTTTGATGGTACTTGTTGGTTGTGTCGGTATTTAGAATTTATTTTGATCTACGCATGTTTGCACGGAGGGACGATTCCTTGAACCCCATTGCAGGTCTACAGCTCTGACATAGTATTGGGAAGTAGTGGGTGCAACATCAAAAAGGATTTTATTCGGTGGAATGAAACTCATTTTTAATTAAAACGGGAACACAAAGTGTTTACATTTTTTTTAATTTGGTTAGTCAACGTCTTTCCAAACAGGTTTCTTATATAATTTAGCAAGGCACATTTTCCGACACTGTTTTTGTTTCCTAACCAAAACTTTTTTTTTTGTATTTAGAAATAAGATTGATTCCTCGACTATTATTTTTGACAAAAATAACTCAACTGCAACTTGCCGGACAATTTTTACTCACTTATTTTTAGAAATTTTTTTCACCAACACAATTTTATCAATTATATATTATAACTAGCTGAACCCGGTGCGCTTCGCTGTCCTGACTACGATAATATATAAAGGAATAACTATAATTATATTAACTTTAAATGCCACAAATTTTAATACTTTAATGAACAAATAAAGGAGATAAGAAAGCGTGCTCTACCCGTTCAGTGTTGTGTATGTTTCATGAAAGAAATCGGACGATAATATATATGGGAGCTATATCCAAATCTGAACCGATTTCAATATAATTCGGCATACTAATTTGTAGTCCAAATTCCGTCAAACATTCCTAATTTCATGGAAATTAGACATACATAGCGTGTTTAGTGCATAAAATACATGAAATCGGCCGAAAATATATATGAGAGCTATATCCAAATTTATACCGATTTCAGTATTATTTCTAGACCAAGTTCCGTTACTTATTCCAAATTTGGAGACTGTATCTGTAACCGCTCGTGAGATATCAATATACAAAATCGGTTCAGCGGATTATTTTACAATTTCTCGAAAGAGATTTTTTTTCTAATTGATTTTTATTCTAATTGTTTCCGTAGCTTTTTTGCAACATTTCAAAATCACACATACTCCGATTATTAGAGCAAAACTGACAGTCAAAAATGATCGTCTGTATCCCGCTTTATATAAGCTGAATAAGAAATTAGTGATTTTAATTCTGTACACGATAGACACAAAAATAGTGAATGGTCGTAATTTACATCCAAAGGTATATTTATTTTAACCTAATATTTTGGTTTTTTGTACAAAAAATAAAAATATTTTATAAGAGTAATTAATTATTATGAATTATGCCGAGAAGGAAACAGAAACATATGCAACTTTTTAAAGCCATTTAAGGATCAACATCTCAGAGATATTTGAATGTGTAATATAACTATTCTACGGACAATTTTTAAAATACTTTTATTATTTTATGAGAGTAAAATACCTTTTTAATATACACTTAAACGATAAATTAACGATGAATTTCCCTTTATTTTACATATCGTCACCATAAATGCCCGAAGACGTAACCCACATGAAACCCGAAGTTAGTTTTTGTATGGAATCTGGAAAGCTAAAATATGTACATTGCCTGGCAAAATTTCAAGCTTCTACGCTCAAAAATAACGATAATATTCAAGAAATTGCATTTCGGAAAATGGGATAGGATTGTAGACATTATTGTCGGGCATTTATGGTGACAATATATTATATTGTATGAAAATGACAACTTACATCCACTGGATTTGCAAAATCCCGAACAGTCTAGATTTACTTAAGCATTTTCAGCATCTTATCAGTGCTGTGATTGAGAGAAAAATACATCGTTTGTACATTAAATGTCTTCAAAATTAAGACTTACCATAGATCAACATCCAACTAAGGAATGCCGGCAACCTCGATTTTAGTAATGTTTTCTATACCATTTCAAAGAGAGATAAATATATTGTAAATATTGGGTTTATATATCGTCGGTGTCATGCTTAAGTGTTCCATACGCCATTTGCCTGATTCGAGAAAAACTCAAGTTAATGTTTAAGGTCATACAGGGCAAAAATGGTGCAATAATCCAATACTTTAAAAGCTCAGTTCTACTTAACTAAACTCATAAAATATAACAGTAGTTTATTATAGTCAGATATCTGTGATAGTCTAGAAGTTATGGCCAATTTTTATAATTTCAATAAGTTGCTGAATTGTTCCATGGAATCTTTTTTTCATGTTTTTGGCAGTTTGTGTCACATGGAACACATTTTGTCACATTTCAACCAAAACACTTTTTATCAATCGTGTTCCACCTCCCTTATATGAAGTGATACTGTTGAGTTGAAAAATCAGGACTTTAAATGAAACATTTATTTTTCTCATATAAATACAATAAGGACCATTATTATATATTTCTTTAACATTTATTTAAGGGATTGCCTCCACTTATCACTATTTTTTTTGTGGTAAAATCGGACAAAACGGATTGATATTTTGCATTTCTAAGGTAACATAAAATATTTAACGCGTTTTTCTTATAATACAATTTTTTTAATCGGTGTCCACACTAGCTTCAAGTCGAATGAACGTTTTTGCGTATATTTTTGTGGACTTACATCAAAATTTTGCCTTTAAACTAGGGATTTTTTTTGTTAAAACGATTGATAAAATTTCGTTTTCATATAACAATACAATATTCAAAAATATTTGGATTTATAAACTATTATTCTTCAGTTTTTAAACCAAGTCCTTTAAAACAATTTGTTCCATACACCACATTATTCGTAACTTGGCAAAAAATGGGCAATTTTTTGTTCCAAACGCCATCATTTTTAGTGCGGAACAATTCGTTTTTGTCTCTTTTTGTTCCATACACCAAACGAAATGGATATGGAACTAATAAGTTCAAGGTTGTTTTGTTCCATACGCCAGGCCTTATGGATATGGAACAAAACCGACAAGATTTTTTGGGTCACAAAGCGGATATGGAACATACTGGCATCTGAATATCTCAGAAACTATAAGAGATAGAGAAAAACCGACCAAAAAATCTGAAAAAGCACGGTTCAAAACCTTGTAAGGTACCTTTATCTCAAAATGTCAAAAATGGCGTATGGAACACTTAAGCATGACACCGACGATATTGATTTAATTTTTGCACCGTCTGACACATAATTACACATAAGCCGGATTTTACACGTCTGAAACTATAAAATGGCATTTAAGATTTTTCGCTTCCTCATCCTGTTGACATTTTAAAGCACATTCAAATTTCAAAGGACAACATTTTTCAAAAAAAAAATATTTTAACCGCCTGTTCATGTATGTCGCACGGAAACCTGTACGAAAGGAAAGCAGTCACTCGCTTCCGTCTAAAAATGCGTTCATGTATTTCGCAAACTATCGTGCGACTGCCGTTACGTATCCTATGCGAAATACTACTAATTTGAATGTACATTTGTACAACTATGTTCCATAAATGAGAGCCAAATGAGAAATGAAAACAAAATCCACATATACATACAAATATTGGAATATGTGTGATTTGTTTTGTTTGAAAAATAAAATGTGTCGGTATTTTGAATTATTTTATTTAATTGATTTCTTCAAAATAATGAATAAAATAGCCATTGAACCGTGTCTGTAAAATTCTTATTTTGTTTCAAGAATGTGTTGCATAAATTAGTTTTAAGATTTTCGGTGTTTTTCGCGAGTTTACGTTCTACACGGCAGCTACAAAGCAAGTGAGTGATTTTGACATTCTCTTTCTATAAGAGACAGTCCTTTCGAAATACATAAACCCAAATTTAATGGAAAAGTGTACGTTTACGTGTTATTTCGTATGGCTTGTCGGTCGCATAGATTTTCGTTTCGAAGGTGTTTACATGAACAGAAAATGATTTTTTTCCACTTCCGAAGCGCAAGAAACCTTTCGGTCGACATACATGAACAGGCTGTAAATATTTGTACTCATCGCATGATTCTGGTGTTGGTGTGATATTAATGAGGGGACTATTGTATTTATATAATAATTATAATTTATTGCATTCAAGGATAGCAAGTACATTAAAAATGTACTAGAAAAATTGAATTCTAAAAAATCCTTTGAAAACATACTGTAAATTTTTCAAAAAATTTATGTTAATATCCTTTATGTAATGCAACGTTTGCCGAAATTTCAATATCCTAGCTTTGTAAGTTATTTTTTAATAAATATTTACATGAAATTCCTTAAAGGAAACAAAACCTTTTATTCTATATCAATGTGCGAGACGAATGATTTTTATTGACATTGAAAATTGTCGGACGGTGAAATCGAGATTCCTGATTTTGACTTGAAAAACTGGAATTCTTTTCATCGGCCAAAATACAATATTACTATATATAGGGTTTCTAGGTTTACAATGGTCTTTGGATGAATGAAATCGATCAAAAAGTATAAAAGTTAGAAGCAAATCATTGAAAGTGCTTCTGAAATAAGGATAATTAATTATAGTTATACACCAATGGTAGGCAATGGGGCTCCCATTTGTAATTGTATGTGTGTAAAAATTTCTCATACACACAATTTAACTAATTGAAAAAACATAGCACTCATACAATGACACCCCGTAAAGTATGCAATAGAAAAATATGTTGCCTACCATTGTTATACACCCTAGCGTATACCTACCATACACTAAATAAAAAACATTATAAATCATACGCCGCACAGTGGTTCAGAATCGTTTTTTCCTGGTCAAAATTATGTAACTTTTGAACGGATAGAGATATCTTCACAATTCTTTTTTTGTTAGACAGATAACACAATCAGATTTCCGGTGAATTATAAGCGGTCAAATTCGGTCTGTTAGTTGCAGGGGAATTCAAGGTCAAAGTTAAACTTTTGAATTTTTTACTATTTTTCATCAAAATATCAGTGTTTATGTGTATTTTATATCTTCTTAAATATTAAAAGTGATTAAACGCCAATAAATAAACTATAAAAATACCAAAAAACTAAAAACAAAAATTTCGAAAAAAATTAAAATTTTTTCTCTCAAAATTTTCACAAAAAAAAAAAAAAAAAAAAAAAAATTTAAATTGTTACAAAAATTAAAGAAAATTCTCCTTGAGTTTTCATAATACTTATATAACTCATATAAAAACTCATATACCCAAAAAAATTTAAATTTTTGTAAAAAATGGTATGGAAAAACACACATTTTTACCCATGTAATTTCAATAAATTTAAAAAAGTGTTAAACGGACGGAACGGGACGGAAACAAAAGTATATATAGGCTGAAAGAGGAGACTCTCGGACATATTTCTGTGAAAACAGAACATTGTTCCATGTTGTTCCACAAAAGTTCTAGTCCACTAAATTTGGAGTTTCATAAAATTTAGTACCTGAGGAAAAATAAAATAGCTCATGTTGTGTAAACGCTACAGTAATTTGTTAAACCGATTTTTAAAGGCCACAATTCTACCTACCTAACTAAAAAACAGCGAACACATTGTGCGCCGGTGGGGTAAAGAAATGCCAGAATTTCATAAATATATGACAATAAAATAACAGATAAGGGATGAACAATGTTAAAAAATGCTTTAGCGATGTACTAGAGAGTTCTTAATTATTGTATTGACTACAATTTATGTCTTAGTATTGGATCGAAAAAAAAACGTGACAAAAGTTTGATAAAAAACTTCAAGTCAAAATCGGAAGGCTTGATTTTCACCGTAGACGTATGGTCTGGTAGACATTTTTGCTCAATACAATCCCAGGAATCAGAAACGCGATGCGCCCCTTAAGATGTTCAAATCGCCCACCCTAATATACATATAGGCCCAGCAAAAAAACTTATTAAATAATGTGTTTTATAGTGCTTTTTGGTAGTCGTAACCGGGAGCCAAAAATACCTCGACTCCGACTTCAGACTAGTTTTTTTCACTACCCCGGCTAGACTTCTGATCGACTAAAATGTGCACAAATTTTTAACTTTTTCCTATATTTGGGCAAATAATATAATAATGGAGAGAAATAAATCGAATTTTCAATTTTTGGCTTAAAACTGACGTTTTTGGTCATAAACAGGAAAACACAATTTGAAAAAAAAATCGGTCGATGAATTAATAGATTTTTAACGAATCAACTAATAATTATGATTTTATCTATTCATAATCTATTATTTCGATAAATAATCTATTTTTTCGATAAATTCTCTCATTTGTTCAGAAAGTATTTTAACTTAAACAACGTAGAAAAATCGTCGTTCGTTCACAACGTTTTGTATGGGGAAATAAGTATATTTTTTTCATTTATTAAATCTGATCTTGTGTTACGTTTTCAATTCAAGAACAAAAAGGACATGGAAGGAATTGAGCTAGAAGGACAAAATATTCTATAAAAATTTTGATTTTTTAAAATAGTCTGGCTTAATCCCTTTTGTTGTTTTAATATTTAAAACAACAAGTTTATTAGTGGAGAAGGTTTGGCATTGTTCGCCAAGGGGTAAGGCAAGGAAGACTAGTTTCGATCCAGGCCACTAGATCTCATCAGTTCCCTTCGTTTCTTGTTTGTGGATATTCTCCACCGAAGTTATTTTTCAATAACTTCTTCAACAAGAAACTTTTTATACCCAAACATCAATCGTCAGCTCGAAGTATAAACGTAAACAAAGAAAAACCTTCAATGAGAAGTTTTTCTTTGGTAACCTAACACAACTCCGACGAAAGTGTTTACGAAACAAAGCAAACCTTCTTCCACTCGTATGTGTCGTTGATTTCTCAACGAATGCACATACCCAAATGCTGTTGTTTACGTTTATACTTCGAGCTGACGATTGATGTTTGGGTATAAAAAATTTCTTGTTGAAGAAGTTATTGAAAAATAACTTCGGTGGAGAATATCCGCAAACAAGAAACAAAGGGAACTGATGAGATCCAGTGGGGTGGATCGAAACTTACCCCTTGGCGAACAATGCCAAACCTTCTCCACTAATAAACTTGTTGTTTTAAATATTAAAACAACAAAAGGGATTAAACCAGACTATTTTGAAAAATCAAAATTGTAACAGCTATCCCAATTAAATAAACGCCACCAATGTTCTATTCTATAAAAAGATTCCTCATTCTATTTAACTGAAAATATGATCAAAATGATGAAACAATATAGCCAAAGAGAGATATCAAAAAGTCATTACATCAAAACTCCGAAACTTCAGCCATGCGTAGTGGATACACTTGTGTGGTATATTTTGGAGTTCTTACTCAATAGGGGCTTTCATTCCCAAAGGATATTTTACACCCCCAGACGTTGACTTACATTTTGTTTAACAGTGTAATCAGTTGTATTTCCCATAAAGACCATAATATCTTTCATAGGAGTCCAACAGGTCCTTTAATAGAAGATAAGGATGACGTCTCACAAAAGACAAGATGAGAAAACCAGTAGACCTTTGTGAGAAGACCAGTAAGTCTTCTGACAGTAGACTTGTAGGACTTATCTAGAATACGTTAGATGTCCAATTATTATTCGATTGTCGTAGAACTTTACTTTTGCTTGCAAAACATTAAAGGATCAATTGGACCAAAAATATTCTCGACATGAATTTTGTAAACAAATTGGAGATGAAAAGACTAGACTTCAAAGGATAGTAAATATCATCTAACTTAGTATAATATTTATTGTAATATTCAAAAAAGTTTTACAATTGTTGAAGTTGAGGATTACCATTTAATAAATCGCTAACTGTAAATATATATTATGCAATATTTATATATTTCTGTTGATTAATGTGTTTTAGAAACGATCTCATAACATGGACCATAACAAATAATTTACGTGGAAGCTGTGTTGGTGGTCATACGCAAAAATGGGTAAAAGTGTATTGAAGTAAACAAGGTTCTTTTGCGATCTTCGGTGATTTCTGGCCAAACCATGCCACATTCAGACCTGTGCTCAAAGAAAGAATTAAAGAATACCCCTTGGGCAACATGGTAACAATGTATGATTTTTGGATGTATGTATACACTGTATCCCCCTAAACTCGATGCTGACATTTTGAAGTTTTGATTTCGGTGTTTTTGAATTTTTCTTATAATTAGAGGGCGAAACCAGATAATGATCCAAACTATATGTGGGATTGCAGAGCTCATGATTCCACGTCGGTTGATCTATATCCCCTGAGTGTGCTCTGAAAAGCTTCCTAGTAAGAGGAGTCCAAAGTCGAAAAATTGGTGCGTAAATGTGCTTAAAAAACTATTTTTTCGCTTTAAAAATTGCAATTGTAACACAGGTACCTTCAAAAAAGTGATTTTAGTTTTTTACGCACCGGATCTAATGAGTCCTTTTGCGTTCGAATCCATCCACTAAAACGGCGGATACAGATACCTGGAATATAGGAAAATCTGCAAAAATATACTTTGACAATTCCGCGCATTGAACCGCGATTTTCTTTGAAAAAATATACATAAATGTAATCCTTTATATGTGATTATAATATTTGCAAAAAGGTTCTGGAGTAATATTCGTATTTAACCCAAAATAGAATGTGGTGGCACCTCCGCGGTTCTTGACGAATCTGTTTAAAATTTGTTATATTGGAGTATTTTTAATAAACGGTCACTGGAATCGGATGCGCCTTACACGCATATGTACATCGCGAAATTTTTACTCATTTGAAGGATTTTTGAATGGTGAGATGCAACTGACGGCACATTTTGGTCGCTGAATGAAACATAGATAAATGCATACATATTGATAGAGATGCACTCGCTGTATCCGAAAATCGCATGAGCCTTGATTGATTTTAAAGGATTCGAGAATTGCACGCTTTTTAACTTTTGTGTTTTTTCTTTGGTTGTAATTTCATGATTACTCTGTACTTATTATTTCTATTGCTTATCACAGAAAGCAAATATACTTTCACGATGACAAACTGTTTTCCTTGTAGAAGTTTTAGCAAAATACTTCAGGTTTTTCTATGGAAATTTAGAGAAATAGTAGAATAAATCCCAAAAATGTCTCCAATTTTTCGTATTAAACCAAAAAATATATGTATTTTTGAAATAATTTCCAACAATAAGTTTTCGTCTTTTTTTGTTGCTGTAATATGCAAGTTACAAACCCAATCTTTATAATTGTGGTCTGACATTCTACGCGTTGTCTAGATTCTGTACGTATTTTTAATTTATTTTTTAGTGATTTTTATGGACTCTGACTTAGAATAAATAAAATTTACTCCAAGATTTTTTCATTATTTTTTTATTTTTCGCGAAAATAAAAATAAGTTTAGCAAATATTTTAGCATCTACAGATAGATATCAAATGCTGTTAACGATTTATATATACATTTTATTATTACAACACAAAGGGAAATTTTAAATATTTTTTCTTTATAAGAGAATAAAACCCTCCACAACTTTTCAGCGCAGCATCCAATTTTGTGAACGCGAACAGATTTGAAACCACGATTTTTTTCTTAAATCATTTACCAAAAATAACGGATGTGCTCGCAAAAATTTTTTTTAATATTTTTTCAATGGAATTGTGAAGGAAACTTGAAATTTACCATATACTGTTTGCTCATATGTTTTCTTATAGCTTTCTTTCTTTTCGAAAAAAATTGGTGTCTCGGAGCAAAATTGCTCGACTCCGATTCACAGACTCCGACTCCGAAACCCTGGTCGTAACTACTTACAAAACCCCCTACTATTCCATTGTTTTAACAAGGGCATGCATGACTGAATAACTAGTTATTCTGTAACCAATAGGTTATTCTATGGCCACTAGAAGTTGGAGTTAATGATTCTGAATCGTTCAAAATACCGAAAATGGGAGCTATATCAAAACTTGGACCGATATATCCCATTTACAATACCAAATATAAACTTCTACCATTAATATAAACTTCTACACCAAATTATAAAGCTACATATATGTTAAATATTGCGAGCTGTCTCTTTATTTGAACAGACAGACGATTTTAAATTTATGGGGTCTCCGAAGAATATTTCGATGTGTTACAAACGGAATGACAAATTCCTCCATATTATGATTCGGGTATAGTAATAGGGAAAATCTAATTTTCCAGTTGAGACTGGAGCACATATTTTGTAAAAGAGGATACTCTCACATATAAAGGCAACTGTCCTAGGTAATAAAAAAATTAGATATTTATAATATTTTCCGGAAAATTCCTATTCATCCAAAAAATTTTTTTTTTTTTTTATTATTTCTTTATTTACAATCTGTTTTTAAAAACAATAAGTAAATGGTATAAAAAATTGGACTTCGCATGTACATAACATAATATGAATTCTTAAAATTCAACAATTTTTATATATACAAGTTATATATTTATATATAATTTATTTTATCTTCTGTAAGGGAGATCGAGAATATCGCTTCGTTTCAGTCTTGTTATTTTGTCAGATTCATCTAATAAAACTATGGCCAACGTATTTACATGGTTACTTAATCTGTTTAGGTAACTGCTAGAAATTTGGTTTATTTCTTCTTTGATTGTGTTTATTCTTAGGTCCTGATGAATATGTATGTTTTTCATGTACCATGGAGCATTCGTAATCATTCGCAGCGTTTTTGACTGGAACCGTTGAAGGATTTCTAAATTAGAGTTACTGGCAGTTCCCCATAGCTGGACACCGTATGTCCATATCGGTTTTATTATGACTTTATATAGCAGAAGTTTATTTTCTAAGCTGAGTTCTGATGTGCGTCCAAGTAGCCAGTACATTTTCTTCGTTTTTATCTTCAAATGTTGAACTTTAGTTTTTATGTGTTGTTTCCACGTTAACCTTTTATCGATATGAATTCCTAGATATTTCACGCAATCCTGTTTGGGAATGACCTCATTGTAGATATGAAAATCAGGACAGTTTCCTCTTCTTAATGTAAATGTTACGTTGACGCATTTATCGGGATTTACTTTTATGTTCCACCTGTTTAACCAGATTTCGATATCGCTTATTGCCTGCTGTAAAATTTCTGCAGCTTTGTTTGGACAGTCATCAGTAGCTAGTAAAGCAGTGTCATCAGCGTACGTTGCAACAGTGGTATCTGCATTAATAGGCATATCTGAAGTATATATGGTATAAAGAACAGGAGCTAAAACACTTCCCTGAGGGACACCAGCATGAATATTACATATATCCGATACCTCATTGTTAATTTTAACGTAAAAATGTCGATCGCAGAGATATGATTTTAGTACTAAGTAAAATGGGGCAGGAATATTTATTTTTAACTTATACAGCAGACCATCATGCCAAACTTTATCGAACGCTTGTTTAATGTCTAGGAAAATACCTGGACAAAATTTCTTCTTCTCGAGAGCATCTCTGATTACGTTCACAATACGGTGACATTGTTCTGGCGTCCCATGCTTATGACGAAACCCAAACTGATAATCAGGAATAATTTGTCTTTCTTCTAAGATGGGTGATAACCTTCGTAAAAATAGCTTTTCAAAAATTTTTGAAAAGATAGGCAATAAACTAATTGGGCGGAATGACGACACCAATTCTGTTGATTTATTTGGTTTTGGTATCATTATTATCTCAGCACACTTCCAGTGTATGGGAAAGTGGTGAATCCTTAAAATTGTGTTGAAAATTTTACAAAGAAAAATTATTGCTTTTCTTGGTAAAGATTTAACGACATTGGCACAGATTTTATCAAATCCCGGCGATTTACTGATTTTAAGTCCGCTTATTTCATTGAGAACTTCTCTTGGTGTAATGTGCCTTATAGGAATATCCATTTGTAGGGGGGTTTACAGGAATCGCTTAACTTCACTTGAGTCAGCATTTGAGTTCAGGTTAAACGGATAAAATGTATTTTCGAGATATTTTGAGAAAAGACTTGCCTTCTCAACATCATTTTGACACCAATTACCATTATCATCCTTAAGAGGAGTATTTTTTAAGATTGGTGATTTTTTCAAAAACTTTGTTGCACGCCATAGATAAAATTCGTTATTCGAAGGAACTTTTATATCAAGTTGTTTCAAAAAATCACCCACTTCTTTGTTTCTAAAATCCTTTAAAAGCCTCGATAGCTCCTTTGAGGCGCGGTTAAAGTTTGTTTTATCGGCTGGATTCCTTGTGATTTTCCAGACTTTACGCAATCTTCTTTTTTGTTTAATAAGCTGCTTTATTTCGAAGGAAACGTTACAGAGATTACCCTTTCTTGTAGATTCTGGTTTTACAGGGGTAGATAAAAAGGCAGCTTCATGAATTAAATTTGTGAGACCTTCTACTGCAGAGTCAAGACTGTCACTGGTGTCCATAGAAACAGATAAATCTATTTTTTGCTCAATCCAGTTTTTAAATGAATTGAGGTCAGTTCTTGATGTGAATAAATTAACGGATTTCTTTATTTTTTCAAGTACGGAACAAAAAGTTATTATTACTGGTGAGTGATCCGAGCTGAGGTCATTGCTGTCAGAGATGTCCAAGCTTCTACTACATATGCCTTTGTAAACGGCGAAATCTAATAAGTCCGGAATTTTTGCATTATCAGTAGGCCAATATGTCGGAGTTCCTGTTGATATAACTGAATAATTATATTTTTGAATGCATTTAAAAAGCTCTCTTCCCTTTGGATTTGTTAGGCGGGATGCCCACCATGGGTGCTTGGCATTGTAGTCTCCTCCGACTGAAAACCTCGGACCAAGTTTATTAAAGAAATCGTAATATTCTTGACAATGAATCGAATGTCTAGGCGGAGAATAAAGAGCGTAAATCAAAATATCTTCATTATCACATTTAATTTTAATTCCAGCTGCCTGTATATAATTTAATTGAAAATTATCCACCGATTCATATTTAACGTTTGATTTTATTAACACCGCTGATCCTCCGTGAGCTCGGTTATCTGGATGGTTGGCGGTGATTAGGTCATAACCTCTAATACGGAAATAGCTACGATTTGTAAAGTGTGTCTCAGACAAGAGACATATATCTATGAAATTGTTATTCAGGAATAATGTGAGTTCCTGCGTATGATTTGAAACGCCGTTTGCGTTCCATATGGCAATTCTTATGTTTAATCGCATAATTTTTTAAGAAGCATGGTCATCATGCTTATTAGGGTATTTGTAAGCTCCATTTGTTTGGTGAACATTTGTTCTATCTTTGACATAAAATTAGAAGAATCATTGCTTGGTTTTAATACGTCAGAATAAAGTACGTTTTGATTCTGCGCGTTCACATTATTATTTTGGTATACTCCGGTAAAATATGTGTTACTGGGTTCATTGGAAGCAACACGACCACTTGCAGAAGAATTATTTTGAAACTTTTTCTGCCATAATTGTTGGTATATTTTACAACCTTTATAATTGGCCGTATGTACACCTAAACAATTCGTGCACTTCGGTTGTGATTCAATGCTTTTTGTGCATTCTGCTGTTGGGTGATCCAAACCACATTTAACGCAACGGTATGGCCGTTTGCAGTATGACTTAGTATGGCCAAATAATTGGCACCGGTGACACTGAATTAAATCAGTTGATTTTTTTGGGGGTTCAACCTGGACTGAAGCTTTTTCAATATATTTTAGATTATAAATATCTTTGTTATTCGGCTTAGGATCAAGGTCTACAAAAAACATAGGCAATGGCTTTTTGTCTTGTCGCCTTCTGACATTGACGATGTTTCTAACATCATGACCTAATGAGATAAGCATTGCTTTCAGGTCTTCTGTTGGATAACTATGATGTATATTTTTGATTACGACTCTAAAAGAACGTTCTCGTTTTATTTGATAAGTGTGAAAGACCTTGTTTTTTTCTTCCAGGAACTTTACGAGTTTCCTGAACGAATCAATCGATTTAACCATTATTTTGATTTGATCGTTCATTAACGATTTATAACAAAATTGCTCAGCTGGAATAACTTTACATATTTGTTTGACCATGTTATTTATGTTGTCCACATTCGGCACAAAAATTGGAGGTGGTTTTGATGCATCATCTTCATTAGTTTGTGCGTTATTGTCGATAACTTCATTAACATCGTTACTTTCTTCACTTAGTATGGCAAATTTGTTGGTAGATGTTGACGGTACATCGTTAGTCGACGTACATTGCTTCTTGCTTTGACTCCAATTGGAATGTTTAATGGTTCGTTTGTTGTTGTTTGCTGGTTCGACCTTTTGCCAGTTGTCTTCTTCACTGTCGTCACTCTCACTAGTATTCATGTTTATTGTTGGTACCGCACTTTTAGTGTCTGATAAAGGTGTTATGTTTTTTTCAAAAAAAGAAAAACAATTGAACGCCGTAGTTAATGATCATTAACTATGGTTAAAAAAAAATGAGGTGTTGCGAACTCGAAACTTTGCACGTCCGTTAGTAAGAGCGGTTGAACAAAGACTGATCCAAAAATGAGGAAGAAAATATCACCTTTACAATAATGTATCCACGTTCAAACCAGGAGTTCAAACAACAGATATATCGCAATAGACGCTAGCTCATGCCATTTTTAATTTTTTTGTAGACTAGGGTTATGACTTTTTTACAACCGCATACCCCTGTATCATATATTGATTAGCTTTTATTTATCAGTACCTTGAACAATTTTTTAAGTCACCGTAAACAGCTTTAGAGCCACACGACATAACCAAAATAATAATCTTTCATTCTCACTGATGTTATCATAATATCATTACATATATACCATTTTATATCATAAATAAATCATCAGCAATCAATCAATTGAAGGTATTTTGTGCGTGACCTTTTTCACTATTGAAAGAAAATATTTTTTTTTAGAAATTATAATAAACTAGCTGAACCCGGTGCGCTCTGCTGCCCCGACTACCATAAAATATAATGGACTGCCATAAATTTATTAACGTTTTTAATATTTTAAAAAATAATATGAAGGCGTTATATATCTGTTCAGGGTCGTTATGGAGCTACTATGGTATTTTGTATGTTTCAGGAGGTAACACTCCTCCGAAAGCCTTTCCGCCTATAAGTATTCCTAATGATTTAGATATATCATAATAAAACATAAATCTTCAGAAGTCTCTCAAAGATATGATACTTGATAGCTGTAGCCTTGGTCAATTCCTTCCCAAAAATAAGTGCTTGTGTAAATAATGATGACTTCTACTGACTGCCAAGTCTTCAAAATTTCTTTGAAATTAAACATACGTAACAAATACATGAAATCGACCGCAAATATATATGGGAGCTATATTCCTATATGAACCGATCTCGATATAATTTGTCAAAATTATTTTTGAACAAATCCCGTCTCACATTCCAAATTTCATTGAAATTGAACATACATAGCGTGTTTTGTGCATAAAATAAGAAAATCAACCAAAAATATTTATGGTAGCTATATTCAAACCGGAACCGATTTCGATATAATTTGGCACATTTATTTTTGGAACGAATACCGTCAGACATCCCAAATTTCAGCGACATTGGACACATATAGCGTGTTTAAAGTATCAAATACAGAAAATCGGCCGAAAACATATATAGGGGCAATATCGAAATCTGAACCGATTTCGATATAATTTAGCACATTTATGTCTAGACCGAATCCCGTTATGCATTCCAAATATATAGCGAGTTTGGTGCATAAAATACAGGAAATCGGCGAAAATATATATGGGAGCTACATCCAAATCTAAACCGATTTCGATATAATTTGGCACATGTATTTCTAGACCAAGTTCAGTCACACGTTCCAAATTTCAGTGAATTTGGACATATATAGTGTTTTTGGTGCATCAAATACATGAAATCGGCAGAAAATATATATAGGAGCTATATCAAAATCTGAACCGATTTCAAAATAAATTGGCACATATATTTCTAGGCCAATATCCATCACACATTCTAAATTTTAGCGAAATTGGACATATATAGCGTGCTTGGTGCATAAAATAAGGAAATCGGCCGAAAATATATCTAGATGGGAGCTATATCCAAATCTGAACCAAACTCGATATAATTTCTAAAACAAATTCCGCCACGCATTCCAAATTTCATTGAAATTGGACATAAATAGCATGTTTGGTACATAAAATAAGGAAATCGGCCGAAAATATATGTATGTGGGAGCTATATCCAAATCTGAACCGATTTGAATATAATTTAGTAAATTTATTTCTACATCAAATTCCGTCACACATACAAAATTTGGAGATTGTATCTGTAATAGTTCTAAAGATATTTGCATACAAAATCTACATTTTTTGGAGGTACCTCCGGTTTTGATTCTATATCTCCAGATCAACGCGAAATTTCAAAAAATGATATAGCCTATTTTCATTCCAGGCCATGTAGCAATGTACCCTAAACATTTCAGTAAGATCTGTTCAGCGGTTTTCGCGTCTATAAGGCACAAACAAACAAACAGACAAACAAATTTCAATTTTATATATATAGATAATATAATAATTTTTTGATTACTTGTTTTTATTTCTTAGTAGTTTTTCACAAAAATTTAATTTTAAAGAGATTTATTCGGGACCTTTTTTACTACCTTAATGGAATCAAAGTTATTTTAGTAATTAATAGGCAAAAGTACATTACATCCTGCTATTTAAGTTACAGTAAAAATAGCAATGTCAACTGCAAATGTGAAAATATGAGGGAAGATATATCGGCAGCATCGGAATGTTCGGAATATTGTACAAGGACATTTCCCAATCGTTCCTGGGATTATAAACCTACTATACGCACAATCTTTCACCTGTTTTTAAGTAAATACTCACTCCATCGACGTAGCCAAGACCCATCGACCCGCAATGTATTTCTCGAGATGTATTTCTGTCTACGTCCCTTACTCAGTGATGAGATTTATGTTAGTGGCCAAATTCAACATTTTTGGTATCTCAAAATTCTAGGTTTGCGAGAAATATTAAACTAAAATAATAACAAGCATGGGCGTTGCAAGCTTCAATCTGAATCCAACTTACAAATTTCAATTATTTCATAATCAAATAAATTTCTAAGAAGCAAAAATTAGTATTAGTGTTATAATATGACCAAAACTAGTGGTACATGTTAAAACTTCATACAAACATACTGGTAATATATAATAAAAAAATTAATCAAATTTTATTTTTATTTATTATTTAAGCGATTGAAAATAATATTTTACATATCCACATAATTATAAAATCACTTTGATTTGCTTACGATATTTCCCGAGATTGCAGTTGAATAATTCTTATAATTTATTGCTCCATCAATATGTGCAAATATTTAAAAGGGGCCATATAAAAGCACATACAAATACACCAAATGTGTATGTCGTATCAACATTTTCTCAATATGGCTTTCAATTAACAAAATGTTTAAAAATGATTTCCTCAAGTGCGAAATATATTATTGCCTTAGATTGGTTTGAGTTATATCCATAATACACACGATATAATTAATATGTCAAAAGAAAATAAAACAATTATTAATTGTTTTCAACAAAGACAAATCCTGGAAAAGACCCAAGAAATGCAGATCGACACCTTCCATCTTTTCGTCGATTATAAAGCAGCATTCGACAGCCCTATACGTTCAAAGGTGTTCCAAGCCATGTCTGATTTTGGTATTCCTGCAAAGCTCATTCGACTTTGTAGAATGACATTAACTGAGACGAGATCCTCAGTTAAAATTGGAAAGAACCTCTCCGAAGAGTTTACTACCAAAAGAGGTTTCAGACAAGGAGACGGCCTGTCGTGTGATCTATTCAACATCCTGCTGGAAAAGGTCATACGAGACGCGAAGGTCAAAAGAAATGGAACGATATACACGAACAGCCACATGTTACTGGCTTATGCCGACGACATTGACATCATGGGTCGATCGGTAAAGGAAGTAACTGACACCTTTGCAAAAGTCGAAAGAGAATCTGCTAAAGTTGGTCTGGCAGTAAACGGCGTAAAAACCAAGTTGATGGTATCGACGCGTAATATGTCCATAAACACCGCACCATCTGTGAATGTTGGTACCTATAATTTTGAGGTAGTAAAGGACTTCGTCTACCTCGGCACCGCCATAAACACAACAAATAACATCAGTTGTGAAATACGAAGAAGAATAGTGTTGGCTAACAGATGCTACTTTGGGCTGAGTAAGCAGTTTAGGAATAAAGCCACCTCTCGTCAAACAAAAATAACACTGTACAAAACACTGATACTACCCGTGCTAATGTATGGTTCCGAAGCATGGGTACTTGCTCAAGCAGATAAGGCAGTGCTTTGTGTGTTTGAGAGAAAAATTCTTCGAAAGATCTACGGGCCAATCTGTGTTGACGGCGAATATCGGCGTCGTATGAACATCGAGCTGTATCAACTATACAATGACATCAATATAGTTGAACGAATCGAGATACAACGATTGCGATGGCTAGGCCATGTTATAAGAATGAGTGATGATGAACCCGCTAAAAAGGCGTATAAATACGGGCCGCATGGAGGTTCTCGCAGATCTGGAAGGCCAAAGCTTCGTTGGAGCGAACAAGTGAAACGAGATATCACAAAGCTACATATCCCAGATTGGGAAAATACAGCAGCAAACAGAGAGGATTGGAGATTTTTTCTTAGTTCGGCTTATGGAACAAATGTTCTGTAAAAGGCCAGCTAAGTAAGTAAGTAATTGTTTTCAACGCCATTGCATATTTACAAGTGTTGCCACAAAAGACATGCTTTTCAAATAGTGGTGCCACATTCATTAGGTCCCAGTGATTAGAGTATACTGTCACGAAAACCCTCAGTTTAGGGTCCAAACTCTTCGATTTGGAATAAACTGTCGCCCACTTAAATAGCACCACCGTATAATCTTTCTTTTATATTCTCTCTTTTTGTTTCAAAATGATAAAACATATTGTGTGTGAAGTTGTTGTATATAAAAACGTAGAATAAATTATTATTTATTTACATTTGAATTTTACTCATGTGAAATTTCACACCAAAGTCAAAATAGGATCAAAAATAAAAATATGCAAACTATTTGGCTTGTTTGAATTGAACTACCAATAACATTAGAGTATAACTAAAGATTGCATTAAAGTATCTTTGTATTCTTACACTATATTCAGAAAAATTTGATTTTGGTAACATCGAGTGATATAATCTCATTTGCAATGTTCGTCAATCACGAATTTAAATTTTAGATAGTTAAATTGCTGATCTTTTAAAATTGTCACATTTTGGTCGGAAATCCCAAAGTCGCTAACACTGAATGATGATCTTAACATAATCCACACTTTTATATTCAAAATCAAAAGGGATGTAGAGATTTTGTTCGTTTGGTTGATTGGCTGAATATTTTGTTGTTGTAAAGTATAAAACAAAAAATAAACATAAATACAAATATTGCCTCATAAATCTTTCACTTGTTGACTCAATATTTTTTAATTGGATTCATTTTAACGACGGAAAACAGCAACAACAATCCAAATACTCTTATATTTTTCGGGAATAACAACAACATTTGCGTTTATTTGAATAAGAAGAAATGTAACAACAAACACCATTGATACTTAACACTCAAATGATGTATTTGTTTGTAAAGATTTGTATTATTTGTCTGTCCGTCCGTCCGCCTGTTCGTTTGTTTCAATGTCTTTTATCAGTTTGGTAAAAAAGGGAAGAAGTATTTCAACTAAGGAGGCATTAATAGCAGCACGACAACAGACAAAACATTTACATACTTTAGCGGGGGCCGTGGTGCAAAGCTTTACGTGATTCCAGCCAATTTCAAGATGCATACACACATACGTATATAAATTGTATGTATGTTTGTAGAACTCGTATAAATACACACAATTTGCTACAAATCAAAACATCTGTCATTCAACGATTTTAAGAACAATATTGGAACTGTGGTGTGCAATGGGATGAACTTGGTGAAAGTTTACATTTTATATTTGTAAAGAAGAAATACATACATACTTCGTTTAGTTTGATACAAACTTAAATAAAAAATTATAATAATCACAAATTTATTTGATGTTTTATTTGAATATAAAATTCATGTCATAATCGCCACCTGTTCATGTTGAAGAGGAAGTAAATAATTAATGTGATAATTATTGATGATTTAAAAGTGTTTTAAGTTGGGAAATGATTTGGAGCAAACAAATTAATGCAATTTGTATATAAAAAATACTTTTCATTTTTGTATTTGTATTATTATTAATAATACGTTAAAGGTAAATAAATGCATAAATAAGCTTAATTGAAACCATGCAAATGTAAAAATGTTCAAGATTTGTACCAAATCGGTTTCTCCCTTCGAGGGTTATCTTACGTACTACCCAATTTAGTTGGCGCCGACAGGCTTTTTTAGAGCTTTTGGACCATTATCTCAGGAATTATGGACTTGCCCAAAGAAAAACCTGTTGCAAAACATCTCAAAACGATCTGAGACAGCTGGTAAACTGTACTTTTGGGTGTGAAGTACATGAAGGAAGGAGTATACCGTTTTAGTACATACCTTTTCAAACCTAACAAAATTTGGGGAAGTGCGTGTGTCGAACAACCAATTACAAATTAATGTAAACAAGTCACCTTCTGCAATACAGTAGCCATAAAATAAATGATATAAGGCAAAACTAGTTAGTTTTCTCATTGCAATGTAAAAAGTAGCGTGGAACAGAGCTTGTGTGTCCGACTACAAAACTGAGTGAGTTTTTGGTGGAAACTTTTCAATGAGTACACGAGGGAAAAAAATGGCCTCACTAACATATGTCCCAAACATATTTTGCAGCCAACATATATTTGTTTGCAATCAGTCCCAAACATAATACATTTTTGGGTCCTGCAAACAAATATATGTTTGGGCGCAAAAAATTATATGTTTGGGTGCAAACAAATACAAACCCAAAAGCCACAAAAAAAAAACACACACACTCATGCACCACTATCTCTATTATATACACACATTTATAAATGGTGGTGGTTTATTGAAAGGAAAAAGCAACAACAGACACATAGGTACATAAAAAATTCCAAAGAAATACATAACAGACTTTAATAAAAAAAACTGAAGTCACACATTTAAAAATAAAGAAAAATATATAGAAACATCGTTGAACACATTTTCCCCACGTTGAAATCATCAGCGGGAAATCGGCATCTGGAATCAAATGATTATATAATGTAATAAATAAATATGGATGTGCCATATTTCAAATATACATATAATTAATACCATTTTTTCCTTTTCCGCTTCGCTTTCTACGTGGATTAGTAACAACAAAGCACGAAACACACGTATTTGGCCGTATACATACACACCACCATTTATTATAAAACCGCATTCCGCAGCCGCGAAAGCCATGCTGTTACTCTCTTTGACAAAAATCCTCTCTCCACCCATTAAAAATATGTTCTAACATAAACAAGTAACAAGTAAAAAAGCGTTAAGTTCGGCCGGGCCGAACTTTTCATACCCTCCACCATAAAATATTCTGAACTAAAATGGAATAATTAGTTTCCTTTCCTGTCCCCAACACTTAAGAACCCTAAATGTCAAATTATAGCTAAACTGGTCTGAAAATGTAGCTAAAAACGGCAAAATACAGTAAATCGTGGGGTACCGTTATATGGGGGCTATACCAAAAAGTGGACCTATGTCCACAACTTTTGTTATATAAGTTAATTGACACTTAAGAACTCTAAAAGTGGAGAGGTGTGGTGACTGCTAAGAACTTCAAATGTCAAATGTTCAAATTACAGCTAATGCGGTTAAAACTTGTAGGTAAAAATCTCAAAATACCGAAAATCAGGAGGTACCGTTATATGGGGCTATACTAAAATATGTACCTATGTTCATAATTTTTTCGAATATAAGTTTTTTGGTCACTAAGAACTCTAAATATCAAATTATAGCTAAATCGGTCTGAAAATGTAGCTAAAAACGGCAAAATACCGTAAATGGGGGGGTACCGTTATAGGGGGGCTATACCAAAACGTGGACCTATGTCCACAACTTTTGTTATATAAGTTTATTGACACTTAATAACCCTAAATGTTAAATTATAGCTACATCGGTCTGAAAATGTAGCTAAAAACGTCAAAATACCGTAAATCGGGGGGTACCGTTATATGGGGGCTATACCAAAACGTGGACCTGTGTCCACAGCTTTTGTTATATAAGTTTATTGACACTTAAGAACCCTAAATGTCAAATTATAGCTAAATCGGTATGAAAATGCAGCTAAAAACGGCAAAATACCGTAAATCGGGGGGTACCGTTATATGGGTGCTATACCAAAACGTGGACCTATGTCCACAACTTTTGATATATAAGTTTATTGACACTTAAGAACCCTAAATGTCAAATTATAGCTAAATCGGTCTGAAAATGTAGCTAAATACGTCAAAATACCGTTATATGGGGGCTATACCAAAACGTGGACCTATGTCCACAACTTTTGTTATATAAGTTTATTGACACTTAGGAACCCTAAATGTCAAATTATAGCTAAATCGGTCTGAAAATGTAGCTAAATACGTCAAAATACCGTAAATCGGGGGGTACCGTTATATGGGGGCTATACCAAAACGTGGACCTATGTCCACAACTTTTGTTATATAAGTTTATTGACACTTAGGAACCCTAAATGTTAAATTATAGCTAAATCGGTCTGAAAACGTAGCTAAATACGTCAAAATACCGTAAATCGGGGGGTACCGTTATATGGGGGCTATACCAAAACGTGGACCTATGTCCACAACTTTTGTTATATAAGTTTACTGACACTTAGGAACCCTAAATGTCAAATTATAGCTAAATCGGTCTGAAAATGTAGCTAAATACGTCAAAATACCGTAAATCGGGGGGTACCGTTATATGGGGGCTATACCAAAACGTGGACCTATGTCCACAACTTTTGTTATATAAGTTTATTTTTACTTAAGAACCCTAAATGTCAAATTATAGCTAAATCGGTCTGAAAATGTAGCTTAAAACGGCAAAATACCGTAAATCGGGGTGTACCGTTATATGGGGGCTATACCAAAACGTGGACCGATATAGCCCATCATCGAACTTGACCTGCCTGCAAACAAAAGACGCATTTTCCCAAAATTTCAGCGTTTTATCTCCATTTTTGTGGATGCTAGAGTGATTACCACAGACGGACGGACGGACGGACGGACGGACAGGCACAGATCGACTCAGAATTTTACCCTGATCAAGAATATATATACTTTATAGGGTCGCAAATGAGTATTTCAATGCGTTACAAACGGAAAAACAAACTTAATATACCCTCCATACTATGGTGGAGGGTATAAAAAAGCGTTAAGTTCGGCCGGGCCCAAACAAATAAAATTGAGATATGTTACATAATGTTGCAAACATATATTTGTTTGGACACAAACAAATTATGTTTGGATCCAAACATATATTTGTTTGCAACCAGTCCCAAACAAATATTTGTTTGGATCCAAACTTATTTCTAACATATATGTTTCTGTGTGTAGGGATAGACGGGTACACTAATACCCAGCAAAAAGTTTGCATCCAAAGAGGCAGTTAAATGATATGTACAAGTGATCTGGAAGTGCATCAAATTATGCATTTTCACTCATGATTTTTACAAGAGCGTGACTACGGAAAGAGGCACTCCATTGCACTGCATTTTAACTGACCCTTTGGCACTGCATTTTAACTGACCCTCTGGCACTGCATTTTAACTGACCCTTTGGCATTGCATTTTAACTAACCCTTTGGGGTAGAATAGGAGGCAGTCCAAAGTACGTGTTTTGATACAGGCATTCTGCGGAAATTGTGCAAGCCATTACAAAATATGCCAGAACAAATAAAATGCATTATTTGTGTAAAACAAAAATATTAAGAACTTTATTACATTAACACAAATTATGAAAATTCTCCATTGAATTCAATCGCAAACATGCGTGTTTCCTCCGCTCTCCATTAGTTCCAACCTGAACTGTTTTTGATTCATTTGCTAAATGGGTTGTCTTCCCATCACCAGTTAAGATTTCGACATGTACTCCAACAGCACTCCATTCTGAAATTTTCTTCTCTTGAGTTACCGGAAAAATGTTCACAAATGAAATATTATTTAGTTTGTATTAACAAATGTTTGAAAATGTTAACACGCGTATCTTTTACTGGAAAATGTATGCCGCTACCTGTAGAGATGTACAAACTGATTTATGTACATGAAGGGATCTCTAACAACTGCTAATAATATGTAGCGAACGGAGTGCCTTTTTCACAACTCCGTTGAACTGCATCCGGTTGTTGTTAAAATGTGACAAGTGGATGTGATTCTTTGGATTGCATCCAAATGCGGTTTAAATGTGAGGACTGGAGTGCCTTTTTCACGACTCCGGTTGAACTGCATCAAAACATGCCGTGACAGAACTAGTCCACATTGCACTACTTCCAATTTATTTTGCTGGGTACTTATTATCTTTCTATCTGTCAATTTTGGACAGACTGCCCGTTTTGAAGTATTTTTAACATCATAGCAAACTTTTCAATACATTTTGTTGAATTTTTAGATTTTTTGGATATATGTAGTCGTGTAGATTGTATTTTCAGTATTTTTATAGGGTTTAGCCTTATTATCTCATCGAAATGGCTCAAATTTGGTATTTAGTCTTCCTAAGTGTTTAAAAACGTTTCTCCAGAAATTTTCAGGTCCACGTTCTTATATAACCCCCCTAGAACGGAACCTCCCGATTTTCGGTATTTTGAATGTTGTGGCCTCGATATCCCACCGAGATGGTTGAAATTGGTATCTAGTCATTGTTTGGGGTATACTATTCTCCACCTAAAATTTGTCGGGTATAACATATTTCAGAATAGAGATATCAGTGCCACCGTGGTGCAATAGTATGCACACCCGCCTTGCATGCTAAAGGTCGTGGGTTCCATTCCCAGGCCAGGCAACATCAAATTTTCAACGGTGGAAAAATACCCCTCAGTGATGTTGGCGACATTTCCTGAGTATTTCAGCCTTGTAAAATTTCTCTACAAGTGGTGTCTTATGACACGCCGTTCGGACTCGGCAATAAACAGTAGGTCCCATATCATTGAGCTAATATGAATCGGGTTGCACTCATTGATATGAGAGAAGTCTCCCTTGTCCCATCTGGGATGTTTGTGGAACAATTATTATCAGTATAGGTTGGATGTTGTGGCCTTAATATCCAGCCGAAATGGCTGAAATTTTGTATTTTGTCTCCGTTGGTGGTATAGAACTTTTCATGTAAAATTTTTTGGTATAGGTCCACGTCTTGATATAGTCCTCATACAACGGCACCTACCTTTTTTCGACATTTTGAAGGTTGTGGCCTCAATATCATACCGAAGTAGCTGAAATTCCGTATTTAGTCTTCGTTTTGGGTATACAAATTTCCACCTTAGGTGGTGGATGTAACTCCTTTTATAAATTAATCATTGGACAACCCGCTAATAAATGCTTAATTTTCTTTGCTTTTTTATATTTATTATAATTATAAAGGAATAAAATTTGAGGTGCATAGACTTATTTAGGAAATAATTTAATATTTTTCTTCCTTGGACAAATCGAAACACACGAAATGTGTTTTCTGACATAGCAATTTATATTTTTTGCTACGACTTCTGTTTCACCTTGTGTCAAATTTTTATATTGATATCTCTAAAAGTCAACGAATTTCAGTTTATTAACTAGAGTTTGGCATAAACCAACAAAAAAGTTTTTTGATTTTATGAAGCACTAAAACATGCTTGATCTTGCACAGAAATTTAGCACTGATATCCGAGTAGCTCTTTACAAAAGATGATCCAAGTATTCATTTTATTTTTTTGTAATAATAGTTTTATGTTGGGAAGTCAAATATCAATCGGTAACTTAATCGCATTCTTCTCGAAACTTTGAGATTTTTTGAGATGTGACACCCTTTGAGTAAATGATATATTGTTTGTGATATATTGTGTTGGTGAATAGTATATGGGGATTTCTGAGTGAAATCTTTGTGTTTTGACTAACGGTTCCAGAGATATTCGAATTCCGTAAAAACTAAACTTCATTTTGAAAAAGTGCCCGATTTCACTTAGAAATCCCCATATAAAAAATAATCCACTGTGCAATAAAATGTTAAAAAAAAAACTAAATGTCTTTGTAACCTATTAATGTGGAAACTTAAAGATTTATTCCCGATTTTATAAATGTATTTCTGTCATTGTTGATATACAAATTATCTGCCATGTAAATATATAAATCGTACGTTCGATAAAAACTAAATCTTCTGGGGATTCCTAATTGCTTTATGGTGATATATTTGTGTATGGCGTATATGGGGGTGGTAAAGTACTAGTCATTTGTGATTGGATGGAAATCAACTGGCGATGGGGTGTATGATTATAATTAAATTCTCTTAAATATGCTCTGGCGAGAGTATGCCCCACGATCATTCGTCCATAAATATTCTCAACTCATCTACTTTGCATTCAAAATGCATGGCCTTAGTATTGCCTGTGTGCGTGTGTGAATTTTTGGGGGCGCCGTGGTGAGAGATATCAATTAAATGTCGAAAACTGACAGATTTATCAGGTATTAGCCGACATATATGTTTGTTAACACCACCAACAAAATTGATCGCCAAATTGGATATGAATGCCTAATTTTGTTTGTTTTGATGGGCAATGTTGTTGGTTTTCCAGCTTATGTTGCTGCTATCGTCCTCAATACCATGTACTTATGTATGTATTTGTAATTGCTGAGGTCGAACGTACGATTTATTTCACCAACAGATATAGACGAATGCTTGCCCAGCCATGTCGGAATACTCGTCCGTATCCATGTCCATGGAGAAATAAATAATGTGAGTATCAATTAATTTATACCAAATTGTTATTGTCGAATTGAAGCCCTCTATTCCTCAATGAACTCCCTCACTACATTCATAGTGATCACACTTGGTTATATTCAACGAAAACAAAATCTTATTTGAAATCTGTTTAATGCGATTTTAATTTATGATCGTATAACAAATAAATATTATGAAGAAAATTGAAAAGACCCAATGGCTCCCCGCACTGTTTCTCTCATCTCCTTTTCTTTTTTCAGTGGGTAATAGCATGGTTTGAATAATACATAAATTAAAAATATTTGGAAGATTTATTTTGATTTTGTTCGTTTCACTTCATTGTACTATGCTGGATATTTGTGATTTTTGTTATAATTTAAATGCCTTTTACATATGCATGTGTATATAAATATGTATATATATTGCGAGAGAAGTTTGTATATAGTGTCATTCTACATCTAATCACAAATTGTCAAGGTTGTAATATTCATCAAAACATAACAGTGTATTGATCCAGCTGTGGAAGAGAACAGTCCTCTTCAAAAATTAATATTTTTGTTTTATATAGAACGTAATTTTTAAACGGTTTAAGTAAAATTTTAGTACAAAAGTAGAAATTTCTAATAAAAAAAAACTATTCGAAGAATCTGATCGATATAGTTCTTACTGAAAACCACCATGGCAGATGTTTTGCAGACATTAATGAGAGAAGTCATATATGACTAACATCATTTTTGAGAACATTTCAGTTTTCCAAAACAAAATATTGTGTCTCCTTTATCAAATAAGTTAATCATGTCGTGTGAATTTTGGGTATTACAGAAGTGTATTAATTAATACATCATGGAAATTACAAAAAGACAAGAAACAAATATCTATATGAATTTAAATATAGGCAATTTGCCAATGTTGTCAAAAATTCAAGTTGATTAAATTATTATAACAAACTCATCTGAAAGCCAAAGACATTTATTGAAAGTTGATTGATTTCTTTGAGTCAGCTTTTCGTACGTATTTTGTGTAAAGAAATAAATACATTTGAATACTTTTGGATTCAGAGTGTCCCCCAAACTGTGGCTATAAGGAAATTCATCATAATTTTAACAAATTCATTAATTTCGCATTTAAATTGATGATCGTGAATTTTCAAAACAGAAACACATTCACACACAACAAAAAACATCTTTAGAAATTAACAACCTGTAATTTCTTAATATCCATAATAATTATGTGAATATGAATGTTAGTTTTGAGCGATGGATTGATAGGGGTTTGAATGACTGAATGTTAGACTGAAATTTACCAACCATCAGTTAACAATGATCAATGACATATAATTTGTAAGAAATCAATCAAAAACTACAACGATATTGGCTCAGGCAAACTTTACACGACCCACATTTTCAACTGAGAATTACCTGTTGCACCCCACCAAAAAGCCTCACCAACAAGACCAGTGCAAAATGATCTCCTACGCTTATATTACGATCGTTACTCATAGTCAGATGACAACAGCTATGTTTAGGTGAAGCTTTGCGTATCTTGAATAAACAGCACCCCAGTGCGGTTGTGTTGTGATGGTGGCAGGCAAGACATTCCGTTACGTTGCATGTGAGCTCATCCATCAATCATAACGTATCAAACAACACAAATTTTATATCGGTGGCATGTATGTGGTGCGATTCTTGCGACGGTACAGTGAAGCAGCACAGTGTTTCTATTGATAGCAGTATAATGTGAGAGGAATTATTAAATGATTTAAGTCGCCATAAAAACAGTGGTTTATTTATAGTGAGTTTATAGTATAAAACAGTATAACATTTTTCGAAATGTGGCACATATTTCACAAATAAAATATGGGACACTTATGCAAGAATCTCCTAATTTTTACTATTTTCTTGGATAATATAAAGGAAATATTGTTATCGTATAAAAAATGTTAGATTCTGCAGATACTGGAACAAACATTTAGGTAGACCCTTTTAAGAAAAAGAAATAATTTGATAAAAAATAGAAAAAAAATGCACAGTTGGCTTGGATGCAATTTTCGCGATTCAATATTTAAAATCAATTTTTAACAATGATTGACCCCTTCGATTTTCTTGTTTTTTTTATTTAACTACGATAAATTACAAAAACTTTAAGTCCTATTTGGTAGTGGGATTATTTTTCTTAATTTTTCTTAATTTTTTAAAATTTGTCAATAGAATTTTTCATTTATACCAATGTGAAACATTTATTTTACCAACAAATTTAAAAATTATTTTTTTAACATTTGTTTTGTTGTTTTATTTAGAAATTTGTCTTAAACATCTAAAAATGTCATAATTTTTTCGATTTTGAAAATGGATTGGCAATTATTGTACCGGCCGGACAATAAACTAACTAAACTGATAATCGAATAGCTACTTGCAGCTTGGGAATTATATGATTGGGCATCCGAGCCAAATAATCTAATATTAAAAGGATATTTTCTTCAGAAGAAGATTTTTTAAATATGAAAGAGGATTTGAATATGAAATATATAATGTTTAAACATATCGCGGGCCCAAAAACTGCATTCAGTAATACCCACTAATGGTGGTACATCAATTTCTAAATCATTCTTAAAATCGCAAAATAAAAAAGTTTTTAAGGTGTTTAAGATAAATTCCTAAAAAACAATAACAAACATGTTAATAAATGGAACGTTTTATGTTTTGCACCGTGGTATATAGGAAAAACTTTATTGACAAATTAAAAAAAGAAAAAATAGCAATCATTCGAATCCCACTGCCAAATAGGACTTAAAATTTTTGTAATTAATCTTAGTTTAATACAACAAATTTAAAGAAAATTTAAGGGGTTAATCATTGTTAAAAATGGATTTTAAATATTAAATCGCGGAAATTGTCTCCAAGTCCACTGTGCAATTTTTTTCTATTTTTTAGTAAATGACTGATAAAACAACAAAACATACAAAATTTTTTTTTCAAATAAGACCTATATTAAAGAAGTTATGAGTATTTATTTGCATATAGTTTTTACACAATTCGACTTTTTCAAGGCGCGATATCTCTGGCACCGTTGGTCCAAAAAATCTGAAAATATACTGAAAAGTTTTGCTGATGAGCGGCATCACCACAAAAAATGGATTAAAAAAGCTCATTTTGAAAAAGTGTCCGAATTCGCTCAGAAAACCCCATATATATTCTTGATCAGGGTAGAATTCTAAGTCGATATAATCATGTCCGTCCGTCTGTCGAAATCAAGATAAAGCTCGCAAATTTAAAGATAGAGCTTTGTAATTTGTTATAGACGTTTCTATTACTCGTAGGATGTTTGGTATTCCAAATGGTTCACGTTTTGATATAGCCCCCATAGAACGGTACTACCCAATTTTCGGTATTTTGAAGGTTTTATCTGCATTATCACACCGAAATGGTTGAAATGTTGTACTATATTTTATAGTCTCCGTATAGGTCCACGTTTAGATATAGCCCACATAGAACGGTACCCTCCGATTTTAGGTATTTTGGAGTTTGTGGCATCAATATACCACCGAAATGGCTGAAATTTGTTATTTAGTCTTTGTTGGAAGCATTAAACTTTCGACCTGAAATTTGTCGGAATAGGTCCACGCTTCATACAGCCCCCATATAGCAGTACCTTCCGATTTTCAGTAATATTCCACCGAAATGGCTGAAAGGTGGTATTTAGTTTTTCATATCCCCCCATAGAATCGTACTTTCCACCAGAAATTGTTCCGATTTTCCGCATTTGGCATTTAGTCTTCTTTGGGGCTAAACAAACTTTCCCCAGGATGTTTATCACTATAGGTCCAAGTTTTGACATTGCACACATACATATATCGTTACCTCCCGATTTTCGGCATTTTGAAAGTTTTAGCCGCATTATTCTACATTCCAAAATTCGGTATGTTGTTTTGTTTAGGATATAACGCATTCCTGCAAAGAATTATCGGTAATGGTCCTACTTTTTAGCCCTTATATTATGTACCTTCCGATTTGCGACATTTGCAAGGTTTTAGCCTCATTATCCTACAGAAATGGGTACATGGTCTTCCGTTGGGGATATACAGCATTCCTGTCAGGGATTGTCGGTATAGGTCTACATATTTGGCTAACCGAAATGGTTAGTTTGGTATTTAGACTAAGATGGGAGTACAACATTTTCCCACCAAGAGTGGTCTGTAAAGATCCACGTTTTTATATAGCCCCCGTAGAACGTGACAACCGATTTTCGTTTTTTGCTGGTTTTAGCCACATTATCCTATCGAAAGGGTTGAAATTTGGCATATAGTATTCGACATGAACATAAAACATGCGAACAGAGAATTGTGGGTAAATAGGCACGTTTTAATATTGCGGGTTCATAGAAATGGGTAGAAAAACTTCATGTACGCAGGTACCTCTTGATTTTACATATTTTAAGTTTGTGCACGCATCGGCGAAATGGAATGACTGTAACATTGTAT
This sequence comes from Musca autumnalis, assembly GCF_047663935.1. Lineage (NCBI taxonomy): Eukaryota > Metazoa > Arthropoda > Insecta > Diptera > Muscidae > Musca > Musca autumnalis. Next base: position 84,185,927 of record NW_027411755.1, on the reverse strand, counting down.
TTCCAATTCCGAATGAGTATAAAGCATGGATTTCTCATTGTTAAAAAAGAAATTGACATACTCCAGTTAGCATATTCCACTTCTCTTAGAAATAGGGTGTGGGAGAATTTAGTACTTTTATAAACGGAAGGAAACTAATTGTTTCATTTTACTTCAATGCAGTTTATGGTGGAGGCCATAAAAATTTCGTACTTATGGGCCGAACAACGAATAGAGAACGAACGTGGAAACGGCTGTAACAAGCTGTCCAATATAACTTGTGTGGAATAGAATTCTAATGCCAAAATTGACGACTTTTCTCAGACGGTCAATTAAAAAAAAAAATAAAAATATAAAAACATTTTTTTCGAAACACTGTTCTTAAGCTTTGCAAACAGAATACACTTGATGTGTTTTTTCAGTTCTGAAACGCTAAACAAACAACACCAACAACTCGGTAATATCTAAACTTAGCAACTGTTATTTAGAAATGTCTGTTTTTTATTACGTTTTAACTGCGATCGATCGATCAATCACTCAATCAATCCATCAGTTGTTATTTTCTGTGATAGAAACTTGTTCATTCATACGTACATACATACATTTATACCTATGAATGTACATAGCATGTGTATTAGGGTTATGACTTTTTGAAATTTTTCCTCAAAAATGATTTCCTGTAGCAGGGATGAATGAACTTTTGCCTATTAATCACTATGCTATTGTTTATTCCATTGAAATATAAAAAAAGTTCACGCACAAATCGATTTTAAAAAAATAATTTTTTGAAAAAATATATGACTTGAAAAAAAATTTTTTTTCAAAAAATGATTTTTTGTTGCACGTATGAATAAATAAAAGCCTACTAATAACTATAATAACGTTTATTTCATTCAAATATTAAAAAAGTTGCGAAAAAAGTCACTTTGAAAAAATTTTAAATTTTTTGTTTTTTGTTAAAAAATTATATTTTTGAATAAAAGCGTTTACGAAATTTTTACGATCCTCAGAATTAAAGAAAAATATTGAGAAATAAATTTTATGTCATTTTAATTATCTCATGTGGCTCTAAAACTTATTTTCAATTATATATCTGTTTTCAGTGACTTCAAAAAATTGTCCATAATTTTGATAAATTCAAATGTTAAAATCATTTTGTGCGTGAGGTTTTTTCACCGAATCACCTTATAATTAAGATTTTATGTAATCTTATGCCAAAACTCATCACGCTATGATACAGGGATATGAGGTTGTAAAAAAGTCATAACCCTAATGTGTATCTTCACCGCAGTGTATGATTGTGGTTTTGTTCCCGTCTATTATTCAATTTAGCTTGCTAGTCCGTCAGTCACTGTATATCTGACGGTCGGTATGTCTGTCAGTCATTTGTTCGGTTTGTTTTGTTTTTTATTATTAGTCTTTAGCTTAATTAATTTGTTATATTGTTGTTGTAGTTTCTGGTCGTATCTCAAAATTGAATGTCTTTGAATAAATGAACATTTTGATTGATAGAACGAACTCCACTCACTCACTCAGTCAGTAACTCATAACCCAAAACGCATGTGGATGGATTGATATTCATTTGGAAACGTAATGCATATCCACACAATAACATTCTTTGTGTCTGTCATTGATTTCTGGAAGCGTTTTTCTGACGTTTTTCGCTATGTTATGTGTTGCTTTATGTTACTGGTCATTGATCGCTTTTGATAAGTTAATCAAAAGATTTGGTGGCGCTTCAAGGTGTTATGAGGTGTGCGCGCACACACGCGTTCTCACCCTCCCATAAAAGTGGAACAAATGGATTGAAAGTGAAATCGGAAGTTGAGGGCTAAACGGCCTCCAATCTATTGAACTTATTTTCCCACATATAACTGGGAAAATTTGTCTCGGTTTCAACTTACATTCAATTAGATCACGATAAGATTTATCATCTGGGTTACAACTAAATCCAATTGTTGTTAAAAAAGATAATTTCAAAATTAGGCTACACAAATACATACGTTGAACAATGTGTGTTCCCGTACCCAAAAACTTGTAAAAATGTTCACATTTATAAAGGAATAAATTGTATAAATTTCAAAAATAGTAGATTCTTGCCAGTTATGGTATAGAGCAAACATCATTACGAAGCACCATACCATATCCCACCACGATTTCAATATAATTTGGCAAAATTTTTGTCTGATCGATTTTTAGGAGGTGATTTTTGGTACCCAAGCACAGATTTTGAGGCAGGTCGAAGTAAGTGGGCTATTATTTGCCACTGCGTTTCCATATTATCGGGACAAGGAGTGCCGTCATGCAGCATGTGGGTCAGTTGAACGGAATAAGCTTGTGCTATATGTTGTGTTTGCAGCTTCTCGATTCTGAAACTACAATGTTCATAGTTGAGAAAAATAAAAAAAAACAAAAGGTTTTCACGATTTTGCTTGGAAACCGCAAGTCCGATCGTAAAGGGGTTTAGGGGAAATATTGTAGCTTTTAAAATTCTCTTTAAGATTGACCTTTATGATATTATCGTAGGTTTAACCATTTTTGAGATATAGAAGTTCAAATTGGGACAATGCACTGACTGTATCGCCTCCTTACAAAACAATGTCAAGCACGGTGCGCCTTAACTAACTTTAAATAAAAACCGCTTACATCTGGGAAGTTTTTGTGGATTCTGAAACAGCAATGTTTATAGATAAGAAAAATCCAAAAACAAGAAAAAATCGCTGAAGTGATTTTTAAATAAATCGCAGTCAAAATTCACATTTTAAGTTTTTTTGGAAACGGCAAGCCCTATCAAAATGAAACTAAAGAAAATGTTGTAGCAGTGAAATTCTCTAGAGTATTTACCTTTATGATTTGTTCCTAGGATTTACCATTTTTGGAATATAGAAGTTATAGCTGTGAAATTTCTCTACAAGATTGGCTTTCGTAATTTTTTCCTAGGTTGTACCATTTTAGAGATATATAAGTTTAAGATGGGAAATTGCAGTCATGCCATTGTTTTATAAGGAGACGATACAGTCAGTGAATTGTCCCAATTTTAACTTCTATTTCTCAAAAATGGTTAAAATGACAAAGATATCATAAAGACTATCTTTTAGAGAATTTTCACTGCTACAACATTTTCTTTAGTTCCATTTTGATAGGGCATCAGTTTTCCCAGCAAAATCATTTAAACCTAAAAACCCTAAGAATGTGAACTTTAACCGCGATTTATTAAAAATGCGCTCCGGCCATTTTTTGTGTTTTTATTTTTCTCATCTATGAACATTGTAGTTTCAGAATCCGCAAAAACTTCAAAGCTGTAAGCTCCTTTCGTTTAAAGTTGGTTCAAAAGCACCGTACGTGCCAGTACGAACCTGGTACTGCTCAATACCATTTTTTTTTTGCCGCTGCAACATCGATCAGCCTCATTCCGCTGTCGGATGTTACCTCATGAAGGCTGAACTTACCGACCGTGGGGTCAAAGATATTTTCCCTCCCAATTTTAGAAATAAAATCTACTAGAACAATCTTAATGTCATGGCCAGGGCAGCGGTCATATGGCGCTCTCTAGGCGCTCATAGAATATATCCTTGGTCTGTTCATCTTTCTCTTCGGTTGGGGCATGGGTGCAGATGAGACTGATTTTAAAAAAACATCGATTTAATACGGATAGTTGCAATTCTCTGATCAACCGGAGTAAAGCTGGAGATAAGAGTTTTAAGCCTACTATTTAGCATAAATCCAACACCAAGCTCATGTTTCTTTTCATGGCAGCTACAATACAGTGCGTAATCGTTTGTCATTTTTACGTCTGCCCGGTTCCATTGCACTTCCTGTAAGGCGATAATATCAATTTTGTACTTACCAAATACATACGCCAGTGCGCAAACTGCACCTGCCCTGTGGAGAGTCCTGACATTCCAGGTGCAGATTCGCAGATCATGGTCCTTAAAACGTTTGCGGGGGTCGTCAACTTTAGAGGAGTTTGTTTTCTTCTTTTTCTTTGTTTTTTCATAATGGGCGATGTTTTGACGGTGTGAGTTACTAGCTCAATGCCCAGCCCAAGTTTTTACCGTTTTTATGGGTGAACGCGCGGCACATGTTAGCTCACTACCTTTAACGGAAGTTAAAGGCAGCTCCCCAGGTGACACCACGAGGAGGTCAGTGTCAACTTGAGATGAAAGAGAGACCAAGATAAATCCTGGGCTTTGCCATGTTAAAGCCGGTCAGGACCGTTGCTTGGTATCGTTCATTTGAAGGTTTTAGCCACATTATATCTCCGAAAGGGCTGCAATTGGGAACTTATTCTTTTTTGGAGCTACAAAACCTTTTCCCAGAAATTTGTCAGTATAGGTCCACCTTTTGATATATCCCCCATAAAACGGTACCTCCCTATTGTCGCTATTTTGAAAGTTTCAGGCACAATATCTCACAGAAATGTCGGAATATTTGCATTTAGTTATTTTTGTCTACAAAATTTCCACCCAGAAATTTAACAGTATAGGTCTACTTGTTATATAGCCCTTTTAGAACGGTTCTTCCCGATGTTCAATTGTTTGAAGGCTTTATGCACATTTTCTCACCGAAATAGTATTTTAAATAAATTTAGTATTTAGTCTTCGTTGTAGATACAAAACTTTACCCTAGAAATTTGTCACACCGAAATTGCTGAACTTTAATATAAAGTCCATATTTACATTAGGCAATTTTCCTTGCGGCAATTGCCAGTTTGTCGGTGAGAGAGGGTGGTACCCTATGCCTCATTTCTCTCTCCATCAAACTGACAATTGCCGCAAGGTAAATTGCCTAATATAAATATGGACTAAGTCTTCTTTATGTCCCAGAAATTTGTCGATACAGTTTCACATTTTGATATAGCCGCCATAGAACGGTGCTCCCGATTTTCCGTATTTTTTAGGTTTTAACCACATTATCACACCGAAACGGCTGAAATTTGACATTTAGTCTTCCTTGAGGGCACAATAAATTCATAAAAAAATCCTTGGCGTTGTAAAAAGTCATGTAACGGTACCGCCCAATTTTTTGTATTTCATGGTTCCTTTGTCGCATTTCCTACAGAGAATTGTCGGTATAGATTCACAATTTAATATAGCCCCCATCTTCTTTGTCACGTTTTCTTAACGAAATGTGGATACGAAAGTTTTATCAGGAAAACTTTTAATACAGGGCAATGCTCTGGTAGGGACATCGTAGCGTTGGAGCTTAGTACTTTCATAAACAAAAGGAAACTACATAAGAATTCCGTTTTGCTTCAATACGACTCGTGGTGGTGTGTATAAAAAGTTCGGCCCGGCCGAAATTAATGTGTTTGTTACTTGTTTTGTATGGCTTCAGATAACCTGCGGATTATTCGTAAGAAGAATGTAGGCGCCATTCAATAATCCTACGTTCATGGTAAAGAAATAACGGATTTAAACAACAGACTCTTTACTACGAAGAATACGTTAGATAGGGCATCAGAGTTTAAAAACCTTGTTTCAAGATGGATTTCAGAGGAAGGACCAATTTGTACAATGCGCATAAAATCAAAATTTGTATACCCTACACCACTATATTGTTCTGAGTTGATTCAGTTATGCTTAGCCTTGTAAACTTTATAATCGCTATATAAGTCGCAATTTTGATAGGGTCGTCATGAAATTTTGAATGCTGACTCGTATCTTCACCAAGAGAGAAAGAAGCCTATTAATGCAAATGGGCTATATCGGTCGACGTTTTGATATAGCCCCCATAGAACGTTACCTCCCGATTTTCGGCATTTTGAAGGTTGTGGCCACAGCAACCCACCGAAATTGCTGTAATTTTGGAATTTAATCTTTGTTGGAGGTAAAAACTTTTCTGACTGAAATTCGTCGGTGCAGGTCCACGTTTCGATATAGAACGGTACCTATAGAACGGTACCTCCTGATTTTCGTAATTCTGAAAGTTGTGACGTCAATATCCCACCGAAAGACTGAAATTTGATATTTAGTCTTCCATGGGGGTATCAACTATTCCAGAAGGGAATTATTAGTATAGGTCCACGGGTTCATATATCGTTCATATAAGTGCACCTCTTGATTTTTCGTATTTTGAAGGTTTTACCGAAATATCGGAAATTTGGTATTTAGTCTGCTTTGAGTCTAAAAATTTTCCGCCAGAAATTTGTAGGTTTAGATCGACATTTCGATATCGCCCCAAGGAACGGTACCTCACGAAATTCGGTAGCCACATTGTTTTACCGAGCATGGTGTAATTTGGTTTTTAGTCTTCTTCATAAACGAAAGGAAAATAATTGTTCCATTATACTTCAACTTGCCGAACTTAACGCCGTTCTTACTTGTTTGGTTTTTAATTGTTATGACGAATATCTCAGTATGGTTATGGGCATTTCAATAAAATTGATCAAGACTAAAGACATTCTGAGCGTTAAATTGGGTCCAATTGTAGTACCAAAAGTGGTCAAATATTAGTGATATAGAAAAACTCACAGCTATTCCTTATTCAAATTTTGTGGAATTTTTAGGAACTTATTTCTTTTGTGGGAGATCCAATCGATCCGATGACCGAATGTCGATTCGGAACACCTTCTTGTTGCAACCATGATACGCACACGTCTTAGTGTATCGACAAGAATTTCCAAACCCTATTTCAAACGAAGGTATAAAGAAACGGCAAGTGTTTTTTTAAGAACGGCAATGAAATAACTCGGAGATGCCAATGCTGTTTAAGGCATGGAAAATTCAACATAGACTAGAACTTTTTTAGATGTAATTCGAATCATTTCAGTTGTTATTCGAGAATTAAATTTGTAATTCGTAGCATTTTGTAATTCAAGAATTCAATTTGTAATTCGTAACATTTCGAAAAACTAAATATAAAGCCAATGCGACCAATTTTTTTTAATTTGTTTGTTTCGAATTCGAATGGAAAAATTCGAAATGCAAATGGAATAATACGAATTTCATATGGAATTATTCGAATTACAAATGGAATAATTTGAATTACAAATGAAATAATTCGAATTACAAATGGAATAATTCGAATTACAAATAGAATAATTCGATTTTAAATTGGAATAATTCGTATTACAAATGGATTAGTTCGAATTAAAAATGGAATTATTGAATAACAATTGAATTGTTTCGAATTACAAATGAAATGTTACGATGACAAATCGTCGAAAATTGCCGCTTTGACAGCCCAATAAGACCCAAAGCATGGGTACATGCAGGGACAGATAAAGCAGAACTTGGTGTGCTTGAAAAATTTCTCAAAGACCAATCTTATGACATTAATGTGTAGTGTAGAACTACCTCTGTCAAACCATTCTAGCTATTAGAAGGTGGCCTTTTGCTTCTTTACCGGTTTTCAAGATGAGATTTTAATACGACTTAACCAAAAATTTGTAAATGGTATTATAAATGTACAATGGTAACCGGTAAACCTACTACTATAGTGGGATTCTCTAGGGCATTTTTTGGTTACGGTCAAAAATCGGTCAAATTAAAACGCAAAATTATAAATGAAAACTTCAAAAAAGGTGGACATCGCTGTTGCTATCGGTAGAACTTTGCCAGTACTTTTTATTGGTCGCTGACTAACCGAATGGTATCGTTTGTTACCGACATTTAAGCATTTTAATTTTAACGATTTTTGTCGATAACCAACAAATGCGTTAGAGAATCCCACTACTGATGTGTGTGTGTTATACTCGTAATGGAATTACTTAGTCGCAGGGAGCAATTAAAAAACATTGTTCCACAACATCCCATACGGGACAAGGGAGACTTCTCTCATATCAATGAGTGCAACCCAATTCATATTTAGCTCAATGATAATGGGACCTACTGTTTATCGCCGAGTCCGAACGGCGTGTCTTAAGACACCACTTTGTGGAGAAGTTTTCAAGGCTGAAATACTCAGGAAATGTAGCCAACATTACTGAGGGGTATTTTGCCACCGTTGAAAAATGTTTGATGTTGCCTGGCCGGCGAATCGAACCACCGACCTTCTGCGTTCAAGGCGGGCGTGCATACCATTGCACCACGGTGGCACCCCGCAGGGAGCAATTACTGGTTAAAAAATTGATACATGTGATTAAAGTAATATACAATTGTGTTTCCTTTCTAAGAAATAGTAAAAGAGGACCTACCAATATGCCAATGATTTATCAAACATTATTTTTACGACTAGAGAAATAGTAATAAAAAACTCAAACGATTTTAAAGTGCAACATGCAAATGAAATCAGAAAGGAAATATATTTTATTTAAAAAGAAAAAAGTATTAAACTCCAATCATCCTTTGCCAATGGAAAAATTCCTGATGAACCTCAAATCATATTAAAAAGTCGTAAATATATTTATGACTTTTTTCAATATTTAATATTGATGATGTTCTTAGTTACAACCACTTGACTTCTTTTACAGCATTCACTCTCTTTCTGGTCATTGTTAGACATCGTCTTTATAGCATATTGACATTTATTGTCCTCGAACGTTTGCCCACCTCACCATCTTTACATTCCATCGACTTTGCACTTTTTCAATTTTTTTTGCGTCAATGTCATTGAGCGTTGAATTATTTCGCATATTAAAAATTACAACAGCAGTTGAAGCGAAATCTACGGAGGCACCACTTCCATGTCCATTACATGCCAATCACATAGAAATGTTGGTTGACTCGGGATGTAGGTTTCTCACACACACACTTACAATAACTTGTGGCATGGGTGATGTCCAAATGCCTTGATTATTATCGTTTAATTGATCGATCGTAAATGTATTTATGGACTTTTCCATTAAGGTATCAGAATATGGAAGTAATAAAAAGTTCTAGTGTTTATCAGGCACCGCCAGCCACACTTTGCAAAAGAAGCATCATCCATTTATTCCACTATGTCCAGTGGATTTTTCAGCGGATTATTGATGCCTTAGCTTAAAAACATAGTTTTATTACTTAGCGAAGTTTCAACGTAATAGTTACCAAGTTTTAAACATGGAATTTGTTTATTCATCTGGCAGTTTATAGGCTTCGTTAAAACATGTTGTCAAATTAATTATATTCCTCTGCCTATAAACGGTGCGGATTCATTTGTAATAGTATTTGTAAATTTTGAAGTACTTAAGAATGTATGTGTGTATCAGAGGTCCGCAAAATGCCACTCGCTTTTAATGCATATTCGCGATTTCATGCTTTTTTCATTGCTTGCTATTGCCATCTCTGTTTAATGATATTGCTTGCTTTGCCTTTACTTTCATGAGTGCGTGCCAATTGCACACACACAACACACTACAAGAGCTCGTTGCCTTTTTTTTGCACGCTGCCTTCGAAAAAGCACGTTGCATTACGAAAAGCAGTAGATATTTCTGGTCAAATTTACATGTTAATAAACATAAAAAAATTAATGTTGAGACAATAAAAACAATTACTAGTTTAGTTTATCCTATTATTAAAGAAACTTAAAGAAAAAGCGAAATTTGGCAAATGTATTCATTTATTCAAACAGAAGATGGTACGATACTGTGTGGTGGTATGCAGTATTCTGCATACTGCATTTGCGAATCGTGTGAATACAAATGTAAAAGCAAGCAAGCATGCACTAAAGCAGTGAATCATTTTTTGGGGTGAATCTGCTTTTTGCACATTCATATTTTTTATATGCAAGGCACTGCACTATTCGCTTTTGGGAAAAGGCAATAGAGTGTGCCTTTTATATGCATTTTGCGGATCTCTGGTGTGTATGCTTTGAAAATGAAACCATATCAACCCCACAGATTTTATTTCAATAAAATTTTTTTGAAAATAACAAATATTGTGCGTAAAAGTTATAAAATAAAAGTGTAAATTTATAAAGAATAACATTTTTAATATTCCGGAAATAGTACATAATTGCAGGAACTGACCAATTATTCATCAGGAAATTAATTAACTCGAAGAACATCAACTCGAAACCCAGGTTTTTTTAGGAATATAGGTATTTTCTGAAAAAAATTGTTGAAGGGATGTCACCACACACTTACTTAATAGCATACTCAAATTAAGTAAAAATAAGTACAAAATCTTGACGAAATCAACGATTTTGTTTCTGTAAAAAAGATTTTATTTTAAGGCATCAGTCTATTTAATCGAAAGCAAATGTTGACTTTAATACATTACCCTTGGTCAAATCAATAAAAACTATAAAATGTGAACTATTGCAAGTAAAATATACACAAAATGTCTTTAATCATTAATGATTTAAGTAAGTAAGAATGGCGAGCCGAATCGTATTGAAGAAAAATGAAACAATTAGTTTCGTTTCGTTTATGAAAATACATAGCTCTTCCGCCAAGTCTAGGAGGTGTAGAGTATGCTAACTGATGAATATAACTTTCCTTAAAAAATGGTTTTATAACTTATGGTTCATTGTTGTGACTGAAAAACGAATCCTAAAAAAAATTGTGGAAATCGGATCAGATTTCGGTATATCTATATAGGGCTAACGGGTGCCACCGTGGTGCAATGGTATGCACACCCGCCTTGCACACTAAAGTTCGTGGGTTCGATTCCCCGGCCAGGCAACATCAAAAAAATTTCAACGGTGGCAAAATATCCCTCAGTAATGTTGGCGATATTTCCTGAGTATTTCAGCCATGTAAAAATTCTCTACAAGTGGTGTCTTAGGACACGCCGTTCGGACTCGGCAATAAACAGTAGGTCCCATATCATTGAGCTAATATGAATCGGGGTGCACTCATTGATATGAGAGAAGTCTCCCTTGTCCCGTATGGGATGTTTGTGGAACAATTATATACATATATAGGGCCCAAAATACTTAAAATCGGCCGATAAGCCCGAAAAAACTCGGTTTCGGGGATTTCGGTTTCGGCGTCCTAATTCAGATGTACCGTCATATGGGGTATATATTAAAATGTGGATTGCTGTGTGTAGATTAAGAATCTGAAATACCAAGTTACTGCCAACTAAGTAAAAGCCCCTCTGAAAGACCTCACATCGGGCGGTATCTTAGTACTTTCCAAAATAAACACTTATATTTACAATTTTTCAAGTTCAACTCTTGTACGCTCTGAAAACCTGCAATACCAGATTACATGAATGTCGACCCCAAAATATGGAAAACCCCCGAAGTAAACAAAATCGGACAGTACCGTTTTGCGGTGGCTATACCAAAATCGTAGGATCCGACATACGTATGTACATATATCGTGATATCAATGTTGATTTCAACAGACAGACAGACATAGTTAAATCTACTTATTCTGATGAAGAATAAATACAATTTATGAGTTCTCAGACGAATATTTAGTGGTGTTGCAAACGGAATGACAAATTTAATATACCCCAGCTATAGAGCATAAAAACGACTGATGCGTCTTAAAAATCGGGCGAACCTCTTCTATGGGGGCGTCTATTATTAAAATAATAAAACTTGTAGGAATCAGGGTTTCGGAGTCGGAGTCTGGAGTCGGAGTCGTGAAAAAAAACTCGACTCGGACTCCGAAAGCAATTCCTATTTTTGAGATAATTAAATTAAATTTTTTTAATACAATCGGGATGATATATCTTGAGACAGAAGAAAATGTTGGGCAAAATTGACTTTTTTATACCCTCAGCCTTTAGGCTAAAGAGGGTATATGAGTGAATATCAAAAAAATGTAGTTTCCATGAAGCCAAGGTTTGCACTATTATAATTTTTGAACAAAGCTCAAAAATTTGGCAAAATAATTTAATTTGCGTGGAAGTTACGACCGCGTAAATGAATAAAAATAGGAAAAAAACGTTGAAGCTAACGAGGTTTTTTACGTTACTATTCGATTGCTGATTAAATTCTTCAAATGACGGACATATGTATGTCCAAAGTAAAAGTAGAAGAGTACAAAATGAAGATTACCTTTCTAATGTATCACTTTTCGAAATTTCCACTGCTTCCACATTTTATGGATGCTGACATTTTGAAGCCGGATTTTAGGTGTTTTTCGTATTTTTAATTTAACTGGAACGCGCATTCGAGTATTTCAAAAGACAATTAATAGGCTTGAAGTACTCACAATTATGTATAATTTGATATGTATATTGGCTATGTAAGCCACACAGCAGCAGAGTAATCTACTGCCAAAGGCCAACATTTTTTTTACAAAACATATTTTTTGGGTACAGTATTTACAATATCCTTTTGAGTGTGCTGGTACCCCGCGATATTTTAGTTTTTCGGCGATCCGGATCATATAAATCACAGATCGTAAACATCCATCTACTAGAACGGCGAAAACAGCAACTGCAAAAACCGAAAAATATGCGAAAAATGTTTTTGAAAATATCGCGGATTTAATCGCGTTTTCTGTGGATCGTTTCCTTGTCAATGAAGAAACTGACACATCACTCACGGTTTTGCGAAAACAGCGGTTTAAAAAATTTAGTGGCATTGGAGCTATATCCGATTTATCCCAAAAATATTGTGTGATGCTACATCCACGGTTCTTGAGGGATTTGATTGAAATAGGAGTAAATCGATGTATATTTCCACAGTTGATAGTGAAATCGGATGCGCATAAAAAGTGTATGCACTTTGTGCAAATTATAAGCGTTATACAGGTTGTTGCACACTAAACTGCAGACGATGCTACATCTTAGCGGCTAAAGTAAATCCTGGCAAATGTGTACAAATGAAAAGAGAAGAATTCGCCGTATTGATAAACCGCATCAAGTGATTTTGAGGATTTCGCGATTTACACGCATTTCAAAATGAACATTACCCGATACAGTTTTATTTGAAGATTATACCCCATTCAAAGGAACCCAACATTTATTTGAACGTTACCCATATCTTCCGCTAGATGTTAGCGTGTACACGAGAAGTGATTAGAATAAAAAATGTGATTTTTTGCGTGAAAGTTAACTGAATTAGAACCTATTTTATTACATTTTTTCAACTAACTCACAAAATAAATTTGAAAAATATTTTCTCTTACAAAAATTTTATAACTTCCCTCAATATATATTTTGTTTGTTTTTGCTATAATATGCAAACCGCTAAACGGATTTCTACATTTTTGGTTTCATTTGAATCGTCGCGATGTTTAGATTACGTACATATTTTTTAAATATTTTTCCGATGCATAAACAGCTAAAATTTTATTAATACAAATTGCAAGCAAGCAATTTTTTTAAATCTTTCTTAATTTCCGCGAAAATTTACAACTTTTTCACTAAAGTTATGGGACCTCAGTAAACATATAGTATGTAGGAAACCATAAACTTACACTGCTTCTCAATATAATGAATAGCATTTTTATAATATTTTTTCTTATAATCAGAATTGAAATCGCCATAACTTTTGCGCGCAATTACCAAAATTAGTATCTCGAACAGATTTGAGAATGGGAGTTTTTTCTCAATCCATGCAAAAAAAATCTTTCAAGTAGCTTAAATTTTTTTTTATTTTTTTTTTTTTATGGAAAACTAAAAAATTTTGATATTTCCTCATATACACTTTGATCGATTTCAATGAGGTAAAGTCATTACATACTAATAACTAAAAGTATTAATAATATATAAAATTAAAATAAAATAATACTTTTGTTATGTATTCTTAGCTGGTATTATTATATAAAATGAATTTCTTTATGTTTATTTTCCTGACCATGCTCCTTAAAATAAAAACGTACATAGAATACCATTTTTAACAATAAATACATCAACAATAAAAAAGCTAATTTCTTTTCTGTTTCCAATCCATTTATAGGTTTAAGGCAGGGATGTAGTCAGAAATACATCTCGGCACCAAAATGGGGGTCAAAACTTGATGTTTTATGAGTAAAATATACAAAAAAATTTCAAAGAAACTACCATAGTAAAAACATTTACATATAAATAGACCTTTAACAGATCGATAGGGATCCCATATTAAGCAATCCTTTTACTGCAATTTTTGTCATTCCCGGAGTCGGAGTCGTGAAAAAAGTGGCCTGGAGTCGGAGTCGGCCAATTTTTACCTCGACTCCGATGCCCTGGTAGGAATACAAAATTACAGTTGTTTCGGTTGTATAATGTGGCTTAACTTATCAAAACCCCGACATTAGGGCACTACTATTATATGGGGATTATAAATTGTGGGCTTGTAACGATAATTCTCTGCAGTAATGTTTTTTAGCGAAGACCAAATCTAAGCCATGCCTATCGATAATTTGGTAAAATCCTTCAAAATAACAAAAACCGGGCGGTACATTTTTGTGGGGGCTATAAAAAACGTAGATATATACCGACATCTCTCTGCAGGAATGTTTCATACTCCCAGCGGAGACCAACTACTAGATTTTAGTCATTTAGTTAAAGCTAAAGCCTTTAGTATTCCGATAACTCTGATCAACACGACTTTTGTTTTATCCGATTTTTTTCTGTTTCTACATCCCATTGACGAGATATTTTCAAATTCGGAATCAGTTTTTCTCTCAGCTCTTGTTTTCGAGATATAGGTGTCACGGATTTTCGTTCTGTAAATTTATGTAAGTGTAATCTGGATCATAAGAACCACATAAGCCCACACATTATAAAAAAATATGGAATTTTACCCGAAGGAGTGGAATGAAAAATGTTATCAAAATATTCCAGATTTATCGTGAATACCGGCCAACACATAGGCAGACCAGTAGGTCTTTTCATAGAAACCCCTTGCCACTACGTGGGAAGGGTATTATAATAGTTGCTTTTGGCAAAAAGTTTGTAACACATCGAAATAAACTTTTATATACCAAAACAATAGAGCAATGGCTATAGTTGGGACGGGGCCGACTATGTGATACCCTACACCACTACCCCTGTGCATTATCTTTTCACTCGTAAACATTTCTTTTAGGGAGAAACTGAAGTTTCCTCCTATCTGGCTTTTATACCAAATGAGTTAAGGCGAACTGAACCAAAGTAATTAATATTTAATTTTATATTTGACTACTGTCGATATCTACTTGGTACTGATTGAAAGTTTTGCTGGTCTTCTTGATTAGCATTTTACATGTCTTTAATACACCAAATAGAAGCAGAGGTATTTGTCATTAAAACAAAATTTTCAAAATATTAAAATTGCGATAGGTTAGCGCTTTTTGCAATAACTTTGACACATTTTGTATTAACTTAAAGCTTAGTTGGTTTAGTTTCATTACCAAGTTCTCTCCTTGGAATATTTCCAACAGAAGCAGAAATATCTGACATGGAAATAAAATTCCATAAATTGGAAATTGTCGATTCTATCAAAACTGCGACCTGAAGTGTGATCAAAAAAAATGAAAAATATGGAATGCATTACCGGCAATTGCGACATCTTCGTTGTTTGACCACCTACGACAAACTACGTTACATCGATGCATAGGTGATATTTTCTACTTTCATCAGCAGGTTTTGCTTTTGATATACCCCATGAAGAAGCGGATCCAAAAGGAAAGCTCGTCAACGGAAGAAGAAAAAATCTACTTTCATTGATGCAAAGTAGGTTGGCGTAGACGCTCAAAGGATGGAGATATCGCAAAAGTCGGCAATGTATCCCATTCTTTCCATTTTTTTTTAATCACGCTACAGGTCGCAATTTTGATCGGATTTTCACAAAATTTTGGTTGCGTAATGGAGGTCTCAGAGAGGAAGAAGCATATCGTCTGCTCCGTCGGAAAAGGTCGTAAGTCCACTTTTTTTGGAAATCGCGTTTTTGTTACAGGATGATAGTACACGTCAAAACACGTCGTATGATACAAAGAAAATGGTAGTATGTCGCGTTTTTCTATATGTTTTGCCCTTGTCGGAAAAGGTCGTAAGTCCACAAAACGTACAAATTTGAGTACGAAAAGGTTGTAAGTCCGCAGGAAAATGTATACTTTAAAAGAATACTACAGCTAATGTAGTTCAGATATAATGTTTAACGTCATCCATGGTTGGGGTACAATGTAAAGAACTAGCCTACACCTTTGGATGATAATCGGATGATATTTGGCGGAGCCTTTGGACCAAACTTTTGCACAAAAATGTGATCATTTCTATATTGCAACGAAAAATTACATTTGAAATCTATTTTCCCCTATAAGCGAACTGATTATAAAAGATGGACTTCTGGCCTTTTCATTGATACAAATTGGGATGCTGTATGTGTTCAAATACCTCATATATTGAAAAATGTGTAAAAAAATAAAAAATTTTACTGTTTTTACTGTAGTATATCTTACATAACTTTATCAACTGGCAATTTGTGGTTTCTCTAGGGACATTTATTCACATAACGAGATTAGTTTGTATTCTGAATTCAATAAAGTAATACCTTCTAACGGACGGGTAAGTGCAATGTTTATCTCATTAAATGATTCTAAAATAATAATTGATTGACATGTTATTAAACTAAGAAGACATAATGGTTTCTGCTAACAAAGAGCAGTATGAATTTGGAATGGAATTAGACGATGGTGTCATGGGTCTAGTTTCCTATGGTTTTCACGGTGATTCTGAAAGCTCTGATAAACTTCCTAAGGCCAGGAAGATTCTACATGGTTTGCAGACAAAAACAAAAAACCCCAAACGAAGAATAAATACCAAATTTCAGCCATTGCTGAGGAATATTGAAGCCACACCTTCAAAATACCGGAAATCGGGAGGTACCGTTATATGGGGGCTATAAGTTATATGGGCTTCTATACCAAATCACGAAGATCTATCTTTAAAATTGCGAGCTGTGTCTTAATTTCAAAAGACGGACAGACGGTCATGGTTATACCGACTTAGAATTTTACTCTGATCAAGAATATATATAATTTTTAGGGTCTCCGCTGAATATATCGATATGTTACAAACTGAATGACAAATTTAATTATACCCTCCATATTATGGTGGAGGGTATAAAAATCTTCAGAAATGTTGGTGTCGATATGCAATTTTAACATACCGCCAAATAACTGATGACTTGAGGCATGCCGACTGTATCCACCTTCTTAAAATGTATCTTATATACCTGATGAAACTATAGCTATCGATATGTTGCATTCTAATCTAAACACTTGCTTTCTAATAAGACCAAAACTTCGTTATGCATAACATCTGGTATTTCCATTGATTTGTAGCATATTTAAGAAAGTGGGGGTGGTCGGGTCTCATTGCTAAAATATGTAGCCAGGATTGCGGAAACGGAATCGTTCGTAAGTTTTATATATGTATATAGCGCATTTAAAAAATAGGGCACAGGTGTAATCCGCTCCTCCGAAATTCAACAAAATATATAGCCTACCTCCACCAAGGGACATCCCTGTGTATAATCTGAAAATTACACAAATTACAGGAGATTCAACAACAGTTGCCTCGCAAATTAATTTTCTGACCGATATTTTCATAGCTTTAGTAAAAAAGCGTTTTTTAAAAAACAGAGCCTGCCCTCTCCCCCTTTCAAATTCAAAAAAATATAGAGCCTATTTTCACTCCGGGTTTTCCTTGTATATTCTCTGAAATTTTCAAAAAAGTATATGCGGAACATACAAACATACACACACTGCCTTTTATATATAAGATTTCACCCAAAAGTTTTGGTCCATTAAACCCGCTAATAATTATCTCATCACCATCTTAAATTGCAAGGTTATTCTTTGTCTTAAACTCAAATCATTTTTAAAATTTCGCTCCGATCGGAATATTACTGCGATATACAGGACAGCTACAAAGCCGGGTAAAAATTGTGTGTTTGGTCCATTTCACACCTTTCGATTACGGTCGGTCCAAAATTGAGGCCTGGAGTTTTATTACAATTGTTAATGGATGGACGGACACACATAGATAGATCGCTTTATCTCGTCAAGATATGAAAAAATGGCAAGGGGAGGGGTCTACGACGAATACTTCGCGATGTTACACGAATATTGGACAAAACAAACTTATAATACCCTTTCCACATTGTCTTTTAATGTATAAATATTTTATTTTAAAAACGTCCGTAAATTGTAGGAAAAGGTCGTAAGTCCCTACAAAAATATAAAAGTGTACAAGTAAAAGGTCGTAAGTCCAAAGACATCCAATTATCTCCCAAACGCGACAGATATTTATCAAACAAAGTACAGCTATTGAAGCGGAATAAATAAACGAAGAATACTGCCTTTACCACCATAATAAAATCTTTAATACAGAAAGCGCAGAAATGTTTTTTCTTCCTCCTGAAAAATTTATTGAGAGGGACTTACGACCTTTTCCGACGGAGCAGACGATATGGAGTTTGATGATAGTCAGATAATATTCCATAAAATAAATGTTTACTACTTGTTTAAACATGAGATTGTAAAGATGATGTAAATTGGGGTGTAACCTCCGTGATTTTGGCGAGGGTCTTGAAAATATGTGCCATGATAAATTCTAGTTAGTTCTCTGTTGAAAAAGTTAACATAATTTACATGGTATTGGCGTAGTATCGTTTTTATACCCTACACCACACTGTGGTAAGGGGTATTATGTCTTTGTGCAATTGTATGCAACATACAAAAGGAAACGAGATAGATCCATAGTTCCTTTTAGGCATATACATAGAATCACTTTCTGAGTCGATTTATGCATGTCCGTCAGTTCGCAACGTACAGGTCGCATTTATTGTATGATTCAGCTAAAAATTGAGGAATATCATTTCTTTAGAAATAGGACGAACGCTATTGCTTTTTGTGAAAATCGGTTCAGTTCAGTTCGAGTTACCGACAAAAATCGGTAAAATTAAAATGCTTATAATTTCGGTAATTAACGATATTTTCGGTAAGTTAGCGACGAATGAAATGTAGTCGTAAAGTTCTACCGATAGCAAGAGCATTGTCAACTTTTATTTGAACTTTTCATTCATAATTTTCCGTTTTAATTTTAACGATTTTTGTCGTTAACTCAAAACATGAGTTAGAGAATCGCACTACAGATTTGAATATAGCTCCCACATATATGTTCGGCCGATTTCACGCATTTGCTGCACCAAACCCGCTATATGTGTTTGATTTCGATCAAATATGGAATGTGTGACTGAATTCAACATTGTTAGTTTTGAATGTCGATTTTTCGCAATTATCGATAACTGTCCAACTATGCAACAACCACAAAATATTTTGTGGTTGCATGATGAATGACAAAAATGAACGATCATACTAGCAAGCAACCGATTATTTGAGCAAAGTTGTCATTCAAAAGTGACAATGTGTACCCCTGCTTTAAAATAAATGTGCCAAATTATATCGAAATCGGTGTATATATGGATATAACTCCCACATAAGTTTTTGCCCGATTTCACGTATTTGCTACATCAAACACACTATTTCCGTCCAAATTTGGCGTGTGTGGCGGAGTTTGGTCTAGTAATACGTGTACCATATTATATCGAAATCAGTTCAAATTTATATACACAGAAAAAAAGCCACCCAGAAAATTTTGATTAAAAGCTTTATCACCATATTTTTGTCGAATGGCGATAAAATATTACGAATATATAGGGAAAATGTTTATCAAACATGAAAATGTTACTAAAAAGCGATCAATAAACGATTTCAAACAAATAATTTATTGAAATTTGTTTATGGTTATTTGTAAATTTCTGTAGTTAAAATGGTTTTCAACGTTTGTCGCATGTTCTCGGTCTCAAGAGCGAGAGAAACAACATTTTTAGGGCATAAATAGAGCGCTACAACAATGTGCTGTTTTTTTTTTCATGAGATGTGAGTGTCGTTGCTATGTTTATGGGCATTTTTGCGGAATGGAGGAATGATGCGTTTGTTTGGCATTTGGTTTGTTTATCTACTTGTGATCGGGTGAAGGCTTGTATGTATACAATAAGTTTCTTACTGTTTTTTATGAAACTAACAAACGAAGAGGGAAGGAAAAAATGGTACGAGTTCTCATGTTTTGTTCTGTTTGGTGGTTAAGTTAGGCAGATAATATTTTTTAACCGTCAGTTTGGTTAATTTTGGCAGTCTCTTTAAAGCATTAGTTGTGTGTGGATCGGTACTGCAGAAATAAATCAGTGTTTCTGTGTTTTCTTAAAGTAAAGGTGTCTTTCATGTAAATAAAATGCACAATACATTTTATAATTGAACTCACGTAGCTGAAAAAGGAGATTAAGAATATTTTATTGGACAAAGAAGCAATCGCATGTGATATTGGTAATAACGCCAATACATTTGATATATATAGGCCGATAGCCCTAGTTGCTAGTGCTTTTTTATATTTTTTATTATGATTTTTAATTGTAATAAATATTTCGAAAATAAAAAAAAAAAATACATTTGATATATTTGAAATATGTATGTAATATATTTGTAATTACAGATATCCATTTTTCCGCTGATGATTTTCAATGTGGCAGAAGAATGTGTTTTATTTCACAACTAACGAGAAGCGTTCAACGAAGTTCCCTGTATTTTATATTTAAACTAGCGGACCCGGCGAACTTCGTCTCGCTATACATACAAAACATACAAAAACTCAATTTTCGATTTTTCCAATTTTCCGACTTTTCCAGAGAGATTTTCCAAAATTTTCTTCCGTAAAGACCTTCTCCTCGAAAATACGAATAACTGACAAAAAATTTTACAGAAATCGGCCTAGCCGTTCTCATTTTAAGAATTACATACATACATATGTTCCCACAACATCCCTGAAGGGACAAGGGAGACTTCTCTCATATCAGTGAGTGCACGCCGATTCATATTGGCTCAATGATATGGGACCTACTTTTTATTGCCGAGTCCGAACGGCGTGTCTTACGACACCACTTGTAGAGAAGTTTTTCATGGCGTAAATACTCAGGAAATGTCGCCAGCATTACTGAGGGGGAATTTTGCCACCGTTGAAAATTTGATGTTGCTTGGCCTGGGATTCGAACCGCAGACCTTCTGAGTGCAAGGCGGACGTGCTAACCATTACACCATTTTTATATATATAGAAGTGATTTTTTTGTTTTCTTTTATTAAAATTGAAGTATGGCACCAAATAATTATTTACTTCTGATATTTATTATTCCATTCCGTTTTTCTTTCTTTCATCTGTTATTTCTTGTATGTATATGTTATTTTTATGTACCTATGTGTGTGCTGTTGCTTTTTGTTTGGCATTTTTATGCGTTTTAATTAAATAAATAACCACCACCACCATTTATAAATGTGTGTATGTACCTTTTTTGTGGCTTTTGGGTTTGTATTTAACAAAAAAAAACAAAAAAAAAAAAAACAACGAAATAATTGTAACTATGAATATTTTTTATCGATTGAAAAAAATGCATTCAACAATTTTTTTAATCAAGAAAATATTTTGTTTTTATCAAGCAAAATGTGGAATATTTTGATAAATATTGTTGTCAGTATGTGAAATATTTTATCAGTTCAAGATAAACAAATTCGATAAATATTTTAGTCAATATTACAATTTTATTTTATCAAACTGTATTTTTACTTTGTGATCAAATCATTTTATCGAATTTTGTCAATATGAAAATTTTTATTTGCCGGAAAATCGATAAATTTTTGGTTGAATCTTTGAATTTCTTTATCAAATGGCTACAATTTTTTTCTGTGTATAGATATCTCACATATATATTTTACATATTCAAAACGGTGTAGGGTATCGTATAGTCGGTCATGCCCAACTTTGATTATTTCCTTGCTGGTTTTTTTATAGACCTACTACACACGTATCATAATGATCACTTCAACTAACAATTAAATAATGAATGATAAATATATTATTGAGTACTGACGTCCTATTGGAGATACTTCTCTCTTATGTTATATTTTCCAAACACTGTAATTGATAAAAGAAACCACTAACAACTTTGAACGATAGTAGCATTCACTAATACAATATTATGTATTGGTGTCCCTTAGCGGTATCTTCTTTTTTCCCCTACTGCGACACCGTGTGTTTCATTAAATACGTATCATATGAAGATAAAACAACTTTACACTCAAAAATACCAAATTCAACATTTGGGACCTTTGATCATAATTGCTACTCCCGCCCGCCAATATGTTTGCGTACTAGGGATGGCTATCCTGAAATCCCGATTTTTTTGGGATTCTTCAAATCCCGAATCACGCTCAACACTCTATAATGCTCAACAAGTTATCCCTAATGCTCAACACTCTATATATACAGTTTTTAGCAGTGTTTATTATCATTTGCCTGGGATTTTTAGAGAAGAAGTTTATGATTCTACCCGAAGCTGTTGGTTTTTGATACCAATCTATTTCCAATTTTTCGTTGTTTCTGTATACCACGGTGTCAAAATATGGTATGCATTTATTGCTTTCTTCTTCCATTGTAAATTTAATGTTGTCATTGAAGCTGTTGAACATTGTCAAAGTTTCCTGTATTGCACTTGTTTCGAGAATCACAAAAAGATCATCAACATACTTCGTCAATATCGTCGGTTTCGTCGTAAGATTTTCCAAACAGATGTCAAGTAGTTTCTCCATTACTAAATCAGCTACAATCGGAGAAGCCGGTGAACCCATGGGAAGTCCTCTCTTTTGTTTATATACTTTGTCGTCTTATTTAAAATAGCGGTTGTCCTTGATGCAGAAAATAAGAATACTGAAGAATAAGCCCTTTGTCATATTAGTGTATTTTTTAATTTCGTCCCATCTCTCTTCTAGGTCTACAGGAACACTTGGGAATAGGGATACAACGTCAAAATAAACCATCTGCTCAGTTTTCTGGATGGCAACCTGTTGTATTTTATTCTTAAATGCAATAGAATCTTTTACGTTATACTTTGAGTTGTTGGTTAGATTTTTCAAGATATTGACAATATATTTGCAGAGTTGGAACGATCACAGATCTATTTCAGAGATTAATATGATAAGCAATCCTATGCCTTTACATTTTCGTACGATTCAACATACAACTAATCTCACAGTGTCAATCTCTGTGTATTCCGACTTGGCTTTAGACGAAACCATATAAATCTTCTTTATAAGTGATGATACACGCCGATCGGACGGCTATATAAAGTAATTCCCATATTTTGGATAATATGAATGGGCATGCACTCATTAATATGAGAAAAGTCTCCTTTGTCCCTTCTGAGATGTTTGTGGGAACATATATAATTTCATGAGGTGCAGACGAGTTAAATTGGAAAATCTTAATGTAATTGTCATGTTGGTCATTTACCTTGGATTGAATGTACAGTATCGGATAAAACATTTGCAAATGACACATAAAATTTAGTTTTAGCGCTATAATATTTGTAAATACCAACTTTTTGTTGAGTTTTTCAGCATTAAAATATTCTACATACTCCGAAGAAAACACCCACATTTTGTTTTGGTACTTTATAACGATATTCCTAATTTAATAGCGTACATAAATTTAATTTCCCATATTTCAGTAAGACAAAACAATTGCAACTCACTCCGTTGCTATATAAATAAGGTCAAAATTATAACTTTTTTACATGATGTTTGTATGATATCAGATTTTTATTAGTTACTTTAAGACTGAATACATCAATATATAAAGCTAGAAAATTAGATAATGTATAGGAACAGAATATTTAAATCAAATTTTTATTGGGCATTTAATAAGTTTGGAAAAGTCGGATACTGTATTGTGTTCAATAATTGATTCAGCTGCCCAAAAATAGTGCGATGCACATGCGAAATTACCTGCAATAGCTGGTACTGTTATAAATAGGGTTATACGAACATCTCCTTCCAATTAAAATGTTCGAGCAAATAATTTTTAATAATATACATATGTTTCCCCTAAAGCAAATTACTGCGTTTCATTTTCGTATACCTGGAATCCTTTTGGTAATTTACGTTTGTCAAAAATTCCATAAATTTTACCCAATTAAGCATAAAATAGGATATCGTCAGCCGAACATCAACCGCAACATGTACATACAACGATAATTACACCAACAGTTTTTCAAATATTAAATCGTTTAAAAATGTCGCCAATAAAAAACATCAAATTATGATATCCACGAACACCAACATCGAGAAACAACAGACAACAGTTTTTAGCGGTTGTTGATGACTGGCGACCGTCGCTGCTGTTGTTGTCCTCCTTGTCATAGTGGATGATATAACATAGCGAATACTGAGGCTAGGAACAAAACAAAAGCTCCAACTAGTGAAATATGAGCTATGAAAAGTTTTGGTTAAACTGAAACTACAGAACTACAACGAAACAGAACAGCCCCTAAAATCATATAAAACACTGTCATTATAGTGGGTGCTAGAGGGAGTGCCTATAATTTCCACTACTAAGCTCGTCAGCTTGTGATGCAATATAAAAGGAAACAAACAAACACACAAAACAGAAACGCAGAGAACTTATCATCACCCTGTGCAATGCGACAGCAAGCTGTACCAAATTGGACTCTTGTTGCTGAAATAATGATTATGACAAAACATGAATTTGTGACACTTTAGCGCAGTGACGGAGTGTTTGTGAGGAGCATGCTGATGCTAAGAAGGGTTGATAGTTTACAAAAACAGCAGCCTACGATGGGAGAAGCCATACGAAATGATTCACTCGCAACAAGGGTTATAATCGAATTACATGCAAATGAAGAACGAAATTTATACAAATAACTTATTGAGAGAAAATAACTGATAATAATAAGCGTACTAGTGATTTAAACTATTGTAAACTGTTAATAATTATATTTAAGACATCACTGTTTTTTCAGTTATACATTTTTGTTTTATGACCAATTTACAACCAAAATAATATATTTTAAACATTATATATCCCATAGTGGCGCTAGTTGCCTTAACTTTATTACACACATTGCCACATGAAATTATAGACGTCATTGTTTAAGCTCTACGGATCAACAACATTAAAATATACTCCCGCAGTTGGCTACATAAAATATAAAATTCTTTTTCTTGTATTTAGTGAAAAGATAAAATATTAAGTAAGAAGCTGAAATCTAGGGAAAACATATTTTTGCCTAGATAGATAAATATCAAAGGATCCAAAAAACTATCCCCATTGTCATAAATTGTTATATACAAATCTGACCTGAAATAATTCACCTTAAGTCTTATTTATTCTAAGATCGAAATACTTTCAGTTTGAAATGATAATAAGACAGATGGTAAACAAAAAGACCAACCGTGGAACTTTGTTAACAAATTTTTACAAACATTTACAATCCCTAGTGAACTCGAATATCCTAATAATAGCGTATTGTCCTGGAAAATCCCGAGGGTCAATTTGCCTACCGGGAGTGGTCCCACTGGCGGATAGGGTAAAAACTTCCCCAAGGTCGGCTTTTATCCATGCTCCCCTACCACAACTTTTTATACCCTCCACCACGAGTTGTATGAACCAAAATGGAATATTACTTCATATTAATTACAGCGTACGGAAAAACTACTTTACTAAAGATTTGCAATCGTTTCGTATTTTCCATAAGAACAAAACGAAACATAACCCAAGTTGGCCGAACTCGCTGTTTAGTTTCGTTTTGTTTACATTCGTGTGTGCGTACATAACGAAAAATGAAAAGTTATAAATTTCACAACAACTCATAAAAAACGAAAACGTACAACAAAGACTGGAAACGTTTGGTGGTTGATAGAAACATCCACCGAAGTATGTTCAAAGTATGTGATTTTAGCTTATTAGGTTCTTAAACAAGCAAATATGTGTGTATCGGTCGCACACCAAACTTTTGCAAACGATTCATTTTGTTTAGTTCGCGAATGAAACAACTCGAACAGCATAGCCGAAGTACATTTCCGCAATCGTACAGTTTTGTTCTTCTTCAGTTGAAAAATTTGTGGCTTTGTTTTGAAAACGAAACGATTCAGAACGAGTGAAAAGTTTGTGACTTTGTGTGAATGGCACGGGAATCGTTTGTTTGCGTTCATAATTTATTTGTGAAATAACTAAGCTCCTCCACCACGGTGTCCCAACCAAAATATTGCCCTGTATAAATAATTTTCCGTAAATGTGACAAAGAACCCACGAAATACAAAAAATCGGGGGTACAGATGCATGGGGGCTATCTAAATCGTGGATCTAGTATATGGACAATTTTCTGTATGTTTTATACCAAGCGGTTTTGGTGAAACAATGTGGCTTGAAAATATTAATTATTTAAAATCGGTAGGTAGATACAGTACAGGGGACTATATCAAAACGTGGACCTATAGAACGTTTAATGCTCCCAACGAATACTAAATACGAAATTTAAGCCATTTCGGTGATAATCTGGCTAAAACCTTAAAAATGTGGCTATATTAAATCGCAGGCCTACAGCAACACATTTCCGGAGGACTATATACGGAAGACTATATACGAAATTTCATTCATTTCAGTGTGTTAATGAGGTTTAAACGTAGAAAATATTGAAAATCCAAAGTTGCCGTTCTATGTGGGTCACATCAAAGCGTGGACTTCATATAAGTCCAAATTTCTGGGGGAAAGTTTAATGCTCTCACTTATACTATATACGAAATGTAGGTAATTTTAATGTAATAATAGCCTCATGAAAATACCAAAACTCGGGCAGTACAGTTCTATGAGGCTGTATCCAAACGTGGAGCAATAAAAACTGACGTACAAAATTATAAAGATCTGTCTTGAATATTGCGATCTACGTCTCGATTTCGACTTAAAAGTTTATGCGAGTCAAAAAATATGTACATATATAATTTGCAGGGTCTCTGGCGAATATATAAATGTCTTACGAACGGAGTGACAAATATAATTATATCCTCCATCTCCATATGGTGGAGGGTATGATAACATTTACGGTGCAGGGCCTAATTAACCCAGTACCGGTGGAGACCAGTGCGAGTCACATCCCCTCTCCATCAGTCGATCATGCGGAACTACTCCCATATGTGATACCCAGATGTGGGTACCTTGGCATATGTGGTCGAATGTACAGCTAAGATAAAAAAACGGAAGAAAAAGGGAGGAGGACGCGGGTAAGCTTAGGAAAATTTTTATCTTAAGTAAACCAACAGAGACTGGTACTGACCCTGACTCTGACAGCAAAATAAATTCTACCTCTGTGGAAAGCTTCACTAAAAAGGACATTCACAAATTGATAGTTGAAATAGGCTAGTGTATCGCAAAACTAACAAGGAAAAGGAAACAGTAGTGCGATTCTCTAACTCATTGCTTGAGTTACCGAAAAAAATCGATAAACCCGTTTTTAATTTTATTAAAATTATATGGGTAAACGTGTATGTTTTCTATTGCCGTTTCCATATGAAAATATTTAAATTTCTCAAAAAAATAAATAAGTCAATCTATATATATATAAAAGAGCTTAGTGAGTGAGTGAGTGAGTGACTGACATATCATGGCCCAGACGAAACCGCTGAAGCTAGAAAGCTGAAATTTTGACTGTGGGTTGCTGTCGCACAGTGTCACGACCGTGGCCAAAAATGGTAAAAACTAAATAATTCGTTGAACAAATGTATTGATGGGGAGTGATAGAAAACATAATAATTAAGAAGAATCTGAATTTTTGTACTGATACGAGAAGTAGTTTCTGCTATATGAGGATTTAAATCCGACAATTTTAGTTAATACGTATTTTTGTGTTTTTTTCCTAAAATTAATAAATTATATTATGCGTTAATATTTAAAATTTAAAAGTCACGGTCGCTGCAAAAATGGTTCCTAAGTTCTCTTGGGATGTAATAAACTTGGCTACACTTTTGTTTGCATGTAAATATTAATCATATGGTGTTTACATTTACCCAAACATGTATTACTAAGTTTATTAATTTTCTGAAGCAACTTTTAAATTGAGTGGAGTGGGAAAAAAATTGTATAAAAGTGTATATCGATATTTTTTGCTGTATGAGTAGTAACAAGTGAGTATTTCACATATATAAAGGTCCCAGCTGCAGAGGTTTGCAGACGAATGTGTCATTTCTCTTTTTCAGCGACCACCTCACTGAGAAGATACCCTCTTTTTTAACAAATCGTTTTGCGGTGTTGGCTATAGCGCGAAAACGAATGAACCGATCATCATATATTTTTGTGGGCTTATTAAACACCTAATAAACCTTGCTTTAAAACGAGAGAATTTTAAAAATATCAATTTTTAAAAAAATTGTGAACAGCGAAGGTCAAAATTCGATTTTTTACAAAAAATTGAACGTTTTTTGACCACTAATCGGTCAAAAAAATTTTAAAGGAAATTTCTCATATATTAAGACAAGAGTTTGATATATTCAATATGCTCACAAACAATATGAAGACTAAACACCAAATTTCAGTCATATCGGGTGGATATTGAGGCCACAACACTCAAAATACCGAAAATGAGGAGGCACGGTTATATGGGGGCTATAGGAAGACGAGGACCTATACCGACATATTTCTGGTGGAAGGTTATAAGTCCCCCAATGAAGACTTAAAACCAATTTTCAGCCATTTCGGTGTGATAATCAGGCTAAAACCTCCAAAATACCGAAAATCGGAAGGTACCGTCATATGGGGGCTATATGAAGGCGTGGACCTATGCCGACAAATTTCAAGGTGAAGGTATAATGCCCCCTACGAAGACTAAATACCGAATTTCAGCAATTTCGGTGTAATAATGAGGCTAAAATCTTCAAAATACCGACAATCGGGAGGTACCGTTGTATGGGGGCTATATCAAAACGTGGATCTAAGCCCACAATTCTCTGTTTGAATATTTGATACCTCTGCCGAAGACTAACAACAAAATTTGAATACTTTCGGTTCGTCATTGTGTCTAAAATATTCAAAATACCGATAATCGGGAGATTCGGTTCTATGGGGGCTATATCAAAACGTGGACCGACCAACCCAATTTTTTGTCCTGAAGATTGTAAGTCAATAATAGGTACGTGTACCAAAATTGAAGCAACTACGACAACTCCTTCTATTTTTGGCCACAGTTAATATGAACTCGCGACATTGTGTGTCGGTGTGTAGGGGTGAGATAAGGCTGGGTTTTTTGAAATTCGACCTAGAAGGGTACGAAAAGTACTAAAAGGTACTAAATATGGCACCCTTTGTATTAGGCACACGGGAAGAGCTAGAATGAAATTTGGAAAGAGGGTAACTGATGGAGAGTTAGAAAGATTTACCAAAGGGTTTTTGGAAATTCGACCTATACAATCTTCATATTTGGTATGGGAATCAAGGTTGGGAAGTGGTGTTGATATAAGGAAATGATTTTGGAAGTTCGTACTTATATGTACGAGAAGTACTAAATGGTACTAAATTTGGTACAATTTGGATTTGGGTGAACAGATAGAGCTCAAAAATCTGAAATTTGGAATTTAGATTACCGTTGAAGTGTACGATTGAGATATGGGGGTAGTTTTGGAAATTCATATTTATGTGTACGAAAAGTACTAAATGGTACCACATTTGGTACAATTTGGATTTAGATAGACATAAAAACCTGAAATTTGGAATTAAGATTACTGATGGAGTGAAGTATTAAGGCAGTTTTGGAAATTATTACTTATGGGTACGAAAAGTAGTAAACGGTACTAAATTTGGTACAAATTGGATTTGGGTGAACGGATAGAGCTAGAATCCTGAAATTTGGAATTTAATTACTTTTGGAGTGTAGGATTGAGTTTTGGAAATTCGTACTTATGGGTACGGAAAATACTAAATGGTACTAAATTTGGTACAATTTAAATTTAGTTGAACGGATAGAGCTGGAATCCAGAAATTTTGATTTAAGATTACTATTGGGGTGTACGATTGAGCAAGTTTTGGAAATTCATACTTAGGGGGTACAAAAAGAACTAAATGGTACGCAATTTGGATTTGGATGAGGATAGAGCTGGAGTGCTGAAATTTGGAATTAAGATTACAGATGGAGTGTAGGATTAAGGAAGTTTTGGAAATTCGTACATATGGGTACGAAAAGTACTAAATTTGGTACAATTTGGATTTGGGGGAACGAATAGAGCTGGGATCCGGAAATTTGGAATTAAGATTACTGTTGGACTGTAGGATTGACTTAGGTTTGGAAATTCGTACCTATGGGTACGGAAAGTACTAAATGGTACTAAATTTGGTACAATTTAAATTTAGGTGGACGGATAGAGCTGCAATCCTGAAATTTGGAATTAAGATTACTTATGGACTGTAGGATTGAGGTAGTTTCGGAAATTCGTACTTATGGATACGGAAAGTAATAAATGGTACTAAGTTTGGTACATTTTGGATTTGGGTGAACAGATAGAGCTGGAATCCTGAAATTTATAATTAAGATTACTTATGGAGTGCAGCATTGAGGTAGTTTTGGAAATTCGTACTTATGGGTACGGAAAGTACTAAATGGTATTAAGATTTGGTTCAATTTATATTCGGGTGAACGAATAGAGCTGGAATCCCGAAATTTCGAGTTAAGGTTACTTTAGGAGTGTGAGATTGCGGAAGTTTTGGAAATTCGTACTTGTGGGTACGAAAAGTACTAAATGCTACTAAATTTGGTACAATTTAGATTTGGGTGGACGGATAGAGGTGGAATCCTGAAATTCGCAATTTCTGTTGGAGATAATTATTGAAATTCGTACTTTCATACGAAAAGTATTAATGGTATTATAAATAGAGGTAGAATTCGGAAATTTGGTATTATAGCCTCTGTTGGTGTGTAGGGTTGAGATATGGATGTTGTTGTGGATATACGTACAATAAGTGTACGAAAATTAATAAGTGGCACAGAATTTGGTCCAAACTGTTATTGTGTAAAGGCGTAGAGCTGAAATTGTGAAATTCGGTATTAGTATAGCAGTTGACGTTTAGAGTGGAGATAGAGAGGACGTTTTGGAAATTCGTACTAATGTATACGAAAAATATTAAATCACGGTTGGGATATTGTTTCGGATAAAAGGAAGTAATTTTTGAAACTTATACATACTATAAGTACTAAATTTGGTACCAGTTTGGTGTTGCATGAAGGGATATACATAGGTGGAATTTCGAATTGTTGTATGAGGGATTGTGTTGGTGTTTAGATACGGATTTTTTGAAATGCATAAAAATTCTAAAATTAGGCTGAGGTCTGGATGATTTATTGAGAAATACGAAATGTACTAAATGTTATTAAATTTGACGTTGGGTGTAGCTATGAAGATGGAATTATATCATTAATGCGTGAAAAGTATAAAATTTCAATATATTTGGTATTGGGCTAAGGAATAGAAGTGAAATTCTGATATACTATTGATTTCTCAGGTTCATTGGTAGAGGTGGTCGTACAATAAGTGTACTAGAAGTATTAAAGAATACTAAATATTGAAGCACTGGTATTGGGTGAATCGATAAATGAAATTTGTTACGAGGATAACTGTTGAGATTGGATCAGAATGTTTATTTAAATCTGCCTTTTAATGTATGAAAGGTTTCTACATGTAATACCATTGACATTGGGTGAACAAGTAGAGCTAAAACTGTAACATTTGAGCTAAGGTCCTGGATTTAAAAAATTGTTCTGAATATTGTACTATTGTTTCTAGGTTAACACGAATTCGGTTTCTAAATAATGTGCTGAAGGTTTTTACATCCTGAGAAAAAAAGGCCTAAAATAAAATGTCTCAAAAATTAACTGTTATATAGGGTAACATCTTCTAAATAATGAATGACATTTGACAGTGGATAACATTTTCAAAATACCCATACCGTTCTAATAAAACATGGAGTAGAATTTAAAATGTAGGCAGCTGTTGAAGTGTAGAGGTCTTTTTTTAATTCGAACAAAACGTGTACGAGCAGTACTTGAAAGAAATTAAATATCAATTCAATCAATAGGTATTAGTACTTCAAAATTTTCAGTGTTCTCCATATTAAATATTGTTTATTTGTATATTATTCCTTTTCCGCATACGAAGTAGCGGGCATTTTGCTAGTAAATAAATAAAAATGTTAAAATTTTTTTAATATTTTTTATAATTTATTTCTTGGTGTTTGACATAATACTTTCCTTCTTATATCCTCTAAAACAAATATATCTATTTCTCTCAGTACTTCTAATCGCTGTATGAATCGTAGTACTAGTAATGATTTTTACAATCCAAAACAGTTCTTCATTTCATTGTCTTAAATGTTACAACTTTTTTATATCATTTTTGTGTTTCTCCCAAGTTTCGGTTTTTAGCCATTATCCATGGAAAAGGCTGAAATTTGGTATTTAGACTTCATTGGGGGCTACAAAACTCTCCCCCACAAATTTGTAGTGCAGGTCCACGCTTTGATATAGCCCCCATAAAACGTTATATCCGGTATTTTGAAGTCTTTAGTCCATGGAAATGGCTGAAATTTCGTATTTAGTTTTCATTGGGCTACAAAATTTTTATCCAGAAATTGTCGGCTCAGGTCAGTGTTTTGATATAGCCTCCATCGAACGGTACTTACCCATATTGAGAATTTTTAAGGATTAAGCGTCAATATCCAACCGAAATGACCGAAATTTGGTATTGAATCTTCGTTGGGGACTTAAATTTTTTCGTACAGAATGGTCTGTGCTGGTCCACGTTTTGATATAGCCCCCACATTATCCAACCGACAGTTTGTGTTTAGTCTTCATTGTGGGTAAAATATAATTTTTGCAGAGAATTGTGGGTATAGTTTCACGTTTTGATATAGAACTGAACCTTCGGGTTTTGGGAATTTTTTTATTTTATCCACAGAGATGGCTATATTTTGTCTTTTGTCTCCGTTGGAGCTTTGAAATTTTTCTGCATGTTTTTATAGCCCCTATAGAACATTACCAATTTTCTTTTAAGTTTTAGCCACATTATCCAACAAAAATTACTGAAATATGGCTTCAATATAATTTATGGTGGAGCATATAAAAAGTTCGGCCCTGGCGAACTTAACGACCTTTTCACTTGTTTTTTTTTTCGAAAATAACTACTAGAAAACTGTACGCATTCATTCTGTAGTTTGAAATTTGTGACAAATAATTGATATGTTTTAAAGAAACGTTCACAAGCGCCTTTAATCCCGTGCTGACAACTGTGACAAAAAATTGATTTGTTTATAGTAAAATAATCAAATATACAAAACAATCATCAATTATACATAAAAATTGAAAATTGTTAGAACAAAACTGTCGGCAGTGTTTGTTTTCGAAAGCTTAACAAAAAAATATTTGCGGTTACTCAATCAATTTTCGAAAATGTCTTGCTTAGCATGTCAAAAGAGAAATGAGTTCTGTTTGAACAGTTGTGAAAAAAACATGTGTATATTTTTACTAAAAATTCAACAGTTAAAAAGAATAAAAATGTTAATCCAATCAATGAAAATTAATTGAGGCAATGCTCACCACGAAATTAATCAGTTTTTATGAAAAATGAGAAAAATAATAAAACATTATGCTAAAATCAAATATTGGCAGCAAAAGTCCTAAATTCAACAAGAAAGAGGAACAGAAGACGAAGTACAAGTTTGTATGGATATTTAGTTTACTTTTGGAAAATTGCCACAAATGATTGAAGACACTCTGGCTGTCCAGTATGGTTAGGCTTTTCTAGTTTTAGCGCGAAAATTTATGTGAAAACATTGAAAAGTGCTACGATTTTATTCCCAACAATCCAACTCGTTCGTTGGTTCATTCGTCCGCACTGTGTTCGCCTAAATGCCAACAAAACATTCATATTCTGTGATCCATCCATCATGCGCTACTTTAGACCAAATTGAAAATTAATCCGTCAACGGACTATGTCGATCATGGTGAATGGATGAATGGAGGGACGGACATGATGGCGGACAGACAAGCGAACGTGTTCATACATATGTTGCTGTGACTGAACAAATATCGAACCCAAACGTATGCGGCAATAATTCATTTTCATTTGGAGGCGATTGCCAAATGCAGCGCCACGAAAAAAAACGGCCGCGACAATTACAAATTCAAATAAATGTACTCAGATCAATCAAATGGGTCTTAACATAGCTAAAATAGACAGCAGAGCACCTAGCATACAAATCAATTATTTTCACAAAACAGTATTCGTACAAATTGAGGTTTTATGTGAAATTCCGCAAAATTAAGTGTTATGGGGAATTGAGTCGTTTTGATTGATAGCAGTGACAAAGCCCCTTCGAAAATGAAATCAAAGAGAGTTATTCCCCAAACGAAAATGGTGAACAATAGTCATGGCATTTTCTAGACCAGGCGGTGCTTTTCTTTGACCTTCTTGATGATCGAGCGGTGCCTTTGAAATCTCGATAAAACATCAAAGAAAGCGCTCACTTCAAATATGACCTCTTATTCTAAATACAATATTTTTATGATCATTATTGAAACCTATCAATAAAACCTTTGTTTATTTAATGAGACCTCCAATTTCTCAAGAGGAAAATTTGGGGATTAAAATCAAGTTTTTTATTAACAAATATTTTTCCTTCATAAATATAAACAAAACTAATTAGTATTTATAAATTTTGTTGCTACTTTCAGAAAATCGAATACGTTATGTCACGGCAGTTTCGATTATTATTTTTGTCTAGTTAGTCATGCTATTGAATGGTGGTGGGGAGCTCTTATCATATTTTCTATTCATAAGTGCGACGATAATCCTACCTAATGGCCAAACTGTGTAATGGTTACCTGCAGGGAATTTCTCATGCATATGTTCATAAAAAATTGATCGATTTTCATACCTTTATATGAAATTTAAATTAAATTAAATTTATATGAAAATAAAATGCAAAATTTCAACGTCTTATTATGTAATATAAAAATCGTAGTTTGAAATATCCTTTGGTTTATATAACAGAAAACACACTTTCCACAAAAATTCCAAAAGCTACAAAATGACTTCTCCTTTATTCTATTTTAGTCCTTAAAAATAGACAAAAAATATCGGTTAAATATCAAAACTTCTCACAAGACAATTAAGGAGATAAAGTATACCCTTACAAAGTTATTCTGGGCCAAAAAGTCAGAATTTTTAGACTTTTGAATTTTTCTCTGTAAACTAATTCAAATTCAAGTTGTAGATTTTAAACATCTGTCCATATATATTTATTTTTCTATGAGTTACTATTCCTAAGATATGACGATTTTAAGAAACATATTATACATATGCGCATAAAACAACGAGTCACAGTTTATTTACTAGAAGTTTGGCATAAATCAACCAAAATGTTTTTATTTTTAATTATTTTATTTTTTGTGTAACAATCATTTTTAATTTAGGAAGTTAAATTTTAATAGACAGCTTAATGTTTCCCATTATGTACCAATTATTCTCTGCGGGAATTTTTTTAACGAAGACTTTAATCAAATTTCAGCTATTTCAGTTAGATAATGGGGCTAAGACCTTAAAATTCTCAAAATCGGGAAGTATCGTTATATGGGGCCTAAATCAAAACGTTGATATAAACCAACAAGTATCTGGAACAAAGTTTTGTATTTCAAGCGAAGACTAAATACCAAATGACAGCCATTTCGATAGGATAATGCGGGTAAAACCTTAAAAATACCGAAAATCAGGAGGTACAGGTGCTATATCAAAACGTGAACCTATGGCCACAATTTTGGTGGAGACGTTTTTAACCATTGAGAACCATTAATCATAAATTGTGTCAAATCAGGCAGAAAATGTTTACAAAAAATTTATAATATCTAAAATCGGGTGGTACCGTTACCTGAGGACTATACCCCAACGTTTATCGACATGGATAGATTTTTGTGAAAATGTTTTCTTACCTCTGGAACTTCAAAATGCAAAATTACAACCAATTTGGTGGTCAACGGGGAAAGCTCCTTAAAGTGACGCGTCACGTTGTATGGGGGCTATACCAAAACGCGGACCTATATAAACAATTTTTGGTAGAATTGTTATTTAGCCTCTGGAAATGCAAAATCCTAAATTACAACCGATTCATAGGGAAAATTGGACTAATACCTTCAAAATTCCTTAAAGCGTCGACGTCTCAACGCGTCACTTTGTATTCGGGGTTTAACAAAATGTGGATCTATATAGCACATAGAATATAGAATATGTACAATCTTTCTGCTATTTAGAAAGTATGATGTCGGCAAATGGTAATGTGGAAGATGACATCACAAACAGACTAAACAAATCGAGATCTGCATTTGGCCGAATGCACAAAATATGGCGGTCATCGTAAATACCAATATAAACAAAAACAAGAATATTCAACTGATGTGTTAAATCAACCCTCCTGTATGGTAGCGAAACCTGGAAAATTACGTCCAGTATAATGCAGAGACTTCAGACATTCATAAACAAATGTCTTCGAATATTATGTCGCATATTCTGGCCAAACCAAATAAGAAATGACAACCTTTGGAGAATAACAAATGAGGAGCCAATTAACGTTCAAATAAGTAGAAGAAAATGGAAATGGATAGGCCACACGCTGCAAAAGACTCAAAACAGCATAGCTAGAAATGCTCTAGAATGGAATCCACAAGGCAGCCGCCGTTCAGGACGACCAAAAAATACCTGGAGAAGAACTGTTTTAAAAGAATTAGAAAATCAAAACATAAACTTTGAACACATTAAATACATATGTAATGATAGAATAAGATGGAATTCTCTCGTAGAAGCCCTATGTTCCCATGCTTAATAAATAAAGGAAAAAATATATAGCACATTTTCAATCTCAAAAATCCTACGAACCTACAATAGATTTTCCAAAGTTTACATCAATCCCTTCGGATTGACAAGCGCTTGTGTGAACGGGTACGTTTATGAAATAACTTGGCCATACGAGGGCAGTTCGGAAACTTCTTATCCTAGCACAAAAAGCGCGGTATAAACAGAAAAAGTGTTTTGGAAACTTCCATCTCTGTTATGAACACATGTTAAATTTTGTTTCGATCTGGCAACTCCTTCATATAGCAACAGGTGTTCAAAAAAGACGCATCCGCAATTTTTTTACAATGGAAAAATTAGAAATGCATGCTGTCATTAAATATTTACATAACAAGTAAAAAAGTATCAGTCGGCTTTGCCGACAGAGGTATACCCTCAGCCTGTGCAAATTGAAACACTTTTTTCACAAAAAACTTATGTATTTAGGGGGTTTCAAAATTTTGGTCGTATGAAGCGACAAAAATGTTGATTAGGATTAAAGTTCAAAAATTTTGCGGAAAATGTACTTAAAGGAATGGACCGACATAGACCATGGGATGCCATAAGGAGTTTTTACACCCTTCAAGAAGTATGGACTTGCCCCTGAAACAACTTTTACTATCTTAATTGAGGCAGCGAATGTAAGTTGCTGCAACAAAAATCAAAGTGATTCAATAGCAGGTCTTAAAGTGAACTTATCCAAAATTTTGTGTGGGAGGTACGGCATGGAGTGGACAAATATAGTCCATATTTGAACCTGATCTATATCTGGTAGATATTATGAAATGTGTAAAGTATGGACCAAATCGATCACTCCCATCGAGAGTTATCGTGCGCACAATTTTTCCGAATATTTTTGCACTTTTGTGGGGTAAGTACCTGAAGGAGTGGACCGATATGGCTTATCTACGAACTTAAAGTAAGTTTGGAAACAATATTACGAAGGCAAAATTTTGGCCGGAATCGGCATTTCCGTTCGAGAATTATCTTGCGCTTCCACCCATAAACATGGTGTCATAGGGTTTGTTTTTTCAACTTTCAGGCTATTTTTTCAGGAAGTAAGGACTTGCCCCTGAGGAAACTTGTACCTTCGTCTAGGGGACAGTGAATACAAGCTGTTACAACAAAAACCAAGGCGATTCGAGAGCAGGTCCTAAACTGAACTTTTCCGAAATTTTGTGTGGGAGGTACTCGAAGGAGTTTACCGATTGAGTCCATATTGAAATCTCATCTAAGTTACTCCCTTCAAGAGTTATCGTCGGCTGGTAAGGTTATGGCAACGGTTTTTTGGGACTTCAAAGGTATTTTATTGATGGACTATCTGCAAAAGGGTAAAACAATAAATTCAGAGTACTACTGCAACCTTTTGGATCAATTAAATGTACAAATTCGAGAAAAACGTCCTGGCTTACAACACAAAAAAATAATTTTTCATCAAGACAACGCACCAGCGCACAAGAGTGTTTTAACAATGGCTAAAATCAAGGAATTAAAGTACGAGTTGCTTGACCACCCACCTTATTCTCCTGATTTAGCTCCCAGTGACTTTTACTTGTTCCCAAATCTAAAAAAATTCGTTGCTGGCAAGCGTTTTACCTCAAATGAAGATGCAATTACAGTTGTAAACCACTATTTTGAAGACCTTGAGGAAAACTATTTTAATCAAGGGATAGAATTGCTAGAAAAGCGTTGGACTAAGTGTATTGAAGTTTCAGGAGATTATATTGAAAAATAAAAATATTTTTGAAAAACTAACTATTCTCTTTCATTGATAGGCTAAGAAGTTTCCGAACCGCCCTCGTAATATAGTGTGTATGGTATAAAAATGAAGTGACCTAAAGAAACCAAAGCTATTTTCGTCTTCCAAGGACTAAAACAAAACCGAATGAATACATCAGAACCCCTGCATATTTTTCATATAGCACAGTCTAAGTTTTCTATTTATGAGTATGATACTCGTATCAATGCAAGAAATTTTCACATTTGTGAAAATGTTTTGTTTTTTTCCTTGGTTTTAGATCAATTTTCTACTTAAGTCAGGCCAGCTTTGTATATACTACTTCACACTGCTAAGCTTCATCACTCACAGTCTTGGCGCACACTAATATAGGATGACCAAAATTGAATGATTCAGAACAATTCAGCAGAATATTTTGTGTATAACAAATATGTTTCTAAGAGCCAATTGATAATTCCCTTCGGCGGGATGAAATCATGATATTGGTAGCGATCAGTAACATTTTGCAACACTATCAGTTCGTTTTGAAAAACATTACTCTCTGTAACAGAAAGTAATCATGAAGTGTAAGCCATTGGGGTAATACTCCAGACTTAAAAACAATCAAATGAGATTGAAACTTCAACCAAAACAGAACAAACATAAATTCAAATAATAAAGTCTAACAAAAAAATCACATTTTTATCGACAAACATGATGTTCTACCTGCAATAGTAAGTATTTCTAAAACTATACAGAGGTGAAATGAATTGGCTCCCTTTCTAGTATTTCATCCGTTGTAAACTTTAAAACGTCTTTACAAGAGTCTTCTACTTTTTTCCTTATTTCATAATGCGCCCGATTTTCATGTAATTTTTTTTTACAGATTTTCACATTGATGTTAAATTAGGTCATATTGCTGGCAAATTTATTTTGATAGATAGATTGATAACTATAAATAACGATAACGATAAATACTTTCAGATCATAATAAAACGATACATAAATCATACACCAATATGGGCAAAAAAGAAAACGATGTTGTAAAAGCCACGAGTCACGTTAAATGCCAAATACTGAGTGTGATTTTGAAGTTAATTTACTTATTTTAGGTCTGCATGAACGAACCATCTAATAACATATATAAAGTGCACAAGTCGATACGAAAATATCTACTTATAGGGTGGGTAAAATGTAATACCTCTTTGAAAATTATTAGTTTTGGCCTGGCGTCTTTTTCTAAGAAAATTTAAAATTAAAGAATATTTTCTTTATAATATTTTTTTAGTTATTCATAAAACACTTGAATCTGTTGAATGATACAATTTAGTTAAACCTATAACGAACTACAATTTATTTATTTATATTTTTTCCATTGAATTAAAATACAAAAAATGTTTGTTAAATTTAGCAGCACCTTGTACATTGCAGAATTTCTATATTCTTAATGTTTGTAACTTAATTGTGCCTAAAGTCAATTGTAAACAAATGTTCAAACACGACAAACAAACAAAACTTCATGTTCGCAGAAACATGCTAACCCATGGATATGTGCTTTATTGTCCACTCTATAGAAATGTTAACACGTAAAATGCCTACAGATAAAACTAATGGGATGGGAATAGCGGGTATATTATATACTTTTTGCCTGTTTTAGCAATGTCGTTGCATGTCACGTCTATGACAGATCCTAAAGTGTTTTATGATAAAGTCGAGGATTGTGCTTGAAGTTCATCAAAATACAGAATGACCAATTTTCTATAACCAATGTATCGCAAATTCCGCCATGATTAGTTGACTTTACATGAGTTGGATATGCATGATATCTCGTAAAGATATATCGAAGTTAGATTATAAATACATGCAATGAACATACGAGTATGTATGTATCTATCTCAACAATGAATTAAGGCTTTTTCTGTAGTTGACCACGTAGATGTTTACTTAAGTCCTATTCATATTCCATTGAAAATATAGATAAAATAACGTTTAGGATTGATTTGTAATCATTTGCAACTATTTATAAATTAAAATTTTTTGGCATTACTTATAAAAAACAAGTAAAAATGTATCAGTCGGCGTTGCCGACAGAGATATACCCTCAGCCTATGTGAATTGGAACTTTTTGGACATTTGAACTTACCGACAAAAATGTGGATTAGGATTAAAGTTCAAAAGTTTTGCGGAGGAGGTTATGGACCGATATAGTGCATTACGGAAGTGAATATTATTTTGAGAGTCATATCTTTTCGATAGATATCACGCCCACTAGTAATTTCACTGGGTTATCGTACAGATGTTGGACAAGTATGCCAGGAAACATGGACTTGTCCACGAAAAAAATAATATGGCTGTAAATAGGACCACAAAGAACATCATCGGTATAAATTTCCAAGAGATCTCCGAACCTAAACTGCTTTGGACACAAATGTTGAACTTTTGTGTGGGCATCGGAGGGAGTGGACCGATATGGGCCATTTTAGGGGTTAAACTAAGTTTGGACAAAATATGACGAAAGCCAAATTTTGGACCAAATCGGTTTATCAGTTTGAGAGTTATTGTGCTCTCTAGCTACTACGTATGGTGCCATAGGTGTTTTTACAACTTTTGGGCAAGAAGTATGGACTTGCCACTGAAAAAACTTTTACCGTCGCAATTGAGACAGCGATTGAAAGTTGCTTAAATAGAAATCAAAGTTATTCAAGAGCAGGTCTTAAAGTGAACTTATCCGAAATTTTGTGTGGGAGGTACCCGATGGAATGAACAAATATAGTCCATATTCAAGCCTGATCTATATCTGGTAGATATATTAGGATGCGTAAAGTATGGACCAAATTGGTCCTTCCCTTCAAGAGTTATCGTCCGCACAATTTTTCCGAACATTTTTGAACTTGTTTGGGGGAGGTACCTGAAGGTGTGGACCGATAAGATTGAACAAAATATTATGAAAACCAAATTTTGGATCGAATCGGCAGATCCGATCGAGATTTATCTTGCGCTCCAACCACTACACAGGGTGTCATATGGTTTTTTGAAACTTTCAGACTATTTTCTCAGTAACTATGGACTTGCACCTGATGAAACTTATACCGGAAGGAGTGGACTGATATAACCTATCTTCGAACATATACTAAGTTTGGACAAATTTTGGACCAAATCGGTTCATCCGTTCGAGAGTTATCGTGCGCACCAGCCAGCCAGACAGAAAGACATACGGACGGACATTGCTAAATCGACTCCAAATTGTCTGAAACAAATTTCGTCTAAACATAATTGGGTTCTAAAACCATTATTTCGATGAGGCACATGTACCTGAATAAAATTCGCTCAATGATATGGGACCCACAGCTTATCTCCGAGTCCGAGCGGCGTTTTCTAAGACGTCACTTGTAGAGAAGTTTTACATAGCTGAAATACTCAGAAAATGTCGCCAACATTACTGAAGTGTATTTTGACACCGTTGAAGTGTATTTTGCCACCTGCCAGTCAATAGCAGGGAAATCGTTTTAAAAAAAAGTGGCAAAGCGATCCATGCTGCAATGTATGTATAAAAATCCAATTGGACAATTAATACGCTAGGTTACCCTGTAATTTGCAGTAATGAAAAAAACTGGGAATGGGAAAATGTGGTTCTCTACACAAAACCTATTATATATTGGGCAGTAGTCCCGGCATCTTGCAGACACGTTATTGCAATTTGCATCAGGGGAAAAGGTCAGTAGTTCTTTTGCCATACGTAGGCTACTTTGCCGGTATATTCCCTCCAGGAAATAAAATATATACCAAAAATATATTTTTTTCGCACAGAAGTAATGGTCCATTTCACCCGCTAAATAATATCAGATTATCATACAAAATGGTAGGCATCTTCTTAGATCTTAACTCTTACCTCGTGCATAATTTCGTGATTACTGAGCTATAATTGCGACCTCTAGCGTGTTTATGACTATACTAAAAACAAATAACTGGGTATATTAGGCTGCATCTCTGTTATCTTATCATGTACACCAACGCAATTGGCATCAATAGGTCAAGCGTTCCTCTTGCATGTATAGTTTACCTGCCCGGAATGTCTCTTCCAGGAATAAAGACATAAACTGTATCTTAAAAATTTTCACAATTTCCACACAAAAGTTGTGGTCCATTTAACCCTCTAAATATTATCTGATCGCCCTCTAAATATGATCTATGATTGCAAGCTTCTTCTTTGTCATATGCTCTTACTATTATTGCGACCTACAGAGCCGCTACAAAATTGGATAAATATTATGTTTTTGATCCATTTCACCCGCTAAATATTTCACGATCATCACCAATAAAAATAGTGATCTATTCTGTCTGAGCCCGACCTCCATACAATATTTCATGACGATCGGTCTGAAGTTTGATTACAATTTATAATGGACAGACGGACACACCTCTCAGAATCTCGTCGAGATATGAAGATTGGTATACCACATTGGGGGGTCTCCGATGAATATTTTACAGTGTTACATGAATTTTTAGCAAAACAAACACATAGTGATGTAGGGGTCCCAAATACTAATTTTGGTTACGCGCAAAAGTTATAATTTAGATTATAAGAAACATCTTTAAAAAACGCTGTTCATATTATTGATCAAAAGTGTTACTACTAGGGCTGAACGATACTATCTGGCCTAACAGTGAAGACGCGAATATTTACCATCAGAAATAGTTTTATTGTTTTCTTAGGTAGTCTTCAGCATTATTTATATGCTTTTTCATGCGCTCAAACCAATTGTTGAATCCCTTTTTGCACTCCGATTTAGACACATCCTACACTAGAGTTGGGTAATCTAGTTCCTAGTTCCTTGTACTAGTTCCAAAACGTATGAGTAACGTCATGAAATATAACGTGTGATAGTAAGTATACGCAGTTTGTTCAAAGAAAAAATGTGGGCCATTGGAACTGCGAAGTGAACTATGTAGTTCCATATAGTTCCTTTGGCACAACTCTATCCTACACCATCTTCTGGCTACGAAAATAGTTGACCACGCATTTTTTTTTGATATACTGGAATCAAATACAGTCATTGGACTGTACGACGAATGACCCATCAATTCCGCGTTTTGTCCGGTCAAACAGGTGCTGGTTTGAATCGATGTGTGATGCAGAATGATTCGTCTTCTCTTGTTCGTTTTTCGAACTTCTCAGGAGACTTCTGGCAAACAAATTGTAGTGTACTCAGAATTAACCATCCTAAATGTCTGAAGACGTTTAGTCGCCACACGGTCAGTTTTGCGAAGAAACAGGTGACCATTTGCTTCGAAATGGTTCTTACATGAACAACTTTCGTTGGCTCACTTTCGAAGACCGAATTTGTCGATTCCCGTTTTGTTTCGGTCTCTTAAGCGTAGATCCAAGATTCGCCGTCTGTGACGATTATATTAATGTCGTTTGAAGCACCGCGATTATTTTTATTCACAATTTCTTAGCACCAATCCACGAGAGCCTTTTTTTGAGCGATTGTCCAATTTTGCTTGATCTAAAGAAAAAAATCCATTTTTGCGGCCAGGTGTTCATGCAATATCAAATGTTAGTTGGTGGAAGTAATGACCAAGGATGCCTCTATCTCACGGTATATAACATGGCGATCTTACATTATCCGTTCACGCACGGCACAACGGCCGAATTTGGGCGACCCTCACGACCTTCGCTATTTGACTAGTGTCGGCCACGATTAAATTTATTAAACCTGTTTTTCATAGTGCTATAAAATGTCCCCTTTATCAAATACAAAGATTTAATTTGATCGATGCACTCTTGCCGTGATTATCCACTTCGAAATTTGTGTAAAATTATCAGACGAAAATGTTCACAAGTAAATTCCATTTTTTTGCAAAGTGATTTTTTCATTTCCGTAGGACATGCGGTTTCAAAGCAAAATCGTAAAAAGTTAAAAGAAACCCTAATAATGTGAACTTTGACCGCTATTTATTTAAAAACCCCTCAAGTCATTTGTTCTTGTTTTTTTATTCTACTCATCTATGAATATTGTAGTTTTAGATTCCGCAAAAACTTTTCAGATGCTACAAAGCAAAATCGTGAATATGTTGGCCGCTATTTATTTAAAAACCCCTCTAGCCAATTTTTCTTGTTTTTTGATTCTGCTCATCTATGGATATTGTAGTTTTAGATTCCGCAAAAACTTTTCAGATGCCTATCATTTAGAAAGGTTTTGCGGTTTCCAAGCAAAATCGCGAAAACCTAAAAAAATCTTAAAAATGTGAACTTTGATCGCGATTTATTAAAAAAATCCCTCTGCAATTTTTTATTTTTTGATTTTTATCTTTTGTGAACATTGCTGTTTCAGAATCCTCAAAAACTTTCCAGTTGTAAGCACCCATCATTTGAAGTTAGTTCAGGCGCACCGTGTTCCTTTAAACTAATGTTCTTTAATATATGTAGGTGCATTTAGATTCCAAACCGATGTCCAAATGGAAGAGGTCAATCATAAACAAGAATTATGTTTTAATTGAATGTGAGCCAACAGCGCTTCCAATTTTTATGAATGTTGAACAAATAAAATTTACAAATCCATTAAAAATCCCAAACAAATAGAAAACAATAACAAATAATCGAAAACATAATTTCAAATTGACCATTTAATAATTGGATGGATACCATTGTTCAGAATGCGCATTCAAA
Organism: Musca autumnalis; assembly: GCF_047663935.1. NCBI lineage: Eukaryota > Metazoa > Arthropoda > Insecta > Diptera > Muscidae > Musca > Musca autumnalis. The sequence continues at coordinate 84,141,011 of NW_027411755.1, read as the reverse complement.
TCCATCCAAAAGACATTTATGGGAATGTGGAAATATTTGGAACATCTATAAAAGTAACAAATGTGAAAAGATATGATGCGACAATGATGACGATGTCCATGTTCATGGTAATGTCCAAATCGTTGTGTTGTAGTTTTTGTTTTTGTTCAAATGGGTGCCAATTCAGCCGCAACTAATGGTTGTTGTTTGGCACCCTTTATGTAGCCGTTTCTAAAAAATATTAGATTCTAAACCAAATCATGTTTATTCACCTTTTTTCAATTTATCCCCATAGTTCGAAAGGAGCAGCAGCATGTGCTGTCCACCAAATCAGGGATATGTGATGCGGAAAAGTGTACAATAACTATAGAGAAAACAAAAACGATGGCTATATTTCCAATCAAAAGGGGTGTGAAAATTGAATGTTACGAGTATTTGAATTTTATTGGAACAAAAGTGTTTAGAAAATAAATGAAAAAATGAATGGACGACTAAACATCAGCACATATGTTTATATGTATGTGTGTGTATTAGATATTGCAAAAAATCGTTTTGGTTCTATTAATTCTTCTATGATTGGTCTCGAAATTGAAAGTGCTTGCAAATGTTTAAACGTTATTCTTTTTTTTTTTTAGGAGCAATATTATTTTGCATTCGCCAATGGATTTTTTAATCAAACACTTTTGTGAAGTTCATATGACTACAAATTTAGTAATTTTCAAATCATTCCAGCAGCTGCATTTTCATTAAAAGGATTGTTCTTAAAATGTTGCATAAAATAATAAATTTAGCTTTGTTTATTGTGACATGAACTGGGAAGGAGTGAAAAAACTGAAGGAAGCATATCTACAATTCAATTCGATTAAAAGGCGTCAACAACCACTAAAACACCCCATCAGATGGGTCATATTTGAACAACTATGTGGATGGTTAGACGGGACGTTTCTACGAATGACCATTGTAATCGTAAAAATTAATGTTATTTTATTGTACATATGGGCTTGTTGCAGATATGGCACTATTTTAAATATATCTACATATGGTTTCGTTGTCGACCCCCGCCCAAAATTGACCCTTGAGAATATGCTTCAATGCATTTCTTACTTTTTTGTTTTGCCATAATACAACGTGTTTGTTCCCCAATCCTCGTAGACATGTCGTGTTTGCATAGAAAACTCATTGATATCGATTGGATACCAAAAGCCGAATGTTTTCTCTTTGGTTGTGAATAGTGTTAGAAAATATTTATTTTATTTGCAAATTATGTATTTTAGGTTATTTTCACTTTTGGGTTTGGAGTTTGAGGTGAAAATATTTGATGATTGGCAAACGAGATACGATTTTGATTTCATTTAGAATTTTATATGATTCTCAATGGGAAGGAGGTGAATGACTATTAGAAGGCTCATTAAATTTAATGACTGAGTTTTTTCTTTCAAATGGTTCGCATAGAAGCATTTCTAGGATTATTCCCGAGTGAATTACCGTCTTACGGGAGTAGCATTTGCTTCTTGATGTCAATCAATTGTATGATACTTAAAGTTTCGCCATCAAATGGGATACCTTACTATCACATCGAAATACTGCTCCAAGGTTCACCTTTAATTTACAACTACAAGCACATAAGTGCTACAGCAGGTCACAATTGGGTTTTTCTTTCAGAAAAAGCAACACTAGGCAGCGATATTACCACCCATGCACAAGGGTCCAGAAATCGAATTTCCTGGCCACAATACCAATTATTATACCGATTTTTAATATCTATACGGTATTCGACAGTAAATATATTGAAATTAAGGACATTGAAAAATAGGGTAAAATATTTTAAGGTGTGGGCAGACTGCACCTAATTTTCCCCCATTAGGCAAAAGTAATAATGGTATAAATAACACTGTGAACCTAAATTTTGGGGCAGAGATAATTTCTTTGGGGATTAACGCCCTTGGTGGGTATATTAAGAATCCCGAAGAACAGATCCTCCGTGAGTCGAACTTCCGAGTTATGGCGTGATGAAGTTTCTACGGAAAACCCTGTAAAGCATCTGAAATTAGCTTTATATCTTTGTTAACTGTTGTTTTAGCTTATTTATGAGACGACATGTCTTCCGTCATATCGAATGAGGATTATTTTCGTATCGAGTATTTCGACCTTCTAACTCGCTTCCTTCAATGTCCCTTTCGTGCCTTATTTTAAGAACCGATATAAAACTACCACAAGATGACGTTTCAAAATGTTCTACAGAAATGTCACTCAGAAAATTTTAGATACGGCTATCATTGACAACTAATCGATTTTGTCTCGTTTTCATGATCAGTTTTGACATCTACAAAGGACATTGAAGGAAGAAAATCGAAATGCTCTACGAAAATAATCCTCATTCAATTTGACGGAAGACACGTTATGTCATAAATAAGCTAAAACAACAGTTAACAACTATATATAACGCTATTTCAGATGTCTTACAGGGTCTTCAGCAGAAACTTCATCACGCCATAACAAGGAAGTTCGACTCACGGCGGATCTGTCCTTCGGGATTCTAAATATACTCACCAACGTCTTTCATCCCCAAAAGGTTTTATCGCTGCTCCAGATTTTCACTTCCATTTTGTGTCACAGTGTAATAATAGAATGGTATAAGTAATTAAACCATGGAAATATATATTTCTTGGAAACTGTAACAGGTATTGGATTTGATGATTTCTGATTATATTACCACGACCACGTATGTTGTCAATTTTGTAACAGGCGTGGTATTTTTTTTTTTTTTTTTTTTTTGACAACGGTAGTTTCAAATTGAGCACAAACGTGTATAAATTGACAACGATACGTGGACAATTGTTAGTATTCGACAACGACTGGGTACAACTTGAGCACGGATGTGCTCGAATCGGGCTCGGCACGTGGTCAATTTTTATATCTGACAACGACTGTGCTCAACTCGGACACCGATATAAATCGAGCATGGCTGTAGGTCAATTCGTAATTGTGTGTATTCGGATGCTTTTGTGTTATTATTTTCGTGTTGCTGAAAGTGAAAATACCTGCTGCAAAATAAAATGTATTAAAAATAAAATGTATTCAAAAAATTTATACAGAACAGCTGCAAAATTGCCGAGTTAGTTGAGATCAATGGTCAGCAATACCTGCCTTCCAAGCACGAAAGTTATAGAAGACAGTGACGACGATAATAATCTTAAAGAATTCTTAAAATGCATAAATATGGAGTCGTAAATACTTTAAAGGTAAGTAGATAAAAATAAAATGTTCATAGTGGAGTTTACACTGAGTTAACGTTTTCAATATTTTAGCGTCACAAGTAACATTTCGAAGTTTGCCGTACTTAAAAAAAGAGGACTTAAAGAAAGCAGTAGGACTGCGTGAGGAGTTCAGAGAAAAGTTCTTTGTTTGAAAAAAGAGAGGGACGAATTATTGATATTGCTGTGTTTATTTCCGTATTTATATTACCATAACGATGACGAAACTATGTCAATTCTATCCAAAATAGGTGAATGGTAAAAATGAAATGCGACACCTAGCCGCTCTCCTGGTTCTAAATTATGAAAAACCGAAAGAATTTTTTCAGAGGTAAAATGGTAATTAAAAAATACGTCGTAAATATAGTTTTTTATTTATTGTACGACCTTAAAGCACCGAAGCATGTCACACTCCACCTAATTTTTGCAGTCAAGCGTTTCCCGAAGTTGACGAATCAGATTGCAATTTGTTAAAAGCTTCCTTAATAAGAGAATGTTACGATTGGGATCTTTCAACAAGCGACGAAAAGAATTATGGAATTTAAATAGCCATACATTTCCTCTGGAATGACCGTTGTTGTCCGACGCAAGTGCGCCAGAATTAGTGAGTATTTATTTATTATTGACTATACATGTTTTGTTTTAGGTCAACATTGATTTCGATATTATTGATCCCCAGGAAGGTCATCTCTTACTTTCAAAATGGGACCAATTTAGTAATCCAATGAATCAGATTTCAAAATAATTATGACTAATATTTTTTAAATTTTCATTGCAGGTGCTGAAGATTATATATACACAATACCGCAAATAACCATCACCGGCTAGGTTTAAGTGCGGAGACGGTAAAATTCGCAGGAAAGCTTTGTGTTGCGTCTTCTGATAATTATTGATTAGATACGCCAAATTGATACAGTCATAGGAAAATATTACAAAGCTGGATTAACTAAACAAAGTGTTTGTCTGATGCTGACATTAAAAGTTTTTATATATTATTTAATCAAAAGCTGTTAAAGTTTAAATAATTTTTCGAATATTTAACATTTTTCAAACATCAGCTTTAAAAATTCTGTGCCATGAACTACGCGATCTGGCAATTGATCAATTGATCGTCTTGTATGGAACAGCTCTATCGTCGGGACAGCTCGAATTATGTAATGCACGTGGACTAAGAATTCCACAGACATGAAATGAACAACTTCTTTGGATATATAATTCATTTCAGTCTATCCTTCATTGAAGGCTAAGGATTATTAAATTTTTTGTGTAAAAAAGAAAACTATCAATAAATTACATTTTTATGTTACTGCTTAACATCAAAATTTAAATAAAAAACCTTTAAAAACTAATATAATTTTATCACGGTGCTCTTGAAACAATTTTAAATGGAAGGTGCTTACACCTGGGAAGTTTTTGCGGATTATGAAACTACAAATTTCATAGATGAGAATAATCGAAAAACAAAAAAAATCGCCGGAGCGCTTTTTAAATAAATCGCGATTTAAGTTGACATTTTTACGGGTTGTTTAGGTTTTCACGATTTTGCTTAGAAACCGCAAGTCCCATCAAAATGGGACTTAAAAAATATTGTAGCTATGAAAATTCTCCACAAGATTGACCTCTATGGTATTCTCGCCGGTTTTACCATTTTTGAGATATAGAAGTTCAAATTGAGACAATTCAAATTCAATTCAATTCTGTATCGCCCCTTATAAAACAATGTCATGACTGCAAATTCCCAACTTAAACTTATATATCTAAAAAATTGGTACAACTTAGGATAAGTTACTTAAGCCAGTCTTGTAGAGAATTTTCACAGCTAGAAGATTTTCTCAGGACCCATGCCGTTAAGACTTGCCGTATTCAAGCACAATCGCGAAAACCTAACAAAAAAACCTAAAAATGTAAACTGAGCTTCTTTATCTCAAAAATGGTACAGGCTGGGAACAAATGATAAACGTCAATCCTGTAGAAAATTTTCAAAGCTAAAACATTTTCTTTCGCTCTATTTCGATTGGACTTGCGGTTTCCAAGAAAAATCGTTAAACCTAAAATACACCTAAAAATGTGAATTTTGACCGCGATTTATTTAAAAATCCCTACAGCGATTTCTTCTTGTTTTTGGATTTTTCTCATCTGTGAACATTGCTGTTTCAGAATTCACAAAAACTTCGCCTGTGTAAGCGGTTTTCATCAAAAGTTAGTTAAGGCGCACCCTTCATGACATTGTTTTATAGGGGGGCGATACAGAATTAAATTGAATTTGAATTGTCCCAATTTGAACTTCTATATCTCAAAAACGGTAAAACCGACGAGAATATCGTGAAAACCTAAACAACCCATAAAAATGTCAACTTAAATCGCGATTTATTTCAAAAGCGCTCCGACGATTTTTTTTGTTTTTCGATTTTAGTCATCTATGAACATTGTAGTTTCAGAATCCGCAAAAACTTCCCAGGTGTAAGCACCTTTCATTTAAAATTGTTTCAAGAGCACCGTGTTATATTTCTTTCAATAAATGTAAAGTTTTATTCTAGTTGGGAAAGGTTTTATTTGATTTGGAAAAGGTTTCATTTAATTCGGAAGAGGTTTTATTAAATTTGCAAAAGGTTACATTTAACTGGAAAAGGTTAAATTTAATTTGGAAAAGGTTTCATTCAATTTGGAAAAAGTTTAATTTAATTTGAAAAAGATTTCATTCAATTTGGAAAAGGTTTAATTTAATTTGGAAATGCTATATCTCAAATATACTCGATATAATGTGTTTAATGCATAAACACCAAAATATTTCAATAAAATCCTGAGTTGTTTAAGGAATCTTCATTGTTTTCATTTATATTTCATGACGATAATATTACAAGTGAAAATTTAAACATTTTGAATGAATACTTATTGCAGTAGCTCTACACCTTTATAAAGTTGTTAAATCTAATGAACTAGTTCAGTACCATCCACGTCACAGGTCCACGTCAGGATAACCGCCATAGAATGATACAACCCAATTTTTCGGTATTTCCAAGGTAATAGCCACATTATTACACGAAATAGCTGAAATTGGTATATAGTCTTCTTGGCGGTCACAAAACATTTCCCTAGAAATTTGTCAGTACAGTTTGTTTTGATATAGACCCCACAGGACGTTACCGTCCGATTTTCTGTATTTTCATGGTTTTAGACTCACTATCACACCAAATAGGGCCATCTAGTGCAGTGGTAAGTACGTCCGCCTTGCATTCAGAAGGTATGCGGTTCAATCTCTTACCAGAACATCAACATTTTCGACGATGGAAAATCCCCTCAGTGTAATGTTGGATTTCATTTCCAGAGTATTTCAGCAATGACTCGGCAATACTAAGTACCACATCATTGAGACAATATGAATCGTCGTGCCTTATTGATATAAGTCTTCCTTTGAGCATATGTATGTATCGCAACAAATAGCTGAAAATTGGTATTAAATGTTCTTTGGGACCACTAAACATTTCCCCAGAAATTTGTCAGTACAGGTCCACGTTTTGTTACATACCCCATTGGTCGTACGCCCAATTTTCAGTAATTTGAAGATTTTAGCCGCATTCTCTAACCAAAACTTTGTCGCTGAAAATGCTTGAAATTGTTTCATAAGCAGGAGAAAGAGTCGGTTCAATGTCCCAATTTGAACTTTTATATATCAAAAATGGTAAAAGACAAAGCAAACCTCAACATACTCGAATTGTGATATATGTATGTATGTATACCTTAATGGTGGCTACTGTATATAGATATTTTCAATAAAATGTAAATAATTCACTTTATGTAAATGATGGTGTTTGGGTTTAACTTATTACTCTCCCTTCGACAAGGTCTAACATTTCGCAGGGGAAATCACACTTAACCTAAATCCGCAATATTATATAAGCACTAGGGTTATGACTTTTTGACATTTTTCACAAAAATGATTTCCTGTAGTGGGAATGAATGAACTTTTGCCTAATAATGCCTAAAATAACATTCATTTCATTTTATTTTAAAAAAAGGTTCCTCACAAACCAATTTTAAAAAGAAAATACTATGGAATGAAAAATGTTTTTATCAAAAAACAAAATAAAATAACTTTTATTTCAAGTAAATATTGAAAAAGGTCCCGCACAAACCACTTTTAATTTTTATGATATATGAAATAATGTTATATATAATATAAAATGATATATATCGTCACCATAAATGCCGGAAGACGTAACCCACAAAAATAAAATTTTACAGGAGAAGCAAAAAACGTTATAAAATTAAAAACTGTTTTATGGAATATTAATCTTATGAAGGCGAGTATATGGGATATTATCGATCATATACGAAGGGGAATTAATAGTGAAACCAAAACCGCTGAAGTGCTTAGTTTTGAGATCCTCCATTACAACAAAATCGGTAATATTATCCCATTTTCCGAAATGCCATTTCTTGAATAGCATCGTTTTGAATGTAGAAGCTTGAAATTTTGCCAGGGCATGTATTTTAGCATTATGTATCAGATCCCACCAAAAACGAATTCGAAGTTTCATGTCGGTTACGTCTTCCGGCATTTATGGTGACGATATGTAATAATACGACGACGGTTGTGTAGGGGCACACGACCTTGTTTTCAGTTAAATATCTGCTTATAATGACTTCAAAAAATGGCCAAAAGTTCTGAAAAATAAAAACTTTAAAAGCTTTTTGTGCGGATGCTTTCTCATCGAATCACTTTATAATTAGATTATATGTAATCTTATGTAGATACTCATCACGCTATGATACAGGGACATGAGGTTGTAAAAAGTCATAACTCAAATAAGCACTGCATTTTTAGAATTTGTTGCCGTCTACAACCTAAAAGTTTTAAAGAAAAACTGGTTTTGTTATCTTTATTAATTCCGTATGTTTCACTAAAAATAGAACAAAAACACATTTTTAGCATCTAACAGAATTATTAACTAACTTCTTTTAGAAGCACTTTGCTTTAATTCGTTTTACAATCAATTAGACGAATTCCTTTCTTTACGATCATAATATGTAAATTTTTATGGATTTATTAGTTATTTGAATATACAAAGATACGCAAATTAAAACGTTTCAAAAATACAACTAATATAAAGACCACTCAGCTAATATCTCTGCCCAACGATGATGATCATTGTCAACATCTTGGTCGTCAGCAATGTTGTCACTAGCATTTGTTGTTGGATATTTTTTTTTATATATGGACGATGATGATGTTTATTACTGTGCTTTTATTTTATTTAATTGTAATTTATTTGATTGATTTATGGCAAAAATTAACATTTATCAAAAGTATTTATTAGTACGAGTTTGGCAATCAGCAATAAAACACACAACCACAACAAAAAACACGACGAATTTGTGATGATGCTGCTCATCAGCGTGATCATGACAGAGATGGAATTGCCGGATGCTAATCAACAAATTATTAAAAGACTGGGTTGCTCACTCTAAAGAGCGGAGGAGGAAGACGCCACCGTTGGATGTCAAGAGAAAAAATGTTGGTGACAACAAATGGGACTGGTTTCATATATTTTTATGTCTTTTTTTGGTATCTGATCTGCGTTCGATGAAATGTACCGAAAAGTGAACCAAAACGATAACAGTAATAACAATAACAACAATTCAACAGCACACATAAAACGTTAACTAATGACATTCGACTTCGTTTAGTGGGCATTGTTTATTTTTGTCAACGTTTTGTCATACTCGTACGCTGTTACGACCGCGTTTATTTACTCTTTTGTGGTTTGTTAAACTCTGGCTGACTTAAGATTTAAGTTTGATCACAGATTAGTAATGAATACTTAATTCGATCATCATCATATCCACATTTTTGTGATGTCTCCAATATTTATGTCAATAAATAATAAGATATAAAAATGATTATAACAATGCGCCCGATGTCAGAAATAATTTTGAAATGAAAATAACCTTATTTTTCCTCAATTAAAATAAAATATAGTTTTTATTGTTTTAGAATCGTGTTTTAATTTCTTGTGATATCGTTTAGCATATCCTTTTTGTGCGCTCTGGTTTGTGGGTTCGAAACTCAGGTCAGTCAATTTTGCATTTTTCAGAAGTGATTAAGCCCGCCCGACTTTGTGAAACTTCTACAAGCCTAGCCGTACTATGTTTGTACTGCGCAAAGTTCAAAATATGGAAACTTTAGAGATTAAAATCAAAAAATTTTCTTAAAGGGGTTTCCCTACATGTGCAGACCAAGAAAATCCATTTTTCATGAATTTTTATCAAAGAAACTACCAATATTTTTATTTTTTTTTTTCATCTGAAAGAGCACATCTTAAACTTATTTTGGAATTTTTGTTGTTGAAAAATAGTGTATAGTTTTTGGTAAATGGCTGCCTGCGAAACCCCTTTATATACCCTTAACCTTTAGGCTAACGAGGGTATATACACATTGATACCACCAAAATTGTACCTCATCGGAATAATGGTTTTGACCCCAAGTATATTTGGACGAAATTCGTTTCAGGCAATTTGGAACCGATTTACCATATCCGTCCGTCTGGCTGGTGCGCACAATAACTTTCGAACGGATCAAACGATTCGAACCAAATTTTGCACTTTGTAATGTTTTGCCCAAACTTAGTTTAATTTCAAAGATGTGCCAAATGAGACCATTCCTTCGGGTCCCTCTCCAAAAAAGTTTAAAATTTTTCTGTAATATGGTGTAAAAGGTAACTCTCAAAGATAGCAATCGATTTGGTCCAAACTTTGTACATCGTATTATTCCTTTCACATATAGATCGGGTTCGAATATGGACTATATCGGTCCACTCCTTAGCTTACCGCCCACACGAAATTCGGTAAAAAAATTATAGTTTAAGAACTCCTATCGGATCGTTTCGAAATTTGTTTTAGCAGGTTGTCCTTGTTGCCCACTATATGACGGTACAATTTTTTTAGGGGCAAGTCCATACTTTCTGAGATAATGTCCTTAAAGCTCTAAGAAACTCTGACTGCATCAATTAAACTGGCAATTCCGTAAGATAATTCTCGCATAGGTCTAAACATTGCATATCGTATTATTTCATAAAGTCATGTACGCGGTTTGAATATGGACTATATCGGTACTATCCTTCGGGTACGTCACACACAAAATTTGGGAAAAGTGCAGTTTGAGGACAAGTCTCGTATCTATTTAATATTTTTTGCAGAAGGTTGTTTTCACGTTCCTTATTACAGCGGTAATTTTTTTTTCAGAGTTAGTCCAAACTTCCTGAGATAAGGAACCAAAACAACCTGCTGGTACCAACTAAAATGGCAAATCCGCAACATAAGTCTCGCAGGATTTTTTTTTTTTTTGATTGGTCCAAACTTGGCACATCGCATAATTTGATCCAGTTATAGATCGATTTCGAATATGGAGTATATCGGTCCACTCTTTGGGGTAACTCCCACACAAAATTCTCTGATCGCTTTGAATTTTTTAAGTAGGTTGTCCTAGAAGCCCCCTTTATAACGGTACAATTTTTTTTCGGAGTAAGTCCATACTTCCTAAGATAGTGGCCGAAATTACTAGAATGGCTGGTGTTTAACATAACTTTTTTAAGTAAACTAGCATATTAAAGCAAACTATCATATTTTCTTGGTCAGAGGATGAGGGTAAATCTCCGTCAGCACAGCTGACTTACACTTTCTTACTTGTTTGTAAATTGCTTGAAAACGATTGAGATGATATTCATATATTTTAGTGGGCGTTTTAAGAACCTAATAATCCAGTCTTTAAGCGAAACAGAATTTTGAAAAGTTAAAAAAATGAACTGTAAAAGTCAAAATTTAGCTTTTAACGAAAAAAATTGGCCGTTTTTGGTCCAAATCGGCCCATTATTTTTCGAGCTATCGTTGACATCAACTTCAAAAATGTAATTTAAATTGAGCCTCGACACAGAAAACACAACGGATTCTTCACATTGAACGGTCATATCTTAGCCAATTTTGCTCCGATCGACCTGAATTTTCTGCGGCATACTCTATACTACCTGCAAATCAAAATAAGACAATACAATCGATTTTTTGAAAGTGACAAGTAGGGGTAGGTAACCTTCTAAATTCGACAAAAGGACATATCAAATTTCTTCCGATTTGTATACAGACCTGGATTATCAGTAATGGTCGGGACCGGAGGCATTACCGATAATCGATTTTCTCGGATAACACTATGCAACACTGAAAATGCAAACAACTTCTAGTATGGATTTTTTCAAAGTACATATTTAGACTACAAAAACCCTAGTAGGGTTTTGTCCTGTCAGATCCAGTTCAGATTTTATGGTCTCATCTAAACCGGGCTAAATCTACACTTTTTTGCATTTATCAGGCTTTTGTCTCCGAAACGAATAGGAATTTGGCCTTGCTGTTTTTAGCAATATTGTAGCCCTAAACAAGTACAAAATATCTTTTGAAAAAACCACATAAGAAAAACTCCATCTAGGGCACCAAAATCTATAAAATTTTACATAATTGCTGAAATTCTGGTCAGTATCGGCTAAACTATTGGGAGTTGAACTAAATAACCTTTTGCAAAAATCTTCCAAACTAAGTTTTCAACAATTCTTTAGAACATTCTGAAACTCGAAAATGCTTACTTCATGCTGTTTCAGCGGTATTTTGCATCATATCTTTTACAACACGTATTTCAAACACAGTTCACACCAACAGTTTATTCTCGCATTTCGGATTTCACCACATTATTGACATTTTTATTAAATCGTCGTTGAAAAATGTACTGAAAACAACGGCATAGAGGCATTTTACAACATTGACATGTTCTAAAGAGTTGTGTACTACATTCCAGGAAATATTTTTCCAAAAGAAAATATTCAGAAAAAATTAACGGTTTTGGAGATACGGTGCGAAATGTATAAAAATTGTGGAATTTTTGCATATATTTTGAAATTTGAGACAGTAAATGTGGTTTTTCGAGTTCATTAGTTCTCCAAATATTTTATTATTGTACTTATCTACAAATTTGCTTCAGAGGTCAGAAGAAGATTCGCATTGGTTTCAGAGATATAGCCCCGAATTTCTTTAAAAACTCAATATTTAACCATGTTTAGATGGGGCCATAAAATCCGAGCTGGATCTGACACAACAAAACCCAACTAGGGTTTCCTGTCGTTTGGGTCTGTACTTTCAAAAAATCCTCAGTTCGAATTGTTTGCACAACATCACCTTAAAAATGTTGCACAGTGTAATGTAGTAACACTGTTTCTTATATATTTTTAATAAAAAAATATGCGTCCTTGTTAATGTTAATAAATAAAAGCCATTTTGAATTTTATGCGAAGGTTAAAAGATTGAAACTGTTCTAAAATAAATCATTTGTGCAATGCTTTTGTCCATTGAAATTTGGTCAAATGAATTATGAATTTCTGTAAACAGAAAATTCTTGGATTTCCTTTCCCGGAGAATGTAGGTTTACTGATAATCGAGGTTCGGCTGTATTTAACTAAAGAGTGGTATACTTGAAGGATCGAACCATAAAAAATGGGCTTTAAATTATTTATTGAGAGCATTGGTTACTCTAGTGGTTACTGCTGGTGCCGGACTGCAGCAAACGTTCAAAGAGAAAGGTCATCCCATATATAAGTTCATCACAATGTTCGGAAATCTCGTTCTTAGCGTTACCATTGAAGATTTGGTGGACTAAATCACCAAACATCAAGTACTTCTTTGTGAATGATTCGATGAGCAATTATGCTCAATTGAAAGCAGCCTTCACCATTCTAAATGTGCGAAGGAAAAGGTGGCTGCAAAGATATTTATGTGAAGTTTCTCTTCATTGCGAGGAGTAAGATTCTTTTTGTAAAATCAAACGATTCCAAACATCATTTTAACTCTTCTTGGATATATTCTGATACCTGAAACCCAATACACCTTGCCTAAAATCTGTTCTGTATTTTTAAGGTTTAAGACACATTATTCTACTGATGAAGGATTTTACCACATTGTCGAACCAACATTGCTAAACTTCGCTAGACGTACTAAACATTCCCACCGGGAATTTTCGGTGTAGGACCACATTTTAGTGATACATCCTGCCTAAAATCTGTTTTGTATTTTTAAGATTTTAGGCGCATTATTCTACTGACGAAGCTGATTTTTTGTGGGATTTTTTGGAAGGATTTTCCCACACTATCGAACCAACATTGCTAAACTTTAGTACTTAGTTTATGGTGGTCAAAACCTTATCCACAAAAATTGTACCCATGTATAGGTCCATCTTTTTGAATAACCCCCATATAAGAATTCCTTACCGATGTTGCTGTAATTTCGTAAAGCGACGCTAAACGATGCGTCCGATGTTAACTATTTAAAAGTTGTTATACAACCACCATGGGTAAATTAAAGTTGTTTTCTGTTAGTAAAACATTGAAATAATAATCTGCTAACCTATAATGTATGTACATATATTCTAGATCATGGTAAAATTCTGAGTTGGTCCATGCATGTCAGTCAGGCTAGGAAATTTTGGGAAGATGCATCTTTAGTTTGTAGGCAGTTGATGTTCGATGATCGGCTATATCAGTAGCCCCATATAGCGGCACCGCCCGATTTCAGCTATTTTGAGGTTTTTGGTCACATGTTCAGACCGAACGAGCAATAATTTGACAATTAGTGTTCCTAGTGACAAAAAAATATTTATTCCAAAAATTATGGAAATGAGTTCATCCTTTGGTATAGCCCCCATATAACGTAACCTCCCGATTTTCGGTATTTTGAGGATTTTAAGTACAATTTTTAACAGAACTATCGACAATATAAATCCACAAAAAATCGTCAATATAAAAACATGTTTTTGTAGAGCCCTTATATAACGGTACCTAACAATTTTCGGTATTTTGAGGGGTTTAGCTACATTGTTTGACAGTAATTTGACATTTGAGATTCCCAGTGGTCACAAAACGGTTTCACTATAAATTTGCAATATAGTTGCATCTAAAAGTACCTCCCGATTTTCGGTATTTCGAGAATTTTAGCTGTATTTTTTTACCGAACTTGCTGTAATTTGACATCATATTGGTCACAACACTTCTCCACCAAAAATTGTCAATATAGGACCACGTTTTGGTATAGGCCCCATCCTATTTTCGGTATTTTGGGAGTTTTGGCAACATTTTTTGCGAAACTACCCGAAATTTGACATTTGATGTTCTCTGCAGTCACGAAACTTCCCAACCAAAATTGTTTTGATATAGCCCCAATATAACGGTTCCTCCCGTTTTTTGGTATTTTGGGGGGTTTAGCTACATTGTTTAACGGAAATACCCCTAATTTGAGGTGTCCTGCAGTCATAAAACTTTTCAACCAAAAATGTCCAACATAGGCTCACACTTTGATATATCTATTCCCCATATAAAGGTACCAACTGATTGAACACATGCTTTAGATAACATTATATAATTTAGGCATTTATGGTATCCGTGGTCAAAAAATTTTTGCACCTAAAATTGTGCACAGAAAGAATATTTTATGGTGGAGGGTATATAAATTCGGACCGGTTGAACTTAACGACTTGTTACTTGTTTCTACTGCAGTGGCTGCAACTTGGTACTTCGGATTTTCAACTGGTATCAAACCCCCACGCATTAATATAGGTTCATAGTTTGATATATACCCAATATATAGGTATCTCCCGATTTGGCGTATTTTAAAGGTTCGTCCGAATGGTATGACTGTAAATGGTATTTCGGATTTTGTATAGGTAGAAAACATTCATTCGAATTAAACCTTGTTTAAAAGAGAGTGATATTCTTCTTTTAACGTACGAGGGGAACTAGAAAAGTTTCTGGCCTAGGAACCACGTAAAAAGTGCTTCAGCAGTTTGTTTGAGCGCATGAAATAGTGTATAAATCATGCTGGAGAATACTTTGAAAAACAGTAAAACCATTTTTATATCCTCAGCATTTATGCTAACGATGGTATATGGTAAAATTCAAATTTCCTTTACAATTCCATCGAGAAAAAAATTAAAAAAATTTTGACAAGCACATTCACGATTTTTGTTACATGGGTTAAGAAAAAAATCGTGGTTTCAAATATGTTCGCGTTCACAAAATTGGATGCTGCGCCCAAAAGTTATGGGGGGTTTTATTCCCTTATAAAGAAAAAATATTTAAAAATTCCCTTTGTGTTGCAATACCAAAATGTATATATAAATCGGTAACAACATTTAATATCTATCCGTAGACGCCTAAATATTAGCTAAATTTATTTTCATTTTCGCGGAAAATCAAAAAATAATGAAGGAATCTTGGAGTAAATTTTATTTATTCTTACTCAGAGTCCATAAAAATCTCTAAAAAATAAATTAAAAATACGTACAGAATCTTGACAATGTCCAGAAAAATGTGAGACCAAAATTTTATTGATTAGGATTTTAAATTGCATATTGCAGCTACAACAAAAGACAAAAGTTTATTGTTGGAACATTATTTCAAGAATATATTTTTTGGTTTAATACGAAAAATTTGAGAAAATTTTTTGGAGTTATTCTACTATTTCGCTAAATTTCTTAACAAAACCTGAATTATTTTGCTAAAACCTCTTCAAGGAAAATAGTTTATCATCGTGAAAGTATATTTGCATAGTGTGATAAGCAATAGAATTAGGAAATAAAGAAAGATATTGATATTACAATCAAAGAAAAAACATAAAAGTTAAAAACCGTATAACGCGCGAAATAGTTAAAATCAGTTGAGGCGCATGTGCTTTTCGCATAGAGCGAGTGCATCTCTGTCAATATGTTTGCATTTTTCCATGTTTCATTTAACCGCAAAAGTGTGCCATCAGTTGCATCTTACTACACCAAAATGCTTCATGTGGGTAAAAATAACGCGATGTTCATATGATTATAAGGCGCATCCGATTTCAGTGACCCCCTGTTAAAAATACGTCAATAAGACAAATTTTATACAGATTCGTCAAGAACCGCGGATGTGCTACCTGATTCTATTTTTGGTTAAATACGAATACTACTCCCGAATCTCTGAAATTCATGACACACCTTTTTGACAAATATTATAATCGTGCATAAAGGATTCCATTTATGTAAAAAAATTTAAGGGCAATCGCGGTTAAGTATGCGGATTAGTCAAAATACAATTTTGCTTATTTTCCTATTTTCAGGGTATCTATATCAGCGGTTTTAGTGGATGGATTCGATCGCGGTAGGGCTCATTGAATCCGGCGCGGAAAAAAACTAAAATCACGCGGGGTTCAAGGGTACCTGAGTCATAGTTGTAAATTTTGAAGCCAAAAAATAGGTTTTTAAAGAAAAATTACGCACCAAAAATTCGACTTTGGACTCCTATTACTAGGGAGCTGTGGGGAGCACACTCATGAGATATACATCAAACGACGTGGAATCACGAGTTCTACAATCCAATAAATATATTAGGTCATTATCTGGTTGCGCCCTCCAATTATAAGAAAAATTCAAAAAACCCCGATTTCAAAACTTCAAAATGTCAGCATCGATTTAAGAGGGATGCACTGTATATATCGAGAAGTCACACATTAGCATCATGTTGCCCTAGGGGTATTCTTCAATCCTTTCTTTGAGCTCAGGTCTGAATTTTCCCTCGTTTGACCAGAAATCAAGAAAAAACACAAAAAAGCTTGCTACCTTCAACACATTTTTACCCATTTTTTTATATTACCACCAACGCAGCTTCCACGAAAATTATTTGTTATGGTCCATATTAAAAGATCGTGGCTAAAACACTTCAGTTCATGTAAATATATTCATATTTTATAAAATATATTAACAGTTCGCGACTTGTTAAATGGTGAACCTTAACTTCAACGATTATAAAACATTTTTGAATATTACCATATACACTTTCATACGGGCAAAATGTGCCTTTGGACAAAATGTGTTTCAGACAATTTTTAGTTGATTTAGCCATATCCGTCCGTCTGTCTGCCTGGCTGGCTGAAGCGCACGATAACCCTCGAACGGATTAACCGATTCGATCCTAAATCTGGCTTTCGCAATACTTTGTCCAATTTTGGTTTAAGTTCGAAGATGGGTTATATCGGTCCACTCCTTCCGGTATCTCCCCCACAAAAGTTCGGAAATGTTCTGAAAATTTGTGCACACGATAACACTTGAAGGAAGTAACCGATTTGGTCCATACTTTGCACATCGTGAAATTTCTACCAGACTTAGATGAGTTTCCAATATGGACACAATCGGTCCACTCCTTCGGGTACCTCCCACACAAAATTTAGGAAAAGTTCAGATTAGGACCTCCTCTCGAATCGCTTTGATTTTTGTGGTAGAAACTTGTTTTCACTGCCCCCACACGGCGGTACAAATTTCATCAGGGGCAAGTCCATACTTCCTGAGAAAATAGCCTGAACGGTACAAACAACCCCTACGACACCGTGTGTAGTGGTTGGAGCGCAGGATGATTCTCGAACGGATCTGCCGATTCGGTCAAAAAATGGGCCTTCGTAATATTTTGCCCAAACTTAATTCAAGTAAGAAGATAAGCCGTATCGGTCCACTCCACGATAACTCTTGATGGGAGTGACCGATTTGGTCCATACTTTACACATCCTAATATATCTACCAGATATAGATCAGGTTCGAATATGGACTATATTTGTTCACTCCTTCGGGTACCTCCCACACAAGATTTTGGATACATTCACTTTAAGACCTGCTCTCGAATCACTTTGATTTTTGTTGATGCAAATGGCATTCGTTGCCTCAATTACGACATTAAATGTATTTTCAGGGGCAACTCCATATTCTTGAGAAAACAGCCCAAAAGTTTTAAAACGCCCTATGGCGCCATATGTTGTGGCTGGAGAGCTGGAACCGAATGCTACGTTCGTCCACACTTTGGATATTGGTGGTGGTGCTTATAGGTCCACTCCTCCCGGTACCTCCCCCACAAAAGTTCGAAAATATTCGCTAAATTGGTACGTGCGATTTCTCATAGACGTAGCAACCGATTTGGTCCAAACTTTGGATCTCTAAGTATTGTCGAAACTTAGTTTATGTTAAAATTTGGGCCCTAGCTGTCCAATCCTTGTGGTACCAACCACACAAATGTTCAACATTTTTGTGCGGTTAAGGGTCTGTTCCAGGATCCTTTGGACATTTTTACCGAAGATTTTCCTAGTGGCCCTGTTTACAGCGATATTATGTTTTTCGTAGGTTAGTGTGATAAGAAGCCCTATCTATCGACATCCCCGCAAAATTTTGAGCTTTAATCCTACCCAAAATTTTGAATACCCCCCTTTTTTTGGGGAAAAAATATTTCAATCCACACAGGCTGAGGGTATATCTCTGTCGGCAAAGCCGGCTGATACTTTTTTACTTGTTGATGATAAATATTCCAGTTTTTATTATTAGGCCAGAAACTTTTCTTGTTCCCTCGTATTCCATGATTTGGATTCAATACAGCCCGTGGTGGAGTCTATGAAAAGCTCGTCCCGGCCAAAAAATAACGCCGTTCCTAACGAGTTTTTATTATTTTATCAAGATCTTTTGACTTTATCTAAGTATAGAAGAAATATTGCAAAATCCAAACTTGCACTATATCAGTTACTCATTTGAAGAGTTATAGTGCACACTAGCCATTTTAGTTACTGGCAGTAGGGTTTTTTATATTGCAGTAAGTAAATAAAAACATAAATTTTCTTTATAATACCTAAAAATACAGTAAACGTATGGAGAACAGAATTTAACGACATTTTTCTTTCATTTTTGGTTTTATTTAACTTTATGCTGATGAGTATGGATATTGACACTTTAATAAAATCTTAAATTGACACATTAGCAAAAGTATGGCTGTAAATGGAAAACAAATTTGGAATATTTCTGTGGCCAAAAGTGTATTAAAGTTTATTTCCAATGAATACACGCACTCACTCACGCACACTTCTTGAAGATAAACAGGCAATTAACAAAAAGGTGCAGTCATCAACCTCCTTCAAATCGTAAAGAATGCTGTATAAAACTTCAGCCCTTTCTTCGGATGAGCCGGGGTATAGCCATAGCAGACAGTATAGAGTTGTGCACTCCTGTTGTATATATTTTGCTTCTTTTGGCAAGCAATTTAGGGTGACGAGCGATTGCTTTAAATGTGTCAATATAAAATAACAACTTTATTGACGTGTAATTTATTCCTCAACGCCATTGACATTGTCATGCACAAACGCCAGCCGCCTTCTTCAATATGGACTTTATTTGGGCCTGATATGTCTTCAATTTTGGAAGTCTTTTTTTGGGTTTTGAAGTCAACCACAATAAAATGACCATTTTTATTCAAAGATGTCCCATAAATAACTCAACAAGGAAAAGAAACCAACAAAGACGACAAACAACACTCATAAAGAAATCCAACGAGGATATGGATGCTGATGGCTGATGCCAAATTCATGTCCATGTCGATGTATTGTTGATGACAATGATTGCTATGTCCATACAGTATGATGATGGTGGCGATGGCGACAAACTATCCAGTATTTCAATTCTGCTTGATTTTCAGTGTCGTTTCTACTGTCACCACTTAAGTGATTGAATTCTTCGATTTCTTCTTCTTTGTGTGGCACTATAAAATCTTTCATATTTTGCAAAGGGCTCCCCTTGAATAAATATGGAATGGAATTGATTACGAATCAAATTGATTCGTTGAATTCAAAATGAAAGTTGTGTATATGAACGCTTTTATTATGAGTCCATTGATTTCGTAGGGCTGTTTAGAGTGCCAGTCATCCAACAATGAGGACATATGAACATACATTGTAGTAATTTATAGTTATTATTATGCCAATGATGATGGAATAATAATTTTTGGCATAAACAAGAGAAAACTCTAAATGTACGTTTAGGAATAACATTTGCAACTTTGTAAGAGCATTAAAATGAATGTATTTAATATAAACAATATTTTGATATATTTGAACAGCCATGTTCCAATATTAAAGATAAAAAACCAACATGAGGAAAAAAGTGCTTTTAACATTTATATGGAGACAGATGACGTACAGATTTGCGAAACGTTTTGAGATTGTCACCAACTAAAATGCTGTTGTTTTATTAAATTACACAGGTCAACAAAATTAATTTCGAAATTCCTTTGCGTTTCTTACTCAAATTTATGAATTTTTATCAAAACCGGAAGCAGTTTTTTCCATCATCTTTTGTCTTTGAGATACATTTATTTTACGATTTTTATTATCCTTGGGCATCAACAATATTTTAGGGTGTTTTTTTAAATGTCTAAAAAATTACGATTTCGGTGGGAGCCGGGCCAGTCCTCTGGCTACGTCGGTGATGGGGGTCATACCAAAATGTGAACTCATATTTACAATTTTTGTAGATAAGTTTTTTAATTATTTTAGCCGGAAAATATAGCTGACAAAGTAGTGTACATTTGACGCCCTTTTTTGGTAGAGAAGTGTTCTGACCTCTTGTAATATAAAATTTCAATTTCTAGCTATTGTGGTGTGAAAAATTAGCTAAAATTCTGAAAATAGAAAAAATCGGGATAAACCGTTATGTGGGTGCTATACCAAAATGTGGACTTTTGTCAAAATTTGTTCGTGGGTTTGTCTGACAATTGGGACAACAAATATGAGATTGAAGCTAATTCAGTTAGAGAATGACCACCATACAAAAGGTATCGTTATGTGGGACCTGTACCAAAATACCCAACGTCGGTCATGGTACCGACCAAAATCGGACGCTATAAGCGATAGTCGTTATAAACTATACTTATAAAAGAGGTGAAATTATATAATGTATAGTGACTTTTGGGTATAAACGCGTTGTTTTTTTACTTTTTCATCTATAGACATACGTATGAATGACTTAAAAACAAAATAATTAAAAATAACGATAATTAGTACATTCTTCAGCAGATAACTTTAAATTACTCTGTTATTTTAGTTTGGGCTTTTGAATTCCAAAATAAGCTTTAAATTTAACTCAGATCTGAGTTTTGAAGAGGTCTTTTAAAACACATTCTTAGCTTGTAAAATCTTCTGAGTAAATAAGTTTTTGAAGTGTTTCTACAGCTAGACACGCCTCTGACACTGACGGTAATTGAAATTCTGGTTCTATTGTATCCTCAATTTCTTCGCAACAATTGTCTTCATCTTCCAATATTATGTTGGGAGATATTTGAACGAAGATAAATGTATTCATAATCGTTTAAAGGACCATTGACAATCGCGCATGATGTCCACTCTTCATCTAACAATAACACGGCATCCAACACATTTAATTTCGTACTTTGATCCTTTTCTATTCTTGCCAGTATAGTGGATATTTTCCCACTCCGGCAATGAAATTTTAATGATTTGGTCCATGGGTTGAAAACAAATGTGACATTGGGTGGCAAAAATTCAAACTTTAATGACTTGAGTGCGACTTCATGTGAGTCGTAATTCAGTTGTCCAACCCCATCTTCGAACATGTTGCGCATATGTTTAGTATTTTGTTGTTGTTTGAATATGAAAAAATATGCATACAACCAAATATTGAGAGACATTTTTCTTCTTCGTATGGTTCGACGTTATAACCGATATCAAAATTCAAATATTTCACACAAAATCGACGTTACAACCGATATGACGTTAAAAGCGATATTTATTTGTGTGGAATATAAAGGGCAGAAATTCAGGACTTTTGAATTTCGTCGTTATAAGTGATATGGCGTTATAAACGACGACGTTATACGCGATTTCGACTGTATCCCAGAAGGTCGCTTTAGATGAACACATTTCGCTTCGAAAAAAATGTTCAATTAACGGAAACTAAGATCTGTTTTACAAAATATTAAGAATTCTTATTTTTTATCAAATTTAAATGATTAATTATTGGAAATGGTACTTTGTCCATGTCCAGTTGATATCAACTTATTGTACTAAAATTTTAGGAGGGTTGGCGTTTTTTATTTGGGATGACGACTTCTATTTTGTTTTTCAAAGAATTTCTTTGGCACTACCTAAACTCGAGCAACTTCTCTTGCAAACAAAATCAAATCTTTTCCACTGCTATGCGTTCGTCGATTCTCAACGAAAAAACACAAAACTAATTTGTTGGTATTGCATACTACAGCAAAAAACAACATTTCGACGGTGCCCGGACTCACAAAATAGAAGTCGTCATCCCAAATAAAAAACGCCAACCCTCCTAATTGAATATATACAAGTAAACATAATTATTTATCAATTTCTTTCTTACAAGAAAGTAACACAAAATAAGTGGAAATACAAAGTGCAAAATCTGACTTTTGGCCACTAAAACGGGCTGTTTAACCTAAAGTGCATTGGCGGGTTAATAAAATAAACTATGTAAAGTCAATCCCGATTAGCTTCGAATGAACTCATGAACATACATACTTACTTTTTTGATATTTTTAACAGAAACTCATGGCAAGGATTGGTGGATAATTAATTTTAAATTTATTTTTATTAAAAACATGGAACCTAGCCCACAGGGCCAAACGGTTCCAAATACAACCGTAAAGTTATTACTCCGAAAAAGGGTTTGACATGATCCGCCCCGTCCAACAATAGCCTCTTCTTAATTATATTAACATTATATTATGTGAGCGCATAATTGTAGACTAGGGCAACATTACGATATACAAAAATTTAACCTAATAGGTTCTCTTCTGGAGAGTTTTTTGTTATCAAATTTTATTTGAGAATGCGAGGTTTAATGATTGAACTGTTGTGTGGAAAGTATGAATTGTAGTGACTTTGAAAAATCACTTTGCACAAAAAATGGAATTTAATTGTGAACATTTTCGTTCGATCATTTTTGGAAATATGCGTATGAGCCTGAAAATAGCAGCAATCGCCAGAATATGCTGTAAAAGCGTTCAAAAACAATGTTTTGGAAGTGTCTAAATCAAGCTTCTGTAAGCAAAACAACGCATGATCGTATGTGAAACTCTCCTGATTTTAACCTAAAATTGTCAAACTTTCCAATAAAAAGTCAAATGGCGTCTGGCAACACAGCGTGTTGTCTAGGCCAGAAACTGTTTTAGTTTCTCTCTTACATTAGTCAAGAACGAGTAGTTAATTTCGTGCAACATTTAATTATAATTATCTATTTAAGTGGTTACGATTGCTGCACGATAACTGTCTGTCCTAACCATGAAAACGCGAATATTTACCACAGACAAGTAGGAACGCAGTTAAGTTCGGCCGGGCCGAACTTATTATACCCTCCACCGCGAGTTATATTGAAGTAAAATGGAACCATTAGTTTCCTTTCGTTTTTGAAGAAGACTAAATACCAAATTTCAGCAATTTCAAAATACCAAACTTCAGAAGGTACCGTTCTATTGGGGCTAAGTCCAAAACTTTTTTGGACTCAAAGAAGACTAAATACCACACCTCATATATTTTGGTAAGATAATGTGGGAAAACCTTCAAAATACCGAAAATCAAGAGGTACGCTTCTATGGGTGATATAGAAAGACGTGGATCTATACCAATAATTATCTTCTGGAAGATTTTACAGCCCCATGGAAGAAAGACTAAATAACAAATTTCATTCACTTCGGTGGAATATTGACGTCCTATGGGGGCTACATCGAAACGTGAACCTATACCGACGAATTTCAGTTGGAAAGGTTTTTACCTCCAACGTAGACTAAATACCAAATTTCAGCCATTTCGGTGGCTGATTTTCGGTATTTTTAAGGTTGTGTCCACAAACCTTCAAAATACCGAAAATCGGGATGTACCGTTCTTTAAGGGCAATACGAAGGCGTGGGCCTATACCCAAACATTTTAGGTTGAAAGTTTTCAGCCATTTTGTTGGAATATTGAGGCCCCAACTTTCAAAATATGGAAAGTTTTGTACCCCAAATGAAGACTAAATACCCTATTTTAGCCATTTCGGTGGATTATTGTGGCTACAACCTTCAAAATAACGAAAATCTGGAAGTATTGTTCTATGGGTGCTAAATAAAGGCGTGAACCTATATAGACAAAAATCTGGAAGAAAAAGTTATATACCCCAACGGTGTGATAATGAAGCTAAAACCTTCAAATATTTTCGTTGAATATTTCGGTGTGTTACAAACGGAATGACAAATGTGTCAACTCCCAAAATCAAAATTTCGATTTTAACGGAAAACATGGATAAGTTTTTCGCAACAAAATCTTTAACAATTTGTTTTTTTTTTAAGTCTGTCGCTTAAGGACAAAAACATATGAGATCGGATCATCCGCTTCCGAGTTACATTCAAATTTGTCATTCCGAGAAAACAGTGTTCAAAACATTCATGTTACATACAAATAAATCTTAATGAATTTTTCTAAAAATTATGGCTTGTTCGAAAGACATGATTTTCACCTTTTAAATAAAAAATAAGCTGTAAAAGTCCGTTGTGGAAAATAGAAGTTATATCCGTTTGAGGTTGAAAATCCAAGAAACCCCGTTTTTCACTACATTTACCGTTATAAAATTAAAAACGAAGTGACCCAAAGAAACCAAAGGTATTTTCGTCTTTCATGGACTCCCACAAAACTGAATATATGCATCAGAACCCCTGCAAAAAAATTTTGTCAACTTTTGTAGCACAGTGTTATTGTTCCACAAACATCCCGGAAGGGACAAAGGAGACTTCTCTCATATCAATGAGTGCACCCCGATTCATATTAGCTCAATGATATGGGACCTACAGTTTATCGCTTGCAGAGAAGTTTAACATGGCTGAAATACTCAGGAAATGACGCCAACATTACTGAGGGGTATTTTGTCACCGTTAAAAAATGTTTGATGTTGCTGGCCGAGGAATCGAACCCACGATCTTCAGCGTGCAAGGCGGGTGTGCATACCATTGCACCACGGAGTAATTAAATTTGTCATTCCGTTTGTAACACATCGAAATATTCATCGGAGACTCTATAATATATTATTATATGTTTGATCAGGGTAAAATTCTAAGTCGATATAACCATGTC
The DNA here is from genome assembly GCF_047663935.1 of Musca autumnalis. NCBI lineage: Eukaryota > Metazoa > Arthropoda > Insecta > Diptera > Muscidae > Musca > Musca autumnalis. The sequence continues at coordinate 84,115,785 of NW_027411755.1, read as the reverse complement.
CGTCTGTTGAAATCAAGATAGAGCTCGCAATTTTTAAGATAGAGCATTGTAATTTGGTATAGAAGTTTTTATTACTCCTAGAATGTTTCGTATTGCAAATGGGCTATATCGGCCCACGTTTTGACATAGCCCCCTAAGAACGGTACCACCCGATTTTCAGTATTTTGGAGGTTTAAGCTTCATATCACACCGAAGCAGCTGAAATTTGTTAAACATTCCCCCAGAATTTTGCTGGTATAGGTCCACGCCTTCATACAGGTCCCATAGAACGGTACCTTCCGATTTCCAATAGTCCACCAAAATGGCTGAAATTTGGCATTTAGTCTTCTTTGGTGGCGTATAGCTTTCCTGCAGGCATTTTTCGTACATACTAGAGCTGGCAAACTATCCATAGTTAGACTATCGTTTTTATTGCTGTCGAAAAACAAAATTTACGTCGACCACCATGACATGTTTTTTGGGTAATTTCTCACGAATTATTTAATAAATAATTGTTGTGGAATCCGATATAAACAAAGATTTACGACTGCGATCAAAACGATAGTCAGACTATCGATAGTTTGCCAGCTCTACCCCATACCGTTAACCTGCCAATTTAAGGTATTTTGAAGGTTGTGGCCACAACGACCCATCGAAATTGCTGAAATTTGGTATTTAGTCTACGTTGGAGGTAAGATTTTTACCGCCTAAAATTCGGCGGTATAGGTCAACCTTTCGATATATTCCTCATAGAACGGTACCACAGAAATAACTGAATTTTGTTATTTAGTCTTCCATGGGGTTATAAAATATTACAGAAGGGAATTACCAGTATAGGTCCACGTCTTCCTATATCCCCATAGAAGCGTACCTCCTTATTTTCGGTATTTTTTAGGTTTTAGCCACATTATCTTACAGAAAATCGGAAATTTGGTATTTAGTCTTCTTTGAGTCTAAAAACTTTCCGCCACAAATTTGTAGGTATAGATCGACGTTTTGATATAGCCCTCATAGAACGGGACCTCCCAAATGTTTGTATTTTACCAAAATTGCTGAAAATTGGTATTTATTCTTCTTCATAAACGAAGGGAAACTGATTGTTCCATTATACTTCAATACAACTCATGGTGGAGGGTATAGCACATACGATAAAACAATATTATAATTATTTATTCATACCCCACTTTGAACATCTAAACAATTCCCGAACATCGTTTGTATTGTTTATTATATTCTAGAGTTCCAGTACGATAATTTAAATTAATGTTTTCCTCCATTTACTTATATGAGGCATTTAACATTTATGTTAGATTGACACTAAAAGTTAACGAGTCCTTTCCATCACCTCGCTTCAAAACTGACGAAATGCTTGCATGACGATATTAACGCCTTAAAATTTAGCTACCAATGCGCATCAGGAATAAGAATGATTACACATGTTGCCAGTAACAAATAAAATTTTATTCATTTCTCATTTTCCCATTCCCGCCACAGTTTAACCACCCGCACATACAAATGCAATTTAGCTTTTCGTTGAAAGAACATAACTTTAAATTTATATTACACACAGCTCGTGTTTCCGTATGGATACATGCGGAAGATCCTTTTCCTTAGTTACAGTCGTCACTTCCCTAACTCAGTGACGCCAACATACAGTTGGAATCCATTGGTCATAAAAAGCAATGAGAAATGAGTTCTGCTAACAAGCAACGCAACAGAAAGGCTTTTTCATCATTTTAACCGAAATTCGAAAATTGGTAGCACAAAATGACTGACTAGCTGACGAATACTAGTATCACTGGTAGGGAGGGAGTAGGTGTGCCAGCGATATGCCTGTTTAAGTAAACTGGCCAGCCTTGCCAAGAAAATGGCAGCATTCAAACAGCTAGTCATTTAGGCAGCCCATCCAAACTCGTATAATATGGAGGGGTAATAACATAAAATGGAATACGTTTCTCTTCTTGGGCGGCCCTTCTTATTCTTCATTTTTTGAGCTTAACGATATTCATAACTTTCCCTTCACTAGTAGGGTAAAAGTTGCATACTCACTGTGGTTTGGTGTATGTTAGTTTGAAAGCAAACAAAAACATTTTTTGTGACTAAAAACTATTTGGAAATATTTCGTAGTTAGTTTTCGTCGTTTTTGGTAGTTAATTAGAAAAATTAATTGTAATTTTAATACATTTTCATTCTAAAGAATCCAATTGTAATTCCACAATTCCATTGGTAATTCGTTTATTCCATTTTAATTAAAACTATTAAATTTGTAATTCGAATTTGTCCATTTTTTACTTTTTCACCATTAAAATAAGTAGTTAAATATGTAGTCACGACTTTTAGTACCTATTTATTTAACTACTTATTTTAGTGGCCAAACATATATATCTATTTATTTGTTAAAAAACTACTGTGGCACGAAATGGAGGTGAAATCTGGGGCAGAGATAATTCCTTTTGGGGATGAAAGCCGATGGTGAGTATATTAAGAATTCCGAAGAACAGATCCGCCGTGAGTGGAACTTTCGAGTTATGGCGTGATGAAGTTTCTGCTGAAGACCCTGTAAGGCATCTTTTCGTTATATCTTTGTTAACTGTTGTTTTACAGTATTTATGAGATGAAATGTCTTCAGTCAAATCGAATGAGGATTATTTTCGTAGAGCATTTCGAGCTTCTAAGTCGCTTCCTTCAATATCCTTTTCGTCCTTTATTTTAAGAACCGCTATAAAAGTACCACAAGATGACGTTTTTCAGCTTCGAAATGTTCTGCAAAAATGTCGCTCAAAAAATTTTAGGTACGGCTCTCATTGACAACTAATCGATTTTGTCTCGCTTTCATGGTCTTTTTGTGCATTTACCCGGTTTTTGTTTACAGCGTAATGACTAGACATCGGATTTTTGCATATTTTTGAAAATTTTAATGCAAATAATTCGTTTATTATTAATAGAACCTGGAACTTTGTACGCGTTATTAACTATTTTCAATATGACATCGAATTTCTATCTTTAGAACGATATAATTCTATATAATAACGTAGACACAATTGGTTAAAATTTCAAAAATATGCAATAATCCGATGTCTAGTCATTACGCTGTAAACAAAAACCGGGTAAATGCACAAAAGGACCATGAAAGCGAGACAAAATCGATTAGTTGTCAATGAGAGCCGTACCTAAAGTTTTTTGACCGACATTTTTGCAGAAAATTTCGAAGCTGAAAACGTCGTCTTTTGGTACTTTTATAGCGGTTACATAATGACTAACGGATCCGAACTTTTGCTGGACAACAACATACGAATAGGTACATACATACAAAATTCCAAATACAATAAAAACATAACAGAATTTAATGAAAGAAAAGCGGAATAAAATAATTTATAAAACAAGTAAGAGAGGGCTATAGTCGGACGTGGCCATGTTATATCCTACACCTCTGGGTACTGTTTTCCACGGATTTTATTTTATATGATCGCGACACGTTATGTTGTTAATATACTAATTAATTAATATTTGCTCATCATTTATTATTGATATAATTTGCATCAAAGGAGTGGTCAAGAGTTGGTTTTCAAATTTCTTGTTCGCAATTTGTCGGAATATGTCCTCAGAATTTTAAATTTGGACCCGAAATTAAACTTGAATATTTTTCTCCACAATGGTCAATAATCAGTTTCATCCGCTAAATATCATCCGATCATTTTTCAAAATTATTGTCATCTTCTTTGTCCCACTTCGTGCAAAAAAATTTCTTCATTAAAATATAACTGATTCTGGTCCATGTATATACTAGGCTGTAACTCTGTTATCTGACCAAGTACATCATCATATTGGCGTCAAAGCAAAGGTCAAGAGTTCCCTTTATAAGTATAATTGACTATAAAATCGGAAAAAAATTTAGTTTTTGGTCCGTTTCAACCCCAAAATATTTTACGATCACCACCAAAAAAAATTGTCGTTTCTGTTCTGGTGGGATCCAGAATTCCATACAAAATTTCGTGACGATTGGTCCATATTGCGGCCTGGAGTTTGATTACAATTTATTTTTATCTCGTCGAGATACGAATTTCGGTATACCACATGGGGGTGTCTACGAGGAATATTTCGCTGTGTTACATAAATTTTCTTATAATACCCTTTCCACATTGTGGTGTAGGGTATAAAAAGTAAATAATAATGTAGTGTCAAAAAATTAAAACTATTAATAATAAAATATAGAAATGATAAATAAAGTAAAGTTAAAATTATAATTTTATAAATTATATAATTAATTAATAATTAAATTATAATTTTTTGCTAATAATTATAAGCACGAAATAGGTATCTGAAATCAAATTTCCAATTATAAAATGTATTGATCATTTTATTTACTAAAAAGCACCATTACTTTAAGAAAACATAAAGCACTGATTTATTTATTCACTTTACAGTCTGCACTCAACGATTGTCTTGAAGAAACTGCCAAAATAAGTTCAACAAAAAAAATGCTCTGTGTTTTTCTCGCTTCTGCGTCTTCTATTGCCCTTTATTATTATAAAATAAGCGAGAGCTCTGTTGTTACTCTCTTTGACAAAAAATAAAATTGAGATATGTTACAAAATGTTGGAAACATATTTATGTTTGGGCCCAAATATAATATGCCTGGATCCAAGCATATATTTGTTTGTCACCAGTCCCAGACATACTTTTGTTTGGATCCAAACATATTTCTAACATATATTTTTCTTCGTGTATCCCACTCTACCCTATTGGAAGTCGCGGAAATTCTAATGTTATTTATTTGTTGATTATTATTTTTGGTCATTATTATTTTTGGTCATGTTTACGATAATATTAAACCTGAGACGGCGCGTACACACCTTCCTCGTCCGCGTTGGGATCATATTTTACTACTGGATCGAATCAATACTTAAAAATACTTTGTCTGATAAATTTATTGTATTTGGCAAAATTTTATTAAATGTAAATTCCCTTAAAACCACTGTGCCGCCGTGTATTATTGCCAGCGATGACGCCTACGACTATTGCCGAACACAAAATGTCAGTTTTCAGGCACTAATGAAATGAAGAAATGTGCTTAGAATTTTGATTCCTTTCCATCTTTATTCTTCGGTTGTGCTCCATCAACATTATTATCATTGGTTTGGTACGTTTCATTCACGTTAACATTCTGTCCTTTGAGTGACTACATCATACACCAACTGCGTACGGATACGCCATGTACTGACTGACTCCTCGTTCATCTTAAATGGCAGACATCCAATGAACGCCAGTAGTCCTGTGTACCATGATTGCGCATCGTCTTGCTCGTATATAACAAAGATGGAAATCCCCACAAGTAACATTTAATATAAGAAAATATTCTTTTGAAACGTCAGTCATGTCTAAAGTTAGCAAATCAATTTAATGTCAGTCACAAACGTAGCATTTTCCTAAACGAGCCAACAAACGGGAGTATGAATGAATGAGCCAACAATGGAACATAACATTCATTTCATTTTTTTCTATTTTGGTTTTTGAAATTTCATCAAAATGAAGAAAAAATCTGCTGTGCTAAGGACATGCACACTTATACATACATACGTTCGTACTTTTACACAGTAAGTATGTGTGTCCGCCTCCTTCCATTCATTGATTCAATACTGGTTCGTCTCGTTTATAAGATTCTATCAAAACATATGCCTTTTGGGGTTGTTTCCTTCTCGCCCGCTTGATATTTGGCGTGGTGGTTGTGATATGTTGTGGTATGGCTTGATATGGTTTTGGTTGTTAGCTTTAGTCTGGGTACGTGTGATGTTTGAATGTTTGGAATTGGCTGCATCAAAAACACGTCCCATAAACATGAATCCCAGCAATAGCAAATGCTGGAGAAAATAATAGCAATGGAAGAAAAACGGCTAGAGTTTATTTTACATTTGAATACCAACGAAATTGATGCGTTGCATGTTCAACAAGGTAAAGGAGTATGAGGGTGAAGTAAACGGGTATGAGGGAAAGAAACTTAAATACAATTACAATTACGAGGGATGTCTGGACCAGATGGTCTCGTAGTATCATTGGAAACTTCGAATTACAGAGATTCTAGATCCTTTTCTGCAGAGCTATACACTTTTCATCAATGTTTTTGAACTGACTATAGGACACTGATTATTACATCGCATATATTCAAGAAAATATGTTTTTGGCTTTGGAAAGTGAACCGAATATTGTTACCTTAACATTAAAATGGCCCTTTTGCTTAACTATTTTCATTTGTTTCGCTTAGCAATTTTCATACAGGTTACTTCCTAAAATCTACCATTCGACTTAACACAATACACAATCCTCGTTTATTTTCATCGTATATAAATTTTTATTCCTAGTCTCTGTTGCTTTCCTATGCAAATATAAAGAAAAAAATGTTTGTTCTTTTTCGGTTTCAGTATGCGTTATTCAATGAATAGATGTTAGTGTACGAGTATTTTTGCAATATTATTAAAATGCTGGAACGCAGAAAAAACGCATTACAATAAAATTTTATGTTATGACTTTCTGTACGAAAATGAATGTGGAAAAACACGTCAAAATGAACAATAACATCAAACAATACAGGCACCACAAAACATCAGAATGTACAATCAACTAACACAAACAAAAACGTTGACACCCATCTCTCGTATATAATCAAAGGATTCATAGACGTAATGCTAACAGCACAAGTATATATATGTTTAAGATAAAAACTCGAATAAGGAACAATAAGAATACAAATTGTATATGTTTGTATTGAAGGAATCCATTGACAACGGTCTTTAGCAGATTTTTAATTTTGCTGTCTTAATTGTGGTCTTAACAAGAACCAAATCTGTAACTCCGGTCGAGAGTTATCGTGCGCACCAATCAGTCAGCCAAACAAGACGGACGGACATGACTAAATAGACTCCAAACTAGCTGAAACGGATTTGGTTTTAACAAATGCATGTGGGTTCTAAAAACCATTATTTAGATGATGCACCAACTTTTTTAACACAGTAAAACCCCGATAAATGTAGTCAAAATAGAATGGCTTTCGGGAAAGGCAGAAAATGCTATAGTTTTGGATATTGCTACATATCCTCATCAGTTTTGATTGTTTTTTTTTTTTTTTTTTGTATTAAAAAAGTAAAAACTAATAAGTAAAAAAGCGTTAAGTTTGTCGGGACGAACTTGTTATACCCTCCACTATGACATATTCTGGACTTATATAAAATATTTAGTTTTCTTTCTGTTACGAAAATACCAATGCTCAATGCTGTAACACTAGAAACCCTAAATACCAAGTTTTAGCTAATTCGGTCAGCTAAAAATTTGAAATAGGGTGGTAGCCTTATATAGGGGCTATACCACAACGTGGGCCTACGTCTACAATTTTTAATGGGGAAGTTTTTAATTACTGCGTACAATAAATGCCAAATAACACCCAATCTTATCCGAAAATGTTGATAAAAACTTTAACAAAACTTGAAATCTTTGGTACCGTTATATTGGACCGCACCAAAACTTGAACCTATGTCCGCAATGACATAAAAATCATTGAATGGGTCGGTATCGTTTTATGAGCAACTTTTGCCGGAGAAGTTTGTTGATTACTACGAGCCATAAATTCTAAATTAAGCTAATTTAGACGTAAATGTAGATAATAACCAGCAAAAGTTTAGTAGGCACATGTCATTTCTTCATGCATTACCTAGTAGTGAGAGATCATTACTCTCCGCATTATAAGGCAGTACATATATAATGGCTTACAGATAACTTCTTACTTTACTCATTACTAAGTAGTCACTAAGTAACTTTTCTCGACTGTCGGTATGTGGTTAAATATGTACTTAAAAACACATTTAAGGAAGTACGTCCTTCCGTTGAATTTGTAAGCAGTCACTACTGCCAAAATTCACTGAATAAACTTATTTCTTGGTAATGACTTTTTAATTATAACTAATTTGGCCTGAAAATGTAGATAAATACGTCAAAATACCTGAAGTCGGCGGTACCGTTGTAAGGGAGCTATACCAGAACTTGGACCGATATAGCCCATCTTTAAACTTGAGATGCTGCAAACAATTGACGCATCTTTCCCAAATTTCAATGTTTCTGGTTGCTAGAGTGAAGGAAGGAGTAAAAAGGGACACGCATAAATCGACTCAATTTTAACATGATCAAGAATATAATATATGAGATATGTTGAAATGTTTCCATTTCAAAAAAGTTTAGCTTTTTCATTTCGCGGTACATCAACGCTTTGGGAATATAGGTTAACAAAAAATTCAACAGTACGAATCCGTTCGAGAGCAAAAGCTATCGCGTTTTACATATTGCTAATTTTAAGAAAATAATATTATGAAAATGCTAATTATTGTAATGTTAGTCATTATGTAACCCATTACAAGGTAATGTAAACGAACTACTTTCTGCATTACCAGCAAGCAGAAATGTAATGGTTTATTTCCTAAAAATTTTACAAGGCAAAACCACTTATTTTACTCATTACTAAGTAATGTGTACGGGGCACAGATCGTGTTTGTTCCACTATAAATCCGGGGGTTTTATGTTCAACGCTCACCGTCGGCACGCGAGTTTTTTCATAAAAAATAAAACAAGTGAGAACGGCGTTAAGTTCGGCCGGGTCGAACGTTTTATACCCTCCACCACGAACTGTATTGGAGGGAATAGGAATACTTACATAGTTTAATTTCGTTTATGAAAGCATTAAACACTTTCTTTTATTGCAGGAGTAGTACATATATCCAACAATATCTAGTATGCATTTTTTGAAAGTATATATTGACACTATAAAAATCCATGTTGGGTTTTGTATTGTCAGATTCAGTTCAGATTTTATGACTTCATCCAAACCTGGCCAAAATTGCATTTTTTAATTTATCGGGCCTTTATGACTGTCTTAAGCAATATTGTAGCCTTAAACTAGTAGAACGTATCTGATGAACCGACTACATAAGAAAAATTCGTTAGAATCGATAAAGTATCTATATTTTTTTTAAATTTTACGTAAATTGTAGAATTCTGGTCGGTATCAGCCAAACTATTCCAATAATAAAGGGACCGTTGCACAGTGTATCCACTTGTATAGAGAAAGTGGCCAAAATATTTGCCGTGTAAATATCAAGCTAATACGCTGATACAGCTTTGTGCTGCTGCTATGATTGTTATAGGAAACCATGATGGGCATCATGACTGAAACCTTAGGCCAAATTTAAGTATATGATCGAATTTGCATTAAAAAATACACTAAGAAAACATACAGCTAACTGGAATTCCGCAACACGTTAAAACACTATTAAAAAATATACGCTATTACCTCCTTCTTCTTAATACGTATTGCAAAATTGTATAATGTACTTTATACAATTTTGCAATACGTATTAATTTCTCCATATTTTAAATATATTTACTTGCACGTAAATTGTAAGTTGTACTCACAAAAAAAATATTAGTCAAATGTTCCGACTATTGGAGCTGTTTTTAACCAGATCGCATTCGAATGAAACAAAAACTATATAAAGGGTGGTTAAATTGTAAGGGCCGATGTTGAATGTGAACCACACCTAAACGCCAAGTTTTTTTCCGAGTTTTATTTGGCATTTCTCTATTTCAGATTTACTCAATTTGAACCATGGAGAGATACACAATCCAACAATGTGTTAATGTTATCCAGACTTATTATGAAAATGGGCGTTCAAATCAAAATGCATATCGTGCACTTCGTGATTTTTTTGGTCAATTTGATCGTCCAAATGTGCGTACAATCGCAAAAATCGTGAAAAAAATCGAGCAAACCGGGTCTGTAGAAGATATGAGAACACCAGTGCATGCTCGTACTGCAGAAAATATTGCTGCTGTTTGCGATAGTGTGGCTGAAGAGCCGTCCACCTCAACTCGTCGTCGTGCCCAACAATTGCACCTCTCACGCTCGTCGTAGATGAAATTTTTATGTCCCGAATTGGAAGATATGGATGTGGACGATATGTGGTTTCAGCAGGACGGTGCCACTTGCCACACAGCTAACGAAACAATGACTCTTTTGCGCAACAAATTCAATGGCCGTGTTATCTCACGTTATGGCGATGTCAATTGGCCGCCAAGATCATGTGATTTGACACCGTTCGACTTTTTCTTTGGGGTTATTTGAAAGAAAAGGTGTACGTCGATAAGACAGCAACAATTCAAGAGCTAAAGGATGAGATAATTCGGCACATTAACGCCATAGAACCTCCATTATGCCTCAGGGTCATCGAAAATTTGGACCATCGGATGGAGGTGTGCCGCCGTGGTCGCGGTGGCCTTTTGGCCGATATTTTGTTCCATACATAATTGAGTAATACCAATATATCATAATAAAATAAAATTACAATAATTTCCTAAATAGTTTGTCTTTTATTCAAAATCAACATCGGCCCTTACAATTTAACCACCCTTTATTTTACAAAATGTCCATGCCATAGCTATCAGAGTTGCCAGATGTTGTACCAAACATTTCACATTCAGGTTCTTATTTTTGGCCAATGGGTGGAACCACTGTGCGTTCTATGGGGGCTATATAAAAACATGGAACAATACCGGAAATTTTCAGGTGGGATGTTTTATACCACCAACGGAGAGCAAATATTAAATTTCAACCGTTTTGATGGTATATTGATGGCACAACCTTTAAAATACCGAAAATCGGGAAGTACGCTAATATGGGAGCTATTTGAGGACATGAACTTATACTAATAATTCTCTTCCGCAATATTTATACACCCATGACAGTTTAAATACTACATTTCAGTCATATCGGTGGTATATTGAGGCCACAACTTTCAAAATACCGAAAATCGGGAGGTACCGTTCTATGAATAGGTACCGTTCTATTTCACGTGGAAAATTTTGCAGCTAACACTAAATACCAAATTTTACAAATTTCGGTTGGATATTGAGGACACGACCTTCAAAATGCCAAAAATCGCGAGGTACCGTTCGAGGGACGCGTACTACATATGGAAAGTTATATGGGGTCATACCAAAACGTGGACCTATATTAACAAATTTTGGTAGGAATGTTTTTTTAGCCTCTGGAGACACAAAATACCAAACTACAACCAATTCGGTGGTCAAATGGGACTAATATATGCAAAATATCTTAAAATTATGCATACTATATATGGGACGTTATATGAGGGCTATACTAAAACGTAGACCTATATAAACCATTTTTGGTAAAAGTTAGGCCCGAAAAATATAATTTGTAGAGAAATGTTCGCACAAAATTTCAACATTTGGATGCAGATTTCTATGAAGCCACAGCTATATCGATATACATATCAAATAAATCTGAATCGCGAGTACTACAATCATATAAATAATTTTCTGTAAACGCTGTTTGTGGAACACGACTAGAAGAAAATATCAAAAAACACTTAAAATCTGGCTTCAAAATGTCAGCATTATTTAATGGTAGACGCAGATCAAATTTTCAAAAGTTATACATAAGTGAGATGATCCTCATTAAGTTTGCTACTATCTATACTTTGACAGGAAAATAATGAAATGTGTGATTTAATCATAAATCGAGAGAAAACAAGAAAAGACGCTTCGGCTTCAACCCATTTTAATATAAACTAGCAGACCCGGTCCGCGTTGCTGACCCGTCGTAATGAATTTTAATGACAACTTTTTATGGACTTTATGTTTGACAATTCAAAAATTGGTATTTTCTACCTCACTTCTTCAGTCCATTGTCAAACCGAGGAGTTTGTCGATTTTTTTCGCCTATTGATGCTGTTTACTACAGCGATTTAATTATAAATGTTAAAAAATGGTTAAGTCGCATTCTCCCCCTAATTGAGACTTATATGTATGTTTTAGTTTTTAATGTCTGATGGACCGTTGAAGCTCACCATTTAAGGAAATTTGTAAATATATCGTTTTTCTTGGTCGGAGGAGCAAACACAGTTGTCTAGAAAATTAATTTGCATGTCGATGCACTCATGATTTTAGCAAATATGGCGATTATAAAACAATAGTCACCGGAAATTCGTCTATAAATATATAGCATTTTGGACCACGGGACATTCCTGAACATTTGCTGAAAATTGCATGAAATTAGGTTCAATAGTTTTCAAATAATGATGTATTGAAAAGAGTGAGCGTGGTCATTAGTTTTCAATTTATAACATATTTAAAAAATGGGCGTGGTCCTAATAATTTGGCTCCAAATATGCAGCTAGTATACCCACAACCCCATTGCCTCCCAAAATTTACGCTGAAACTGATATAATCATAGATTTGGCTTATACATATAGGCGTTTAAAAGAAAGGCGTGGGAAAGGTACCCCACATACTCCGAAATTCATAAAATATACATCACAACGGTAAACCTTGAGCTGTTGCTGCAAATTTCATGGAAATTGGTTCAGTATGCCGTCTTCTATATAAGTCCTACAAATCTTCTGTCAGAAGACCTACTGGTCTTTCCACAAAGGTCTACTGGTTTTTTTCATCTTGTCTTTTGTGAGAAATCATCCTTGTTTTCTGTTGGACTCCATCGAAATACATACTGTGACACTAAATGGAAGTCAAGGTCTAGGGATGAAAACTTCCCTTTGGAAATGAAAGCCAATATTGAGTATATTAAGTAACCCAATGGATGCCATAGCTGATATTTCTGAGTTATCACATACTGATTTTTTTGGTTGGTCCCCAATAACGCCTGAAAAAAATGCTTTATAGCTTTGTTTGACGATATTGTTTCATCATTTTGAGATGATGTCCACCATTTCAGTAAAATCTAAAACTTGTTACAAAATGGATCGATATGGGACTAGATTTATATGTCCCTAATAAGCCGACAAAATATATGACAAATGGTTTATTAGTTTTCGAGCTAGAGTTGGCACCACAAAAAGATTTTATAAAAACAGGTTTTCGTAGACGGCGATTTGTCAAAAATCTTCGCATAAATTTTTCAACAAAAAATTCAGAAGGCATATTAAGTTATACTCTTTCAAATGAAGAAAAAATCTACCAAAAAAGTTTCGTGGTTTCGTAAGTTTCACTAAAAATGGCTTTTTAACTGGGGGTCATCATTAAGGCTCTAGAATCACTGTAAAATGTTTGGCTTAAGGTGAGAACACAGTCAGCTCTTAGCTTAATTTTCCTGGTTAGCTTATTTCTTCGTATCACACACCGAAGCGTAAAATTCATGGGCGCTATAAACATAAACCGAAGGCGAAACATGCATGTCACATAGTGGTGGGTGTGTGGGTTCGAATCGTCGGCTTTCCTTTTTCACTTGCATTATAGATCATAAAGCTCGATTAATAAATTAAAAAAAATAATACTAAAAAAATCAATCACATGTCCATATGAGAGAAAATATATCGTGACCCATAATATCTGCAGTCTTGTTTCTTCCGTCGTTTGTTAAGCATACTTTGACACACAAATAATGCAATTTAGATGACGATATCGAATTCCGTGTCGAAGATAGATGCAGAAGCATCCAAGTCTCAAACAATACATGGGTCAGCTTCGTCAAATCATTCACATGTCCATATGAGATCAAATATATCGTGACCCATAATATCTGCAGTCTCGCTTCTTACGTCGTTTGTTAAGCAAACTTTGACACACAATCCATGCAATTAATATGACGATATCGAATTCCGTCTCGCAGATAGATGTAGAAGCAACCATGTCTCAAGAAATACAAGGGTCAGCTTTGTCAAATCAATCACATGTCCATATGAGAGCAAATATATCGTGACCCATAATATATACAGTCTCGCTTCTTACGTCGTTTGTTAAGCAAACTTTGACACACAATCCATGCAATTTATATGACGATATTGAATTCCGTCTCGAAGATAGATGCAGAAGCATCCATGTCTCAAGAAATACAAGGGTCAGCTTTGTCAAATCAATCACATGTCCATATGAGAGCAAATATGTCGTGACCCATAATATATACAGTCTCGCAAAATTTTCGAATAAAAAATAAAATCAGCTGAGCCAGGCTAGGGTTTGAACCCACGTCCTTCAAAAACACAGGAAAAAAGTGTTGTCATGGCGTGTTAGCGTTCAGAGCTAAACTCATAACTTTCAAAGGCAGCGCTAAGCGTTTGTCATGAAAGCACAACTAAATGGGAAAATCCTCATTGTTGTTGTAAAAAACAAAACAAAAATGCATTTGAAAGAATAAAAGTTCGAGGACAGCGAAGCCGCTCCACATCCGATATGTCTGAGGAGCCTTTACCGAAGGCGAAACATGCATGTCACATAGTGGTGGGTGTGTGGTTTCGAATCGTCGGCTTTCCTTTTTCACTTGCATTATAGATCATAAAGCTCGATTAATAAATTAAAAAATTAACACTAAAAAAATTATCTTCGCCTAAAAAGGCAAAATTTTCAAATAAAACATAATTATTTCAATATATCAAATAAAATTAAATTTTTTATTATCAATTGTTCGTAAATAATTAGTACCGAACATAAAAATTACAGCCAAATTCTGTTTTTCAGATTGAACACATGTTTATATCAATTTGAATGTCGAAACGAAATGTCAAAAATTAAGCCAGGCGAAGAATTCAAAAGTTCAACAATTTTCAACGTTGTGGCCTGAAGCTTCGCTTCGTTGTGGTCTGTCCTATTGAAAACAGTACAATTTCACTTTTGCGCTTTGAAGAGAGGCGGAAAAAATAAGCAACAAATATCCATTGTGTTCTCGCCTTTACATCCATTTTAAAACCTGGTCATGAATTGCTTATAATTTTGACGGCATGCAGTTTTTTGATTTGTATTGCCCTTCATTTTCACATATTTTGAAGGCGTAAAGATTTTCGCACGCGGAAAAGTTTCTTCCAGAATATACTCGGGAAAAAGGTAAATCCGACAAAGACTTTCTATACAACATATTTTTCAATATAAGATTCAGTAGAAATAATATAAATGGTAAATTTCAAATTTCCTTTACAATTACATAGAAAAAAAATTAAAAACTTTTTTGGCGAGCACATCCGCCATTTTTGGTACATGGGTTACGAAAATCTGTTCGCGTTCACAAAATTGGATGCTGCACTCAAAAGTTATATGTGGTTTTACTCTCTTGTAAAGAAAAAATATTCAAAAATCCCTATTGTGTTGTAATAAGAACATGTATATATGAATCGTTAGCAGCATTTGATATCTATCCGTAGATGCTAAAATAGTTGCTAAATTTATTTTTATTTTCGCGGAAAATCAAAAATTATTGACGAAATCTTGGAATAAATTTTATTTATTCTAAATCAGAGTCCAAAAAATCTCTAAAAAAATAATTTAAAAATACGTACAGAATCTAGACAACGCGTAGAAAAATGTGAGACCAAAATTATAAAGATCGCGTTTATAACTTGCATATTACAGCAACAACAAAGAACGGAAACTTATTGTAGGAAATTATTTCAAAAATATATTTTTGGTTAAATACGAAAAATTTTAAAAATAAATGTTGGGAGTTATTCTATTATTTCGCTAAATTTCGATCCAAATCCTGAAGTATTTTGCTTAAACTTCTACGAGATAAGTAATTAGTCATCGTGAAAGTATATTTGCTTTCTGTGGTAAGCAATAGAAATAAGAAGTAGAGAGTAATATTGAAATTACAATCAAAGAAAAAACATAGAAGTTAAAAACCGTATAAGTCGCGAATTGGTTTAAATCGGTTGAGGTGCATGTGCTTTTCGGATACAGGGAGTCCATGTCTATCAATATGCATGGATTTTCCCATGTTTCATTCAGCGGCCAAAGTGTGCCATCAGTTGCATCTTACTATTCAAAAAACCTTCAAGTGGGCAAAAATTACGCGATGTGCATATGATTATAAGGTGCATCCGATTTCAATGCCCCCCTATTAAAAATACGTCAATATAAATTATTTTAGACAGATTCGTCAAGAACTGCGGATGTGCCACCGCATTCTATTTTGGGATAAATAGGGATATTACTACTGAATCTTTGTAATTTGTGGCACACCTTTTTGGCAAATATTATAATCGCGTATAAAGGATTACATTTATGCAAAAATAATAAAAGAAAATCGCGGTTCAATTCGCGGAATTGTCAAAATATATTTTTGCAGATTTTTCTACTTTCAAGTTATCTATATCCGGCGTTTTAGTGGATGGATTCGATAGCGGAAGAGCTCATCAGATCCGGCACGTAAAAAAACTAAAACCACGCGGGGTTCAGGGGTACCTGTACGACAGTTGTAAATTTTAAAGCCAAAAAATAGGTTTTTTCAGAAAATTTACGCACCAAATTTTCGCCTTTGGACTCCTATTATTAGGAAGCTGTACGGAGCACACTCATGAGATATACATCGAACGGCGTGGAATCGCGTTCTACAATCCTATAAACTAGTTTGGATTATTATCTAGTTGCACCCTCTAATTACAAGAAAAATTCGAAAAAACTGAAATCAAAACTTCAAAATATCAGCATCGATTTTAGGGGGATGCAGTGTATATATCCAAAATTCATACACTAGAACCATGTTGCCCAAGGGTTATTGTTTAGTTCTTTCTTTGAGCACAGGTTCGAATTTTGCGTGGTTTGGCCAGAAATCAAAAAAGAACACAAAAAAACATGTTTACTTCAACACATTTTTCCCATTTTTTTATATTACCACCAACGCTGCTTCCACGAAAATTATTTGTTATGGTTCATATTATGAGATCGTGGCTAAAACACTTCAATTAATATAAATATATTCATATTTTTTAAAATATATTAACAGTTCGCGACTTATTAAATGGTGAACCTCAACTTCAACGATTGAAAAACTTTTTTGAATATTACCAAATATGAATCTTACTTCACAAATATAGGAAAAAGTTAACCATTTGTCCACATTTTATTAATTTTTAGAGGTATAGGAATTGACCCTTGGAGTGGACTCGGAGCCGGAGTCGTGAAAAAACTGGCCTGGTACATTCCCTGACAATTTCAAGAAAATCGGCTCAGTAGTTTTGGAGATGTAACATATTTTAAAAAGTGGGCGTGGTCAAGTTTTTGGGTCTCAAATAAGTAGTTAAGGTCGGAGACACAACCACATTGTCTCGCAAATAAATTTCCAAACCGATACATTCGTAATTTTTTTTAAATATATTTTCAAAGAAATAAGGTAAAGGGTCGCAAATGATTATTTCAACGTGTTACAAATGGAAAATAGACTTACATAATATAATACTATGGTGGAGGGTATAAAAAATGAAAATTTTACCTCGGCCCGAGCTCAAGAATAAGTATGATTGGTGAATTCATTTGCAAGTGAATTATTTACCAAATATACTTGAAATATGTGCCGATATTCGAAAATATAGTCTTCTCTGCCTTTCCCGAAAGTAGATTAATTTTAACTACCTTCTATTTAATTTAATGTTAGTATAACAGAAGTTATCAACATCGACCTTTGTTTAGCCACTCACATATGCCTGATATGATGAATAACTACCAGCGAAACAATCGTAGCATATTTATTTGTTATATCTATAATATTTGCAAAAAGGTTGGAATTTTATCCCATTTTAATGTTTGTGCGATATTACGAATTGAGGCATACATAGTAAAATTAGATTTGCATTGTACATATATACACATACATACATGCAAGTCTTAGTGGTTGATGGTCAAATACCATCAGCAATTACAACAAAGAACCATAAATCTCAAGTAGACATCAAGGATGCAACATTGATTGTTTTAAATAAAAACTCACAACACAAGAAAATATGATTTAAATGCGTTTATAATCCCACGTCGTTGTAATTTATTGTCTGGTAGAAGCTTCTTTGGTCACGACATTTTTGTTAAAACATACAGACAAACAAAAAGTGATTTCAAAAATGATTTAAGAGGGATTTAGTCAAACGAATTAACGCATTTCTGCTCACATCTGATCTGATCAGTACAAAAGAAACTGAGTATTCACGGAATTCCATTTTTGTTTGTTTCGTCGCATTTGAGAAATGTCATCAAATAATGTCGATGCCGCTAATATATCAATGCTCACTGTATACGAACAAAGATCTTAATGGCCACTTTTATTTCTGTCAAAGTGTTGGGTTTTGTTTGCCAACCCAATTGTTATAAATTTAAAAGTTTGAAAAATATTGTCCATTATCGAAATGAATGCAAAGCAAACAAAAAACTTCGAAGATTACCAAATATGGCAAACAAAACCTGATTAATTAATATGTTTTTGTTGTTATTGTTACGGTTTTATTAATTAATATAATCATCGCTCACCGTTGTCGTATTTGTCGTTTTGTCGTCTCATCATCATTATCATCAATATTCTATTGATTTAAAATTCGTTTGATGTTATTGAAAACAGCTTCTGGATAGCACAGTGGTCGCACGACATGTGTGAAATCGGATTATGTCGGATTTCATTTATATTTGTGCGGGTACAAATAATACACCATTTATTACCAAACATATTATGTATGTACATTAGGGATATAACTTTTTGCACTTTTTTTGCAGATATCGAAAATACCACCACATAGCCGTGTAGAGCATGAACAACTATTATGAAATAAGGTGTATTTTTTTCTCTATCGCGAAAAAAGTTTCCGCACCAAATGCATGGAAGTTCAGAAATGCATTTTTTAATTTTATCTGTTATAACAACATGTTTGCTTTCCATTAAAATTTTTTTTTTTTTAAATCATTATCAAAGCGTTCTGGACCAATTTGATCGCAAATCGCGCCATTTCGGAGCATATTAGGAACTTTTGACACTATTGCAATTTTTGGTTTTTCTTTATAAACTCGTGAATTTTATGTTTATATTTTTTGTACCTATCGGACAAGAGAATTTGGGGTCATTTGCAACGAATCCGCGAAAGTTACAGGCTGTTTTTGTTGACTTTGCCTGTGAAAAATATATTTTTGTCTATAAATATTTATTCAAACAAAGCAAATTTAAAATTATAAGTAGAAAAAATACCAAAAGGGTTTTAGTAATTGCGGTCGGTGCTGAAACTTTTTTCATCGAATCGATCTTAGAAACGCGTTTTCATTATTAGGACAAAATTCCCCACATGGTACTGGTATTGTATTTTTGTAGAAAACAAATACAATTCTCACAGGCAAGGTCAACAAAAACAGACTGTAACTTTCGCGAATTCGTTGCAAATGACCCCAAATTCTCTTGTCGGATAGGTACAAAAAATATAAACATAAAATTCACGAGTTTATAAAGAAAAACAAAAAATTGCAATAGTGTCAAAAGTTCCTAATATGCTCCGAAATGGCGCGATTTGAGATCAAATTGGTCCAGAACGCTTTGATAATGATTTTAAATTAGATTACAAAAAAATAAAAATTTTAATGAAAAGCAAATATGTTGTTATAACAGATAAAATTAAAAAATGCATTTCTGAACTTCCATGCATTTGGTGCGGAAACTTTTTTCGCGATAGAGAAAAATTGACACCGTATTTCATAATAGTTTTCCATGCTCTACACGGCTATGTGGTGGTATTTTTTTGGTTATAGCCCTAATGTACATTGTATATATGAATGTAAATACAAATATATTTTTGTCCCTACATGAATGATTTTACGGTCTTTCGATTCTATAAATATTTGTAAAATCTTTTTACTTCATATTTGAGCAGAATGTAATCAGTATAATTCGTACATTGAAATTATTTAAAAAACAGTTCGTAAATGCTAAAAGAATATGTTTTCTATTTTTATCAACAGCAATAGTTCCAAAAAGGGTGCCACCGTGGTGCAACGGTATGCGCGCCCGCTTTGCACGGAGAAGGTCGGGGGTTCGATTCCCCGGCCAGGCAACATCAAACATTTTTTCAACGGTGGCAAAATACCCCACAGTAATGTTGGCGACATTTTCTGAGTATTTTAGCCTTGAAAAACTTCTCCACAAGTGGTGTCTTAAGACACGCCGTTCGGACTCGGCGATAAACAGTAGGTCCCATATCATTGAGCTAAATATGAATCGGGGTGCACTCATTGATATGAGAGAAGTCTCCCTTGTCCCGTATGGGATGTTGTGGAACAATGTTTAATAGTTCCAAAAATAAACTCAGAAAAATTAAGTTAAGTGTAACGATGTAACATTTTTGAAAAAAAAGATTATTCCAAAATATTTTTAATAATAAAAATTACTTCAGTTTAAAAATATTAACATGCTAGAATTTTTAGGCATTATTTTAATAGAAATTGTCAAAAAAATAAAAAAAATTTTGAATTGTAATCAAAATCCAGACCGAAAATAGGGTTTCAACCAAAATAGACAAGTTTAGTTTTGGTGATGATCGAAAAATATTTAGCGAGTGATATAGATTTTGGTCTAATTTTGTCTTCGCTCTACATATCTCAACTATAGTCAGATCAGCCTGGATCTTTATAATAATAAAACCAATCAGACCTAAAATAGGGTTTTAACCAAAATAGACAAGTTTATTTTTGGAGATGATCGAAAAATATTTAGCGAGGGATATAGATTTTGGTCTAATTTTGTCTTCGCTCTACATATCTCAAATATAGTCCGATAAGCTTGGATCTTTATAATAATAAAATCAATTACTTCTTCTCGCGGCATTTTGAAGACACATGTCTTTACAATATATTCCCATAGAGAAAGAAAAAACCATATTGGAAGTCTGGCCGATAAGATAACAGTTCTATATTGTTTAGTATCAGCAAGCCTATAGTCTGCACGGGCCGACTATATACAGTGGCTTTGCATTTTATTAAACTGACAACAGAAATGTGAAGAATTGTCAATTACCTTTGAAGTTTTTGACCCTTGTACCCATGTCCACGCTTCTCCTCTATGACCCGCCACTCCCCCGAAGAAGTACGTATAACGTACGTACATATATACATTTTATTCACTTTTAAACTTCCCAAAACGAAAACAAATGATTTGAATCATATAAAAAAATATATATTTTACAAAACATTAAAGATTTTTACAGGGGATTTGGTTCAGTTGCATACGTTTTGACGCAGCAAAAAGCTTGCCTTTAAAGAGGCAGTTAAATCATATGTACAAGTGATTTGGAAGTGCATTAAATCATGCATTTTCACTCATTCTTTTTACAAGAGCGTGACCCCGGAAAGAGGCACTGTATCAGCACTGCATTTTAACTAACCCTGACCCTTTGGCACTGCATTTTCAAACTGACCCTTTTGCACTGCATTTTAACTAACCCCTTGGGGTAGAATAGGACGCAGTCCAAAGCACGTGTTTTGATACAGACATTCTGCGGAATGTGTGCAAGTCATTGCAAAATATCCCAGAACAAATAAAATGCGTTTATTATTTGTGTCAAACAGAAATATTATGAACTTTATTACATAAATAACCCGTTTGCATATAACCGGATTGAATAAACCCACTGGGTTTCAAATGTCAATTCTATTGTGTATATGTCAAATAAATTTTCATAAAGAAGGTTAACCCGACAAAAAAGTATAATATAAACAGGCTATAACACAAATTATGAATATTCTCCATTGAATTTAATCGCAACCATGCGTGTTTCCTCCGGCTGAACTGTTTTTGCTTCTTCTGCTAAATAGGTTTGTAAATTGTGTTCCAATTACCAGTTAAGATTTTGACATGTACTCCATTAGAAAATTTTCTTCTCGTGACTTAACGCAAAAATGTTAGCAAATTATGTACATATTTTTTATTTTATAGTAACACATTTTTGGAAATGTTTACACGTTTTTCTGTTTTTGTAGGGATCTATTAACCGAATTGCTTGTAGGGACCTCTAAGCAAGTTTTAATAAAATGTAATGAACGAACGACTCTGTTTGAACTGCATCCGGATGCTGTTAAAATGTGACAAATGGTTGTGATTCTTTGGATTGCATCCAAATGTAAACTCATTTTAACTGCATTAAAACATGCCGTGAAAGAACTAGTCCACATTGCAACACTTCCAATTTATTTTGCTGGGGACCACTCAATTTTAAGGCGTGTTATGTATTTTCATGTTTTTCACAATGTTTGTTGTATACTGTGTCAAAAGTATTCATTCTATTATTTTTGAAGTAGTAACGTATAAATAATTGCAAAAAATACCAAATTTTATTTCACAAAAATATTTTAAAGCAAAATTTCTAAAACATTCTATTTTGTTGCAATTGTATTGGCCTAACTAAACTACCACTGTACACTACATTTTCATGGAGATACTATAGTTATGCAGTGCCAGTGGCTTTACATGCCGGATGACATTTTCATAAATGTATATCAATAATTATGAAGGAAGGTCCTACTAAAGAATGTAAAGTCGCATTTGAGGGGTGACCCCCACTTGTAAATTTTCGAAAATCTAATTTTTTATTGGTTTATTTTAGAGTAGAAGTAGCAAAGAATATGTAGTAAATTGTTCAAGTCAATCGGAACAATATTGCCTGAGATATGAGCTTTGGAAGGGAACTATTTATTGTGTTTTGTATGCAACATAGAAACTAACAAGTGAGACAAGGCTATATCCGCCACTACCCCTGTACATAAGCTTTTGACTGGTAAAATTTAAAATATTAAAATTGGGATAGCTTAGGGCCTTTGCTCTGAATGTCTTCATTAATACAGGTCAATTTTTTTGAAACGCAAGAACATCGTCAGTACAACTTAAATAAAAACAAGTAAGCAAAGGCTATAGTCGGACGGGGCCGACCATGTGATACCCTACACCACAAACTCTAGGAATTAGCTATGTGCAACAGCCTTGCACGCTGAATCGAACCCGGACAATTCCCAGGCCTGGTCACATCAACGGTGGCAAAATACTCCTTAGTTATGTTGGCGATATTTCCTAAGTATTTCAGCCATGAAAAACGTCAACATAGGACAATCCGTTCGGACTCGACGATAAAAACGACGTCACATATCAATAACTTAATATGAATCCATTGATATAAGAGAAGCCTCCCTTGTCCCTACTGGGATGTTTGTGGTACAATTATAGAAGTTATACATTCCTAAAAATATTCGAAAATTGGAAAATTCGCATTGATTAGCCCCTCCTGCTACATCTTCAAATTGTCTTTGAATATCAGGTATCTTTTTGGAATTGCCTAAAATAAATATGTATACAATGCAATTTGCTACATCTCTGATATTTGATATTTCGGAAAATTGTGAGTTTATTGAAGATCTATCGTCCAAAAATTGTGCACTTGTACCTCACATATGCTTGATAATGCACGTAATTTTGTGCTTTTCAGGGTATTTCGAAAATAGTTCATTGTGGGTATATATTGTGAAATCAAAAATTTATTTTATACCGGTAGAAATAACTACTAATAAATAGAAATTCAAATAATTTGCATGCAAACAAACGTATAAGTCCAAAATTATTCATATTAAATTACACACCAAAGAAGATAGTATAAGTCAGCTGCGCTAACGGTGATATACCCTCAGCCTTAGGTTTATTGTCTGTTTTTCAGGGTTTCTTGGAGCTTTTCTGCCATAATCTCAGGAAATACGGACCTGCTATTGCAATTGTACCAGCGTAAAGGGGACCGCAAGGACAATCTGCTGAAAAAAATTCAAAACGATTCGAGAGGACTCTTAAATTTCACTTTTCCGAATTTTGTATGTAGTCGTACCCGATCTATCTATCGATTGCTCACTTCGCCAGTTATCGTTCACACAGTTTTTCGAAAAAAAAAAATAACTTTTGTGGGGGAGGTGCGACCTATACAGTAGGCCGGGGCGATTTGAAACCCTTAATGGGCCCTTCGCGTTTCTGATTCCTGGGATTGAACTGAGCAAAAAAGTCTACTGGACCATATGTCTACCGCGAAAATCGAGCCTCCCGATTTTGACTTTAAGTTTTTTATTGGCGTTTTTTGGATATTTTTGCATATAACAGCTAAACCATTGAGATTTGCAACACAAAGGTCAAAATTGTAGCCAACACAATAATTAATAACTCTCTAGTATATCTCGAAATTATTGGAATGCTCCATCAGGCAGTTTTGGCCTTATTTGTCGGCAAATATCGATAAATGACATTGTGCTACAAAAGTTGACCTGAAACATATTTAAGCGTTCTGTTGCAAAATTCTATTGTGTTGGCGTCCATGGACAACGAAAATACTTTTGGTTCGGTTGGGTCACTTCTTTTTATTATTTTATAACGGTAAAAGTAGTGAAAATCTGGGTTTCTTACATTTTCAAATTTAAACGGGCATATATTATTTTTTCACTACGGATTTCTATTGATCCCTTTTCCTATTAAAGGGGTGAATAATATCTTCCGAATAAGCTATTATTTGTTCAAATCGGTTAATAAATGGCAAAATTATAGTGCTTGATTCATACCAATACAATTACTTGGTACTTTAACAGTTTTTTGTTTTGTTCAATACTAATTTTGAAAATTATGAGAAATTCAGTTTAAGTATACAGTAATTGTATTGGTATGAATCAACCACTATAATTTTGCCATTTATTAACCGATTTGAACAACTAATAGCTTATTCGGAAGATATTATTCACCCTTTAATAGGAAAAGGGATCAATAGAAATCCGTAGTGAAAAAAGAATATATGCCCGTTTAAATTTGAAAATGTAAGAAACCCAGATTTCACTACTTTAACCATTATAAAATAATAAAACGAAGTGACCCAACCGAACCAAAAGTATTTTCCTTGTCCATGGACGCAAACACGATAGCATTTAGTAACAGAACGCTTAAATATGTTGCAGGTCATCTTTTGTAGCACAATGTCAATTATCGATATTTGCCGACAAATGTGCACTTTATCAAGGCCAAAACTGCCTGAAGGAGCATTCCAATAATTTCGCGATGTACTAGAGACATCCAATTAGACAACTTAACTGACAATTTCTCTGTCATGATATAGACAATTTGTAGCATGGGAGGAAATTGAGGTTCTCTACAGAAAACCCATTAAATATTAGGCAGTAGGCCCGTTATCTAGCAGACACTTTATTGCAACTTGCATCAGGGGAAAAGTCAGTAGTTATTTTTCCATATGTAGGCTACTTTGCCGGTATATCCCCTCCAGGAATTAAGACATGGACCAAAAATAAAATTTGTATATTTTTCACACAAAAGTAATGGTCTATGTCACCCGCTAAATAATATCAGATCATCATGTAAAATTATAAACCTTTTCTTCAACCTAAACTCTTACCTCGTGCGAAATTTCGTGACTATTGAGCTATAATGGCGACCTCTAGTGTGTTTATGATTACACTACCAACAAAAAATTGGATATATAAGGCTGTAACTCTGTTATCTGATCACGTACATCAACATAATTGACATCAATGGAAAGGTCAAGAGATCGTCTTCCAAATATAATTCACGAGGGAAGAATATGTCCTTCAGCAACAAACATATAAGCTGTATATTAAAATTTTTCACAATTTTCGCACAAAAGTTGTGGTCCATTTAAACCTCTAAATATAATCTGATAGCCATTTCAAATTGAAAGCTTCCTCTTTGTCATATACTCTTACCTTATTTAATGGACAGACGGACGGACGGTCACACATCTCAAAATCGCTTTATCTCGTCGAGATAAGAAGATTGGTAACCACATTGGGGGTCTCCCACGAATATTTCGCGGTGTTACATGAATTTTTCCCAAAACAAACTTATAATAATCTTTCCACATAGTGGTGTAGGGTATAACTAAAAAAATGTGTAACATGAGCTGTTATCCTATGGGAACGAAAATCATTTCCGCTACCGGCTACGCCGGTGAGAGGAGGAAAAATGAATATCGGCAGTCTGTCTTAAAATGAGGCCAAAAATAGACGCCAACGGAATATGCAGAATTCCACCCAACAAGAACATCTATAACGCTATATATTTCAGTCGGATCGGAGTGCGCTCAATTTTCTGGAGAGATGCCAAGATGTGGATAATAGGATGGTGTTTTTTACGAAATTATTTTTTTCTTTTGTACATTCCTTACATACGGGGATTAGGGTAATGACTTTTTTACACCCTCATATCCCTGTATCAAATGTGTATGAGCTTTTACCAAAGTTTAGATAAAATATTTATTATAAGGTGTTTAAATTAAATTAAATAAGGTACCTCACATATGCTTGATAATGCACGTAGTTTTTGTGCTTTTCAGTGTATTTCGAAAATAGTTAGTCGTGGGTACATATTGTGATATCAAAAGCATATGTTATACCGGTAGAAATAACTAATAATGAATAGAAATTCAAATAATTTGCATGCAAACAATTTTATAAATCCCAAAATTATTCATATTCAATTACACACCAAAGACGGTAGTATAAGTCAGCTGCGCTAATGGTGATATACCCCCCAACCAAAAAAGAAACAAACACAATAATCATGTCGTATAAAAATATATTGATTTTGTATCACGAGTTTGCTTCAAAATACGTGGAATCTGTAGGTATCGTAATGTGGGGCTATACCAAATCAATTTTGATTTTTGAAAAATTTTGAGAATTATTTTTCGGATTTGTAATTTTAGTTGGAGCCGGCAGGAACTTTGGACCATTATCTCAGGAAGTATGGACTTACCCCAGACAAAATTGTACCGTTGTAATAGGGACCGTGAAAAGAACCTTCTTCAAAAAAAATTAAATAGGAGTTACTCGAAGGACGGGCCCGATATAGTCCATATTCCAACCTGATGCATGACCGGATGAAACAATACGATGTGAAAAGTTTGCAGATTTGCCATTTTATTTAGGGTTCTTGTTTATTTTTCTGGGCTTCTTGGATCTTTTCGGCAATAATCTCAGGAAGTATGGACTTGCTGTTGCAATTGTACCATCGTAAAGGGGACCGCAAGGACAATCTGCTCAAAAAATTAAAAACGATTCGAGAGGACTCTTAAAGTTCACTTTTTGGGCAAAATATTACGAAGTATAAAATTTGGTTCGAATCGGTAGATCAGTTCGAGAGTTATCGTGCGCAACAGCCAGCTAGACAGTAAGAGAGACAGATGAACGGACAGGGCTAAATCGACTCCAAATTGTCTGAAACGAATTTCGTCCGAACATGCTTGGGGTCTAAAACCATTATTTCGATGAGACACATCTTTGGTCGTATGTTGTGTGTTCCCCTTTACCCAAAATCCTGAGGTATAAAATAGGAGGCGAGGCGACCCCATGCTGCAATATTTGTATAAAAAATCCAATTGGACAATTGAACTGAAAATTTCTATGTATCATGGGAGGAAATTGTGGTTATCTACACAAAACCCATTATATATGAGGCAGTAGGCCCATTATATAGCAGACACGTAATTGCAATTTGCATCAGGGGGAAAGATCAGTAGTTATTTTTCCATATGTAAGCTACTTTGTCGGTATATGCCCTCCAGGAATTAAAATGTGGACCAAAAATAAAGTTTTTATATTTTTCTTACAAAAGTAATTGTCTATTTCACCCGTTAAATAATATCAGATCATCATGCGGAATTATAGGCATTTTCTTCAAACTAAACTCTTACCTCGTGTAAAATTTCGTGACTATTGAGTTATAGTTGCGACCAATTGAGCTATAATAGCGTGTTTATGATTACACTACAAACAAAAAACTGGATATATTAGGTTCTAACTCTGTTATCTGATCACGTATATCAACATTATTGACATTAATGGAAAGGTCTTCCAAATATAACTCACGAGGAAGGAATATGTCATTAAGTAACAGAGATATAAACTGTATATTAAAAATTTTCACAATTTTCACACAAAAGTTGTGGTCCATTTAACCCTCTAAATATTATCTGATCGCCATCTCAAATTGCAAGCTTCTTCTTTGTCATATACTCTTACCTTATTAAAAATAATCTGACTATTATTGCGACCTACAGAGCCGCTACAAAATTGGATAAAAATTATATTTTTGGTCCATTTCACCCTCTAAATATTTCACGATCATCACCAAATAAAATAGCGATCTATTCTGATGTGAAACAGATCTCCATACCAAATTTCCTGACGATCGGTCCATAATAGCGGCCCGGAGTTTGATTTGACGGACACACATCTCAAAATCGCTTTATCTCGCCGAGATATGAAGATTGGTATACCACATTGGGGGTCTCCGACGAATATTTCGCGGTGTTACATGAATTTTTACCAAAACAAATTTAGAATACCCTTTCCAGATAGTGGTGTAGGGTACAAAAATATACATATATTTTAATAAATCCATGCTAACTGAAAAAATATTTCTCAAAAAACATCAAAAACATATACATATTTCAAAAAAAACTACCCTTTTATAAAAAAAATAAATAAAAAATTCAGATTTATTGAAAAAATATTCTTTAAGAAATCCAAGATTTTTGAAAAAATATTCTTTAAGAAATCCATGATTATTGAATGAATATTTGGGTATTAATGGGTTTCCTACAGAGGAAGAAGCCTATTGATTTTGGTGATGGTCGAATAATATTCAGGGTTCGGAATTGGCAAAAAACTTATTTGGAGAAAAAGTCAACGTTTTATTTCAAAGCGAATATATCTATTCTGTAGGAGGTATATCGAAAGGGAAACCTGACAAGGAAAGTAGAAAATATCACCTTTACATCGATGTAAAGAAGGTTGTCGTAGGTGGGCAAACAAAAAAGATATCGCAATAGTCGGTAATGCATCCCTTTTTCCATTTTTTGTTCAATCACATTGGGGGACGGAATTTTGACCGGATCCTCACGAAATTTTGGGGGTTGATGGGGGTCTCACAGAGAAAGAAGCCTATTGCTGATTGGGGTACATCCCACTTTTTCATTTTTTTTATTTGAGTTGTACTGACGACGCAACAAAATAGGCCTTTATTAACGAAGACATTCAATGCAAAGGCAAAATTTAATATTTTGAATTTTACCAGTCAAAAGTTTATGCACCCGACAATAGCCTCGGCTCACTTGTTCGCTATATCTAAAAAATAAAATATGTCGAAACCTTTCTTAGATAATTATAAACATTTTATGACAAACGCGAAACAAATCGGTTGTAAATTTGTCGAGTTTGATTCACGTACGAACGTCATTTCAGTTTAATATAAAGAAGAAAAATATAAATATAATTGTTCCACAAACATCCCATACGGGACAAGGGAAAATTCTATTATATCAATAAGCGCACCCAGATTCATATTAGCTCAATTATATGGGACCTAATTCTTATAGCCGAGAGTTTAGAGAAGTTTTACATGGCTAAAATACTCAAGAAATGTCGCCAAAATTACTGAGGGGTATTTTGCCACCATTGAAATTTTTTATGTTACCTGGCCGGGGAATCGAACCCACGAACTTCAGTCTACAAGCAGATGTGCATACCATTGCACTACGGTGGCACATTTTTAATACTTGTAGGAATAAACGTTACGTTTAACGTTACTAAAGAGTGAAGCCTTCATTCTTCAATCGTTCGGCTGATATATCATCGACTCCTCTTCAGTCGACTTACCGCCGTACAATGGTTCAGGAATTGATTTTACTGGCCAAAACCCCAATTTTTTGTCGTCACCGATTGTTAATTTCTATATTGGATTCGATAGTAAATATATTGAAACTAAGGGGACAAAAAAAAAATAGGTCAAAATATTGGAAGGTGCGGGCGTGGCGTGCTCCTAAAGACGACATTTTTTGGCAATTTTGAACATACGTCATTTTTGCAAATCTCCGGAAAAAGAAATAGATGTTCCTTTGCATGTACTTGACCAAATTCGAATGTTTTATTGCATCGGAAAGCTGATTATATTATCTGTCGAACAGAGTTGTCTGTCAAACAATTGCACTTTTTACCTCTTTTAGTTGATCGCTCTTTTTAGTTCAGCACTTTTAAGCGAACTAGGTCTGATCTAGTTCATGCGCTCTTTTCAATGAATCGTTCAATTGAAATAGTTCGTTCGTGCACTACACATCTCTTTTGATGACAATTGGAATGTGTTACGGAATTCGATCTAAAGTTAAGTTTGCCAATTTGTATTGAAATCGGTACTTTTGTACATCTGTTTAATTATCTCCAAAAACAGTAATATGTTCCCGAAACCTATTAGCAGCCAATAAATACCACAATACAATTCTGCAGCATTCTGTTCCAATATAACTATTAAAATAATGACTTTTTGTCATTTTTTCTCAAAAATGATTTCCTGTAGTGACAATGAATGAACTTTTGCCTATTAATGCCTAAACTAAAGTTAAATCCGTTTTATTATAAAATAGGTTCCGCACAAACCATTTTGAAAGAATTTTTTTTTTTTTTTGAAAAAATTCTAGAGACAACAATTTTTTTTGTTTTTTTAATTATTTCCTGTTGCACGAATGTATTATTCCATTTAAACCACTTTTAATTTTTATGATATATGAAATAAAGTTATATAATATAAATGATATATATGAAATAATATGAGGATAAAATTAGTGAGAAACAAACAGTTATGTTATGTTGGTTATGTCATGTGCCCCTGTACTTTGATTTCATATAAATATCGACTTACAGTGACTTCAAAATTTTTTCCAAAATTCTGAAAAATAAAAACCTTTAAATCTTTTTGTGCGGAAGCTTTTTCTATTAAATCATTTTTTAATAAGATTTTAGGTAATCTTAGGTAAAAACTCATCAGAATATCATACAGGGATACGAGGTTGTAAAAAAGTCATAACCCTAATAACTATAGCTCCCAGAATTAATGGTCTGTTTTACTAAGACTATTCGATTTCAAATTCGTTCGAATTACTACCAAATTCCTGTTGTTGTAGGAAATATTTGTTTAACTGAAAATAAAGAGAATTCAAACAGAAGTTTGTTAGCACTTCGAACGAATTGTACTCGGATCCTCTTAGTGAAACAGACATAAGAGTACTAGTTAGTTAGCATTAAATCATCAAGTATTAAACGCTATGATGGCGAATTATTTTAGTATCTAACTAAAAGATAAAAGATGTAGGTAGGTACATAGTTTAAAATCAACTGTACTCATATTTCAAAGACCTTTTTACCATCAACGATTTTCCTGAACAAATTTATACACTTATTTAAATTACAACTGAATTACATATTGAAATTACATCCGACAAAAAGTTCTTTGTCTTTTTATACCCTCCACCATAGGTATGGAGGGTATATTAAGTTTGTTTTTCCGTTTGTAACGCATTGAAATACTCATTTGCGACCCTATAAAGTATATATATTCTTGATCAGGGTAAAATTCTGAGTCGATCGGTGCACGTCTGTCCGTCCGTCCGTCCGTCTGTGGTAATCACTCTAGCATCCACAAAAATGGAGATAGGACGCTGAAATTTTGGGAAAGTGCGTCTTTTGTGTGCAGGCAGGTCAAGTTCGATGATGGGCTATATCGGTCCACGTTTTGGTATAGCCCCCATATAACGGTACCCCCCGATTTACGGTATTTTGACGTTTTTAGCTACATTTTCACACCGATTTAGCTATCATTTGACATTTAGGGTTCTTAAGTGTCAATAAACTTATATAACAAAAGTTGTGGACATAGGTCCACGTTTTGGTATAGCCCCCATATAACGGTACCCCCCGATTTACGGTATTTTGACGTTTTTCGCTACATTTTCAGACCGATTTAGCTATAATTTAACATTTAGGGTTCTTAGGTGCCAACAAACTTATATAAGAAAACTTGTGGACATAGGTCCACGTTTTGGTATAGCCCCCATATAACGGTACCCCCCCCGATTTACGGTATTTTGACGTTTTTAACTACATTTTCAGACCGATTTAGCTATAATTTGACATTTAGGGTTTTTAAGTGTCAATAAACTTATATAAGAATAGTTGTGGACATAGGTCCACGTTTTGGAATAGCCCCCATATAACGGTACCCCCGATTTACGGTATTTTGACGTTTTTAGCTACATTTTCATTCCGATTTAGCTACAATTTGACATTTAGGGTTCTTAGGTGTCAATAAACTTATAAAACAAAAGTTGTGGACGTAGGTCCACGTTTTGGTATAGCCCCCACATAACGGTACCCCCCGATTTACGGTATTTTGACGTTTTTAACTAAATTTTCAGACCGAATTAGCTATAATTTGACATTTAGGGTTCTTAAGTGTCAATAAACTTATATAACAAAAGTTGTGGACATAGGTCCACGTTTTGGTATAGCCCCCATATAACGGTACCCCCCGATTTACGGTATTTTGACGTTTTTAGCTACATTTTCATTCCGATTTAGCTACAATTTGACATTTAGGGTTCTTAGGTGTCAATAAACTTATAAAGCAAAAGTTGTGGGCGTAGGTCCACGTTTTGGTATAGCCCCCATATAACGGTACCCCCCGATTTACGGTATTTTGACGTTTTTAGCTACATTTTCATTCCGATTTAGCTACAATTTGACATTTAGGGTTCTTAGGTGTCAATAAACTTATAAAGCAAAAGTTGTGGGCGTAGGTCCACGTTTTGGTATAGCCCCCATATAACGGTACCCCCCGATTTACGGTATTTTGACGTTTTTAGCTACATTTTCAGACCGATTTAGCTATAATGTGACATTTAGGGTTCTTAAGTGTCAATAAACTTATATAAAAAAAGTTGTGGACATAGGTCCACATTTTGGTATAGCCCCCATATAACGGTACCCCCGATTTTCGGTATTTTTACGTTTTTAGCTACATTTTCAGACCGATTTAGCTATAATTTGACATTTAGGGTTCTTAAGTGTCAATAAACTTACATAACAAAAGTTGTGGACATAGGTCCACGTTTTGGTATAGCCCCCATATAACGGTACAACCCGATTTACGGTATTTTGACGTTTTTAGCTACATTTCCAGACCGATTTAGCTATAATTTGACATTTAGGGTTCTTAAGTGTCAATAAACTTATATAACAAACTTGTGGACATAGGTCCACGTTTTGGTATAGCCCCCATATAACGGTACCCCCGATTTACGGTATTTTGACGTTTTTAGCTAAATTTTCAGACCGATGTAGCTATAATTTGAAATTTAGGGTTCTTAAGTGTCAATAAACTAATATAACAAAAGTTGTGGACATAGGTCCACATTTTGGTATAGTCCCCCTATAACGGTACCCCCCGATTTACATTTTCAGACCGATTCAATAAACTTATATAACAAAACTAGTGGGCATAGGTCCATGTTTTGGAATAGCCCCCATATAACGTTAGCACCCGATTTCAAGTATTTTGACGTTTTAAGTCACATTTCTTGACCCAATTAGCTATAATTTGATATTTAGGGTTCTTAGTGACCAAAAAACTTATATTCGAAAAAATTATGAACATAGGTCCATATAACGGTACCTCCCGATTTTCGGTATTTTGAGAATTTTACCTACAAGTTTTAACCGAATTATCTGTAATTTGAATATTTGACATTTGAAATTCCTAGTGGACACCACACCTCTCCACCAAAAATTGTCAAGAAAGGTCGATGTATTGATAAAGCCCCCATATAACGGTACCTGCCGATTTTCAGTAATTTGATGGTTTTAGCTACAATATTAAACCGAACTAGCAGTAATTTGACATTTGAAGTTCTTAGTGGTCACAACACCTCTCCATCAAAAATTGTCAACATAGGTCCATGTTCGGATCTAGCTCCCATATAACGGTACCTCCCAATTTTCAGTAATTTTGCAATTTTAGATACAATTTTTAACCGAACAAAATGTAATTTGACATTTGAAGGTTGTAGTGGTCACCACACATCTGCATCAACAATTGTCAACATAGCGCCAATATAATGATTCTTCCTGATTTTCCATACTTTGAGGATTTTACTTAAAATGTTTAACAAACGTAGGTCCATGTTTTGGTATAGCTCCAAAACAAACCTCCCGATTTTCCGTACCTTAGCTTTATTTTTTGGACGAACTTTCTGTAATTTGAAATTTAAAAGCCAACAAAAATTGTTGTGGCCTCCCTAATGAAGCATTTTATGTACATTATCTGACATTTTAACGTACTTACTTAAACTTGGGGACAGGAATGAAAACTAATTATTCCATTTTAGTTCATAATATTTTATGGTGGAGGGTATGAAAAGTTCGGCCCGGCCGAACTTAATGCTTTTTTACTTGTTATTTTTTATACCCTCCACCATAGGATGGGGGTATATTAACTTTGTCACTACGTTTGTAACTACTCGAAATAATCATTGTAGACCCCACAAAGTATATATATTCTTGATCAGCGTGCAATTCTACATCGATATAGCCATGTCCGTCCGTCTGTCCGTCTGTCCGTCTGTCCGTCTGTGGAAATCACTCTAGCGTCCGAACGGATTGACGTAGGTTGATGAAATTTTGGGAAAATATGTTATATTTACGTAGGACTTTTGGTATTGAAAGCGGGCTATGTAGGTCCACGCTTTCGTATAGCCCCCATACAAAATGACGCGTGACGCGTCGTCGTTTTAAGGAATTTTTAAGATATTTGGCCCATTTTACCACCAAATTGGTTGTAATTTGGTACTTTGTGTCTCCAGGGGCCACAAAATATTCCTACCAAAGTTGGGTTATATAGGTCCACGTTTTGGTATAGCCCCCATATAAGGCCCCATATAAAGTACGCGTCATTTTAATATATTTTGAATGTATTAGACCCATTTGACCACAGAATCGGTTGTAACTTTGTATTTTGTGTCTCCAGAGGCCACAAAATATTCCTACCAAAGTTGGGTTATATAGGTCCACGTTTTGGTATAGCCCCCATATAAGGCCCCATATAAAGTACGCGTCATTTTAATATATTTTGAATGTATTAGACCCATTTGACCAAAGAATCGGTTGTAACTTTGTATTTTGTGTTTCCAGAGGCTAAGAAACATTTCTACCATAAAATGTTTATATAGGTCCACGTGTTGATATAGCCCCCATAATACAATATATCCCGATTTTCGACATTTTGAACGTTTTAGCCTCATTATCACACCGATATGGCTGAAATTTGGTATTTAGTCTTCTTTAGGCGTATAAAACTTTCCCCCAGAAATTTGTAGGTATAGGTCCACGCCATCATATAGCCCCCATGGAACGGTACCTTCCGAATTTCGGTATTTTAAAGGTTGTGGCCACATTAATCCACCAAAACGGCTGAAATTTGTGGTGGAGGGTATAAAAAGTTCGGCCCGACCGAACTTAACGCTTTTCTTACTTGTTGTTGTTTATTTTCATTTAATTTTTATTAATTCTCTCTTAACAAAAATACTAACAAATAGAAACGAAGACAGTCATTTGACAGTATTATTTATTTCATTTGGTGGTGACATTGAAAAATGTCAAGTGTTTTCTAACGATATAAATTTCAGTTCAAGCAAATGTCAATAAATTATATGTCTTATATTTGTATTGATTTCGTATAATGTGAACGTTCAAATAAGCAGAAAAAATCATAATATACAAATTTCAATATTAAGGGAGGGGCGTAGGGGAAATGAATACATAATATGATAAAATGAAAGGCAAATTAACAAATTACTCACAAAAGAGTCGATCTTCGGCTTACTGCCTTTAGGAGGAAAGTAAAACGAAAGAACTACAAATGTGACAGATACATTTTGGAAGTTCGAAAAATCTTTTTTATTTAAAATGCAAAGATGATTAGAAAATCAAAAAGATGACAGTAAACACTTCAATATAAACACAAACAGGCGCTAATATAAATTAACTTTACCTATAAGTTTTTTAATTTCTTTCTTTATTATTCTTTATTTATTTACGCAAGGACTTTATTAATCATATATTCTCAGTAGTTATGAAATACATTAAATCGATAGTCGGCGTATTGCATATTTAACATATTACTAAAATATTTGATGTTACTACTTTTAATTCACGCCACTGTGGTACAGCTCTATTTACTACTTTTGCCCTATAATCATTAAAAGCTCAATTTTGGAAACAATATATGTAATCTTAAAACAATAGTCGAGCTGCTGTGACCCAAACAAAGTAACAGAAAATGGGAAGACAAAAATAACAGAATGTTATGTTAACTTGATTTATAACTTCACTTAAAAACCTATTCAAACGAATATTTCATCTTTCCTTTTTGCTGTCATAACGAACGGACGAAAGAACTACTCATTGAGTTACAAAAACACGGCTGCAGCTGGAAAGAAATAAGACAAATGTTTTGTATCCTTAAGTTAATGCCCAACTTTGAAGTGGACGACATATTCTAGCAGCTAGTCAACCAGCCAGCAGCCCTACTCAAGTAGGAAAGGAATTGCTGTTTTAAATAAACCATTGAAGGGCAAAACAATAAAAGCAAAATATGAAGAAAAAGTTCAAAAATTTTCTTGGAAGAGACATTATGGCACGAGGCAATTGCACAGAATCCTCTTTCTCCCAAGAAGAATAAGAAGAAATTCTCAAACTATGATTTAAATGGGCGGTGGGTGAAAAATGTCCATATTTTCTGGTAAATGTTTTGCAAACAGCAAGAACAGAAACGAAAAGAATGAATTGTGCAAATCATTTGGTGGAAAAAATGTCTTCACAAATCATAAGTCGCCCAGTTTTTGTGGACTTTGAATGCATGTTTCTGCAACAAAAGGTCACTTCGATGACAGTGAAAAATGAGGGGTGTTTAAATCTTGGTGAATATACATGAACTAAATGTAGAAAACTGTAAAAATTAGGAAATAAACTGAAGCCATATGTTTGGAGAGGAATGTAAATAATTATTTTAAGAATAATATAAGTTAAACAAAAAAAAAAAAAAAAAAAAAACAAGAAATGTCTTTTTATATAAAAGAGGTTAGTGAGAAGTGAGTGAGTGACTGACTGAAAGATCATCGCCCAGACAAAATGGCTGAAGCTAGAAGCTTGAAATTTTGAATGTGGGTTGCTGTTGGTGTATAGGGGTGAGGGTCACTAATGAAGAGTTAGAAAGATGTACCAAAGGGTCTTTGGAAATTCGAAAAAGTGTACGAAAAGCACTAAAAATTACTAAATTTTATATCAATTGCATATTGTAAATTTGGTACAATTTGGATATGGGTGGACGGGAGTGCAGGATTGAGGATGTCTTGGAAATTCGTACTTATGGGTACGAAGGGTACTAAATGGATCCTGAAATCTGGAATAAAGATTACAGTGGGAGTGAAGGATTGAGGATGTTTTATTATTCGTTCTTATTGGTACGAAGCGTACTAAATGGTACTAAATTTGGTACAATTTGGATTTGAGCTAACGTATAGAGCTGTGGGCCTATTCTGTAACTTTTTAACGACAGTCGATATTGGTATTTTTTCGAGAAACTCATTTTAACAACATAATTAACAACCTTTGTATTCTCACGGTGTGCCTTAACAAATTTAAATGGAAGGTGCTTACACATCGGAAGTTTTTGCTGATTCTGAAACTACAATGCTCATAGATGAGAAATATCAAGAAACAAAAAAAAAATCGCCGGAGCGATTTTAAAATAAATCGCGATTTAAGTTCACATTTTTAGTTTTCACGATTTAGCTTGGAAACCGCGAGCTCTATGTAAATGGGTCTAAAGAAAAAAAAAATCTCCACAAAATTGGCCTTTATGATATTTACGTAGGTTTTACCGTTTTTGAGATATGGAAGTTCAAATTGGGACAATGCACTGACTGTATCGTCCCCTTATAAAACAATATTATGGACAGTATCCCTTAACTAACTTTTAATGGAAACCGCTTACACATGGGATGTTTTTGCAGATTCTGAAACAGCAATGTTCATAGATAAAAAAAAATAAAAAAATTGAAAAAATCGCCGGAGGGATTTTTAAATAAATCGCGATCAAAATTCACAATTTTAGGGATTTTTTAGGTTTTCACGATTTTGCTTGGAAACCGCAAGTCGATTCGAAATGAGTCTGAAGAAAATGTTGTAGCTGTGAAAATTCTCTATAAGACTGACCTTCAGGTTTTTTCGTAGGTTTTACCATTTTAGAGATATAGAGGTCCAATTCAAATTTATAAAACAATATTATGGACTAACTTTTAATGGAAACCGCTTACACATGGGATGTTTTTGCAGATTCTGAAACAGCAATGTTCATAGATAAGAAAAATAAAAAAATTGAAAAAATCGACGGAGGGATTTTTAAATAAATCGCGATCAAAATTCACAATTTTAGGGATTTTTTAGGTTTTCACGATTTTGCTTGGAAACCGCAAGTCGATTCGGAATGAGTCTGAAGAAAATGATGTAGCTGTTAAAATTCTCTATAAGACTGACCTTCAGGTTTTTTCGTAGGTTTTACCATTTTAGAGATATAGAGGTTCAGTTCAAATTTTTAGGTTTTTATCTTAAGTTTTCAAGATTTTGCTTGGAAACCGCAAGTCATATCAAAATGGGACTAAAGAAAATAGTGAAGCTGTGAAAAGTCTCTACAAGATTGGATGATATATTTTGTTCTAGGTTGTACCATTTTCAAGATATATAAGTTTAATTTGGGAAATTGCAGTAATGACATTGTTTTATAAGGAGGCGATACAGTCAGTGCATTGTCTCAATTTGAAATTCTATATCTCAAAAAAGGTTTCTTGATATTTCTCATCCAAGATCATTGTAGTTTCAGAATCAGCAAAAACTTCCGAGGTGTAAGCACCTTCCATTTAAATTTGTTAAGGCACACCGTGTTCTGTGAACAAATTTCAACAACTTTTGTTTAAAATGTCTTTATGAAAACAACACAAATATAGTAGTTGTTAAAAAATTGACAAAAATGTTCAATATTGGATTTGCCTTTGGTTTGTGAGTATGTTTTGTTTATGAATACATTCAAAAT
The DNA here is from genome assembly GCF_047663935.1 of Musca autumnalis. Taxonomy (NCBI): domain Eukaryota; kingdom Metazoa; phylum Arthropoda; class Insecta; order Diptera; family Muscidae; genus Musca; species Musca autumnalis. The sequence continues at coordinate 84,076,991 of NW_027411755.1, read as the reverse complement.
TGAAAGCTTGTGAAAGTTTATAAAAAATTTGTCTACATTTTTACAGAATAGCACAATCGTTACTGCAAACAATTTTTAGTGTCGACAACGTTGTCGATCCGACGATTGCACTATGGGCCCAATGACAGGTTTTTGGGGCAACAAGTCACTGGAAGCTGCTGGACCTTTCAAATTTCGTCCTGAAATTTAAAGTGAGAATAAAAATATATCTGCAAAATTTGGAAAGAAACGGTTCAGATATAGATATAGCTTTCATATATATTTTTCAACCAATTTTATCCGATTTTATATTTAAGCTGCACTAAGGTCACAATTTGCATCCGATGACTTTAAAATTTGATATGGTACATCCTGATCCGAAATGGCTGGACCGAATTTGATAAAATTTTGAATGTAGATTCTTTAGGTCTTAGAATAGATCGTAAGGTAGTTTTTATACCGAAAAATGAAGGGGGCGGGGGACCTCCTCCACAACGGGCTTTAGCCAAACGCGAAATCTCAGAGATCATTTGAAGTATTGGGATACAATACAATAGTAATTGCGACCGCCATCATTAATTGATGATTTGGAAGTAGAATACCGCGATCTCGTTCAAGTTTTGAATACTTTTTAATTACGGGTCAAGATTTTTAAATCTAGCAGGTTTTGTAGTCCCAATTACTAAATTAAGATATCTTGAACATACAAAATTTCAATGCTTGGTATAACTCGATTAAGATAACTATCAATTTTCGCGACTTGTGTCATATTGACAAGTCCCACTCTCAGCCCAGTCCAATACTTAAAAATATCCAAATCTTTAAGTGTCACGCTATCTGTAAGTATTTTTCTATAAGTTTACGGATCCATACGGGGATAAATTTTTCTACGTATATATTACTCACTATTACCTTCTACCACATATATATAATTTCGCGAATACGTCGCAATACCGAGAGTTCTATTCCAAAAACCAGGTTGATATGATTTTGTTTCTAAGTGGCTCAAAGTGTTAAGAATCTAATCCCGTTACTATTTTATCCAAATATATGACTTCAAAAATAGACTTTTTGCCTCAGAAACCTGACATTGGGCCTATAGTGGATTGCTGAAAAGTTACAGAATAGACCTACTGGAATCCTTAAGTTTGGAATAAAGATTACTGTTGGAGTGTAGGATTGAGGAAGTCTTGGAAATTCGTATTTATGGGTACGAAAAGTACAAAATGGTACTTAATTTGGTACAATTTGGATTTGGTTAAACAAATAGAGCTGGAGTCCTGAAATTTGAAATAAAGATTGCCGTTGGAGTGTGGGATTGAGGTAGTTTTGAAAATTCGTACTTATGGAAACGGAAAGTTCTAAATTTGGTACAATTTGGATCTGAGCGAACGGATAGAGCTAGAATCCAGAAATTTGGAATTAAGGTTACTGTTATAGTGAAGGATTGATGTAGTTTTGGAATATCGCTCTTATGGCTACGAAGAGTACTAAATGGTTCTAAGTTTGTAACAATTTGGTATTGGATGAACGTATGTATTTTGTATTAATGTCAGTGTAGGGTTGAGATATGTGGTTGTCGAAATACGTGCCATAATTATACGAAAATTACTAAATGATACTCAATTTGCTCTTGGGTGTATGGACAGACCTGGAATCTTTATTTTTGGAGTTAGGATGAGTATTAGTGTGAAACGTTGATATATGGGCATGTTTTAAGAAATACGTACCATAAGAAATACGAAAATTCCCTATTGTATCGGGTGTAGGAACAGAGCCGCAATTCTAAAATTTGTTCCTAGAGTAACTCCTGGTATGTGGGGTAAAGATATGGAGATGGTTTTGGAAATGCATACTATGAAAAGTACTAAATGGTACAGAATTGGTAGTGTTGGGCAATCTCGTTCATTGAGCGGATCGATCTTTTTCATTCCGTTCACCAAAAAGATCCGGGTCGTTTACTTCGTTCGTTGGCTCTTTTTCGTTCAACAATACATTTGACTTTATTATTTTCTTTTGAAGTCGTTCGTTCTCGGCTGCATATGACTCTGTCGTTCTTTTCACCGAATCGTTCTTTTGAAAATGTTCGTTCACGAATGGCACATTGTGTGCTAATGGGGGTGGTTTTGTTTCTGAACGTAGTGGTGGTGGTTTTGACATGAAAGAACCAGATGAACGAATGATGCAAAAGAAAGATATGACCGAGATGTGCTACTGAACGAGGTGAGTTACTGAGCGAGAGTAGCTCTCTGAATCATTGTTTGTTTTGTGTGGAAATTTGTGCTGTTTGCGCTAACGCAGCGTTTGTTTAGAGTTTGACTGCAAAACCAATGCTGCTAATTTTGTAAGCAGCAATGACTCGTCCATCGGGGATCTAAATGAACGATATAAAAGAATGGGCTGGATACGGATCCGTTCGTTCTTTTCACGGAATCGTTCCTTTGAGCCGGTTCGTTCATGAACGACGCAACTCTAAGAATTGGATATAATTTGTTATTGTGTAAAGGCGTTAGAAGGATTTTTTTTTTAAATTTTAGGAGGAAGTTTCGGATATTCTTAATTGTGTATTTATATGTAAATTTTTATTATTTGGTTTGCAAAACCTGATAGAGTTGGAAATGAGATATTTTTAAAGTTATACCCAGGTGTACGAAAAGTAATAAATTTGGTACCATTTGGTTTTGCATGAACGATAATATAAGAAGTTTTTTTGAAATGCTTACAAATTCTGAAATTTTGTATGCGCGTCGCTGATGACTAAAATGGTATTGGAAATACCAACTATAAGGCTACAAAAAGTACTAAATGGTACTAAAATTGGTCTTGCGTTTTTTTGTTTACAAGAATGTTTTACCTTCTGATGACCGTAAGGCCTTAATTAAAATGCCTCAAAAGGTGTGGCTCACTGTTGAGATACGTCTCATTTTTTTGGTTCTATTTTTTTTAATACGAACTAAAATGGTACGAAAAGTACTTAAATAAAATTGGATATTCATTAAAATTGACATTAGTGCAACAAAATTTTCAGTGTTGGCCATTCCATTTCCACATTAAATATTTTTGATTTGTTTTTTATAATCTTTCCGCATACGAAGTAGAGGGCACATTGCCGGTTAATTCAATAAATGGGTTGAATTGCCAGAAACTTATGCTAAAAAATATTTATCCAGAAAATTTTTATTTAATTTTAAAGTGATAATATTTTCAATTTCATGTCATAATTTTTAACAAATAAAAAAGCGTTAAGTTATATACCATTCACCATAAAATAATAGTTAGTTATATGGGGTCTATATCAATGTGTGGACCTATGCTGACAATTTTTGTTGGAGATGTTTTTTAATTTATTTCATTGATCGTAACAAAGCTAATAGGCCATAAGTAGTTACACAATACAACATTAACTCCTCTGGAGCCTAGTCTAAAATTAGACAGTAAAGATAATAAAGTAAAAATAAAACAAAAATAACACATTAAAAAGATTCCGAACTCTATAGTGGGCTACACTCTTAAAGCAATTTAAAGCAAATACAATAATTGATGAGATCAAAAAAGTCAACATAATAAACAGCAATTTTTAAAAAATTCTTCCAAATTAAATATAAACTACTCACAACTAGGAACTTCAAATATGAAATTACAGATAGTTCTGTCAACAAATGTTGCTAGACTTCTCAAATCACCTAAAAGATACCGTCATATGGCAGCTATACCAATCCATGGCCGAACACAAATGTCAATAACAGGTAGTTTGGTAAAAAATAGGTAATATTCTCAAAATACACAAAATCGGAAGGTACCGTTATATGGGGCTATACCAAAACTAGGACCTGTATTGAACATTTTTATTGAAGAGGTGTTGTAAAAAAATTCTCCAAATAGCGTCAAGAAAATATTTAATCTTGTCCTGCCTATGGAAAAAAGACACCCGGTTTGCAAAAATATAGCGTTATAGTTCAATAATTGCGGACGCTAGAGTGATTACAGCAGACGGACATTGTTATATTGACTCAGAATTTTATCCTGATCAAAAATATATATACTTTATAGGGTCGAAAAAGATTATTTCAATGCATTACAAACGGAATAATAAACTAAATATACCCTCCATACTATGGTGGAGGGTATAAAAACATGAACGTGAGAAACTCGAAATGTACAGTAGCCAGAATGATATCAGAAAAATTTACCAGGGGGCACAACACCATTTTCTCCAGCAAAAATGGTGAATGAAATCTTTTTATATATACAGAGAAGGGGAGTTCTGATAATCTGGAAAAACATGTCAGTAAACTTTTGGTAACAAATGTTAGCGCGCCAATCCCAATTAACAGTATTGAATGTATATTACTAACCACAACGAGAGCAAGACAACAAGGAATCAGCGGAACAATAGGGGAATACGTGCTGATGGTTTGCCAGTTAAACTGTTCATGTCCGGTGGCGACATGCTGATGCGGAGTATGCATCAGCTGATAAGAAAAAATTGACTGGAGGAAAGTATTCCCTGGGATTGGAAACACACTCCATTAAGTGCACAAGTACTGTGTGTGCGTAAATCCATGGTTGACAAACTATTCGGAGCATACTAATACGGCTATAGTCCTTGCAAATCCACCACAGACCAATGGAGATATCATGCTACTGGGCTACGCTAGGGACACAGTATCAACTTTTCGATCATTCGATTATTACTTTTAACCAAAAACTCGACTTTTAGATCTTTCGATTATTTCGTGTTAAGTCGACTAAAATCAATTCTAGAGCTTATTTGATACATATTGTTGCCAACATAGGTTGTCGTTTTAAATCTTGTCGTGTTAAAAATCGTGGGTATAAAAAACAAAAGTCAACCATGAGAAGTCACCTTTCGTTTTTGTCTACGGTCAAAGTTGATTTCGATTTTTAAAATTTCCAAACCGAAAAGTCGACTGATCGATTAATCGAAAGTTGACATACCTATCCCTAGTCTACGCAGAGAGAAAGAGCTAAAACCATGTTCATGACAATAACGCGCAAGACGTCCAGTAGGCTTGGGCATACTTTGTCAATTGAAGTTAATATTTCTAGGAAGTTGATGACTTTATTTATCTGGACACCGCCATACATTAAACAATTGTCCATCATATCGTCACCATAAATTCCCGAAGGCGTAATTAACAATTCCATAAGTTTACAGGGCACAGTGGATCCACACATTGGCCAAAAATAAAAAAATTAATGTCAAAATTTTGGTACAACATCTGGCAACACTGACAGCTATGACATGGGCCTTTTTAAAAATACAGTCGAAATCGCTTATAACGTCGTCGTTTATAACGTCATATCGCTTATAGCGACGAAATCCAAAAGTCCCGAATTTCTGCCCTTTATATTCCACACAAATAAATATCGCTTATAACGTCATCGCTTATAGCGTCATATCGGTTGTAACGTCGGTTTTTTGTGAAATATTTGAATTTTGCTATCGGTTATAACGTCGAATCATACATACGAAGAAGGAAGAATAATTTGTTGTATGTATATTTTTTCAAACTCAAACAACAACAAAATACCAAACTAATGCACAACATGTTCGAAGATGGCGGTCTCAAGTCAATTAAGCTTGAATGTTTGTCACCCAATGTCACATCTGTTTTACAGCCCATGGACCAAGGTGGAATATAATCATTAAAATAGCATTGCCGGAAAAGCAAATATCCACTATCCTGTCAAGAATAGAAAAGGATCAAAGTACGAAATTAAATGTGTTGGATGCCGTGTTAGTGTTAGATGAATCATGGGAAAATGTAACGTCTTCTGTCATTGATAATTTTCTTCATCTTGCGGGATTGTTAATGGACCTTTAAAAGTTTCTGAAGACATTTATCTTCGTTCTAATTTCTCCCAACAGGTAGAAAATATTCATTAATTATTTGCCATCGATGACAAAGTTTTCACATCTGCCATATATAATGACGATGACATAGTATTGGAAGTTTTAGATGGAGGCAATTCTAATGAACAGAGTTTCAAATGCTTTAAGTGTCAGAGGCGTGTCTAGCTGTAGAAATTTATTTATTTACTCAGAAGATGTTACAAACAGAAATGTGTTTTGGAAACCTTTTCAAAACTCAGATCTCAGTTAAATTTAAAACTTATGTCGGAATTCAAAAGCACAAACTATAATAACAGACTCTTAGAAATAGAACCATGTCCTATTTAAAGGTGATATTTTGAAGGTGATCTGCTGAAGAATGAATTTAATATCGTTATTTTTTATTACTTTGTCATTTATAGAATGAAAAAGTAAAAAAATTGAATTGATTTTATTTATTTACTCAATACAACAACGTATTTATACACAAATGCCATTATACATAATATAATATACCTCTTTTATAAATATCGTTTATAACGACTATCGCTTATAGCGTCCGATTTTGGCCGGTCCCTTGACCGACGTTATAAGCGATTTCGACTGTATATTAGTTTTTGTTTCATTCGAACGCGATCTTCCTAAGAATAGCTTCAAAATTCGGAACATCTGACTAATATTTTTTGTTATGAGTACAACCTATATTTTAAGTGCAAGTAAATATATTCAAAATATCGCGAAACTAATACGTATAGCAAAATATTATAGTGGATTTTGAAGGAGAAGGAAATAGCTTAATTTTCATTAAAAAATAGTGTTTTGGCGTGTTGTGGAATTCTAGTTAGCTGCATATTTTCTTAGTGCATTTTGTAATGCCAATTCGATCATATACTTAAATTTGACCTAAGGTTTTAGTCATGACGCCCACCTGTGCCCACCTCGGGAATAATTTTCCAAAGTAGGTCGTGGGATGAAAAGGATATACATAGCGACGGTGTTGCATTACTCCTAAGCAGAAGCGCATCTACATCCCTTATCAACTGGAATCCAGTAAACGAACGCATATTGACAGCCAGATTCCACTCCAGAATACGTAATATCACCATTGTCCAAGTATATGCCCCGACAGAGACTTCAGTCTCAGACATTAAGACGAAATTCTATAGTGAATTAGATAAAGTACTCTCCAAAACACCTAAGGGAGATATACTGATATGTATGGGAGACTTTAATTCTAAAGTAGGAAAAGACAATACAACCTACAAACACTGTATGGGTAAGCACGGAATAGGAGTACGAAACGAGAACGGAGAACTCCTATTAGAAACGTGTAGCAGACATGGCCTCATAGTAGGTGGTACGTGTTTCAAGCACAAACGTAGTCACAAAACGACATGGATATCTCCAGATAGGAGAACTGAAAACCAGATTGACCACTTTTGCATTAGTCGTAAATGGAAACATAATCTTTGTGATGTACGGGTAAAACGTAGTGCTGACATTGGCTCTGACCACCACCTACTTCTCGCGATAGTGCAAATGAAAGTAAGCGCCATCAAAAATACACATCAAAAATTTACGTCGTCGAAGTTTGACGTAGAAAAATTAAAATACCCTCGTTATCAGGAAGCCGTAGAAAACGATTTAAATATGATGTTAGAACAGGAGAATGTCCCAAACGAAGGCATAGAAGAACGCTGGGAACACATTAAAAATAATCTTCTACAAACGTGCGAAAATGTACTTGGACACTATGCCCCCGGAAAAAAGGAATGGATTAGCCCATCAACTTGGAGCTAATAGAAGATAGAAGAAATCTGAAAATATCAAAGAACAATGAAAAATCGTCGCATAAAAAAATTGAATTGGAAAAGTTTTACACAACAAAAAACAAGGAAGTAAGAACTGCTTGTAGAAGAGACAAAAGGGCATACACTGATGAACTTGCGATGCAAGCAAACGAAGCCGCAAATAGGAACGACACTAAAGCGGTCTATGATATAACAAAACGGCTAGCAGGGAGACATAAACCACATGACCGCCCCATCAAATCAAAGGATGGGACTGTTCTAACAAACATTGATGAACAAATTTCTCGCTGGCGCACGCACTTTATGGAAACATTAGATAACACTCCGAACACTCCTTCAAACTTTAATACCATGTCCGACGTACCCATACCTACGTCTAATCAACTTAGCACCGAACCACCATCCCTCATTGAAATAGAGAATGCTATTAAAAGGCTCAAAAACAACAAAGCTCCAGGATACGACCGTATTCCCCCAGAAATAATAAAATGCTGTCCTACAAAAATATCACGACTTTTTTACCCACTATTTCAAGATATTTGGAGAGAAGAAAAACTACCCAACGACTGGTTACAAGGCATTCTACTAAAACTGCCGAAAAAGGGAGACCTTTCCCAATGTAAAAACTATAGAGGGATTTCTCTTCTTTCCATACCTTCCAAAATACTCACAAGAATTCTTCTTAATAGAATCAACTACACGGTAGAAACAAATCTTCGGAAAGAACACAGCTGGGTTCCGCGCAAATATGTCATGTGTAGACCATATAAATACGCTCCGAATAATCGCTGAGCAAACAATAGAAATGCAAAGTATATATATATATATATGACGTTCGTGGACTACACACTGCTTTTGATAGCGTATTCCGGTCCAAAATATGGGAGCTACTACAAACAACAGGTATCCCATCGAAGCTCATAAGCCTTATTAAAGCTCAGTATGACGGATTCCATTGCCGGGTCCTACACAATGGCCGTTTATCGGAACCATTTCGTCCAAAATCCGGTGTGAGGCAGGGTTGCCTACTGTCGCCGCTACTGTTTCTTCTGGTAATTAATAATGTGATGAAGGAAACAATCGCAGGTAGCCGTCGTGGTATCCAATGGACTATAAGCAGCCATCTTGAGGATCAAGACTACGCAGACGACATTTGCCTACTATCCACCAAGCACTCAGATATGCAGTCTAAACTCGATGACTTAGTTGCCCACTCAGCGAAAGTCGGATTAAGAATTAACACCGCAAAGACAAAGGCTTTAGCAATAAAAGCATCAAACAACAATCATTTTGTCATTGGACAGGAACAAATTGAGTTCGTAAACAAATTCTGCTATCTGGGAAGCATGATCTCAACCGAAAGCAGTGCACAGGCTGACATTGAATTCAGAATTGGTAAAGCCAACAGCGCCCTTCTTTCAATTAAGAAACATCTGGAACTCAAGGGTTATACTAACGAAGTCAAAAATCAACATATTCAAATCAAACGTTCTGTCAGTACTTTGTATAGTTGCGAATCATGGTTAACAACAACAACCCTTAACAACAAATTGCAAAGCTTCACAAACAGATGCTTGCGATCTATTTTAAAAATCTGGTGGCCAAATGTAATAAGCAATGAAAATCTGTACAAAAAATGTGATATAGAACCTATTCCCGTTATAATAAAAAGAAGGAAGTGGCAATGGATTGGTCACACATTGCGAAAAGAACAAGATGAGATATGTCGCCAAGCCCTAGACTGGAACCCCCAAGGGCACAGAAGGAAGGGTCGGCCAAAGACCACTTGGAGAAGAAGCCTGATGAAGGAAATGGAGAGCAGCGGCAGCAGCTGGAATGAAATTAAACGTATTGCGAATGATAGAATAGTTTGGAAAACTTTGTAAAAGGCCCTATGCTCCCCAAGGAGTTAAGTGGAAATAAAGAAAGAAAGAAGGTCGTGGGGTTTAAGATTATTCAGTATTAAAATTAGCTGCCATCTAGTGCCAGACTATATATGGTGTGTCGCTGACTAAAGCTGCCCTGGAATAGGGTTTCTATGGATATATTAGCGTATAACTCTGTTATCTGACCACGTACATTAACATTGTTGGCATCAGTGGCAAGATGAAGAAATCTTCTTTCAAACCTGTTTTACGTTGGCGGTACGTGCCTTCCATTAAGAACGCTATAAGATCTATATTAAAAATTTTACCAATTTTTAGACAAAAATTTTGTTTTTTTAATCCGCTAAATTGGTTGGATTTATGTTGTTTTGGAGATTGTTTTGTTTCCCCAAGCCTATTTTTGCATTATAAGATAATCCGGAGCTTTGTTCATGTCATTTTGTATTAAGAGCATAAAATTCTTACCGTATACCCCCTCCAGAGGGGAAAGGGGGAGAATGTTATGCTAAGTTTACATTTACGAAATCCACTCGATTTCATCTGTCAATTCCATAGCTCAAACGTCAAATGAAATCTCATCTGAAATCCATTGGATTTCATTTGACGTTTAACCTATGGATTTGACATATGAAATCGAGTGGATTTCGTAAATGTAAACATAGCATTATGCTCGTAGTTTCTTAAAACACTCTTCGCATCAGCACAAAGCTGTAACCGGCGCATTGGCTTGATTTTTACACTCTAAATATTTTGGCCACTTTCTCCATACAAGTGGATCCACTGTGCAGGGGGAAGCAAAAAACTTTATACAATAAAAATTATACTATTTTAAGGCGTTGAGTGAGTTACGTCTTGTGGTATTGTTTTTTCGTAAATGCCAACAGGCGTAACTTACAATTTGTTGAGTATACATTTAAAGAAACTAGTATAAATGAAAAATTATAATCAATTTACAATTGACATATTGGCTTATGCACTTAGAGGAACCTTAAATTAGATATCTGAACGTATTTGTTCAATTCCCAGTTTAAGTGTGATATTTCCATGGAACTCAATGAGTTGAACTGTCTACTCCAACCAACACTCTAATTATTTTTGACTTTAATTGTATTAGACAAGATTTAACACATCTGATCTTGAATGTTATATTTATTATATATATATAATTAAGGCATAAGGATTATTAAATGTTTTAAAAGGACAATGGCTCCAAGAATATGGAATTCCTTAATAAATTCCGGTTTTATCAAACAGAACGAATTAAAACTCGATCAAGATAACCCCGTATTAAAACTTCAGAGCATTTCATGGCTTCTGAATTCGTAAACAGGCCATAACACCAGTATTTTTGTCTCTGCAGTATATGAATATTAGATGGTCAATTTTTCTGGGTTTAATGGTCCAATGTTCGGTGGATTTGCCACTATACGTACTATAACTGCCATTAAAACAAATAAATATTCTCCAGAGTTATATTTTGTTCAAAAATATCAAGAATATTTTACACAGTTCCACAAGGGTTCTCCGCTCCAGGGTTACGTTTGCGATATAAATTTTGGACGTTTTGGGGATTCAAACCCCACATTTCCTTATGTATGCAAATATTATACCTTTTCATTGTTATCACCGAAGACTACCTTCGTGTCTATCAAATAAAGCTAATTGTTTGCAGTTTTCTATAAGTTATATTGCTTTTTATCCTTAACACATTTTAGTTTCACTGTTGCATACTATTTTTGGCGAACAAATATTTGTTTGAGTGCAAATAAATATTTGTTTGGATGAAATATAAATACAACCCCAAAAGCCACAAAAGACATACACATACATACAAACATTTATAAATGGTGGTTTTTATTTTAGTAGACCCAGCAAGCATTTATTATCGCCCATTACCCGAAGCAGTCACTCCCAGGCGATAGAAATACACATCCGCGATCTCGCAATCTAATTGAAGTACCGTTCGGGAAGAGATGAACCACGTCCACGACACTACTTGTGAATGCCGCTTTCGAGACTTCCTAGAAGTACTTTTAGCGATAAAGTTGGTTGTGACGAAAAAAAACCTTTTTTTCGTTTTATCTGTTGTTATTCTTTTAATTTTTATTTTTTTTTACTATTCTAATTAATGTTCCAAATTACATATGTTTTTAAAGAACTATCGTTAGATGAAATTGCCATTTTCATTCATTTTTGTACTTTTAAAAATTTTATGTTGCCTGGCCTGGGAATCAAACCCATGACCTTAAGAATGCAAAGCGAACATGCTTACCACTGCACCACCGTACATTATAAACACCAGATAGACTAAAGTCTTATATTAGTTTAAGGTTGTACACGCCTCAAATGAACGTAAACAATCGAAGTGTCTGCATTGACCAGAGAAAGTGTCTGCCCATGCGATAGTCATAAGTAGTAGCATTGTTAGTGTAAAAAAGCAACAATAGAATTTCGATCTCCTTTTCTGACACTAGGTAGTTATTCAAGAAGTTCAAAAAGGGACAGCAATGCAATTGTTATTGTAAAATGATAAATGATCGCTATTTTCTAGAATAGAAGTTCAGAAAGCGATTACTTCTGATAGAGGAAGTGACTCACTCACTCCCAATTGCTGGCTGGGGAAGTACCCCTGCAAACATTTGCTATATGTTTCTTGTCCAGTAAGTCACTTGAATACGATTACACCAACGAATGTATTCTGTTCCACTCATTAGATACATTTTTGACTGTCCCATTGGACACTGCAGAAAGTTATTAAAACGATTATATGAATAAGCATGTTCGCTTTGCTATTTGAATGTCCGGGTTCGATTCACAGGCCAGCCGACATATTTTTTTCAAAATTGATGTAGGCTAAAAGACATATGTACGTTGATAAAATAATAGTAATAATAATAATAAGAACTAGTAAATAAAAAAAGAATTAATAAAAAAAGAAAAATTATTTTTTACATCTTTTTTTTATTTAATTTCTTTCTTTTTTTATTTTTTATTTTATTTATTTTTTTTTTTTGTATGGCTTTAGTTGACCTTTGGACTTAGTCTTCCTTCTTAATTTAGTTTGGCTTGAGGTCAGTGCAATAAAAACAATTTATAATTTTTGTTTTTATATCTTTTTTATTTTCCAATATTTCGATCGACGTCGTCGATCATCATCAGGGATTATACTTTAAAAGAACAAATAACAATAATTTTATAATTATAAAAACCTTTCATATTTTATGACAATAATTACTTTTCTTTTTGCTCTCGAAAAACGGACTTTACTTCCACATCGATTCACAGGTATTTTCCAACTAAACTTTTTGGTGTTTTTCTACTATGTTTCTATAAATTTGTGCACAGTGTTCTGTGTCTGATTTAAAATTCATTCTGTTTTCAACTGGGACATTGATAATGTGAAGCATCTCTAACATATATCTTCGCTTATAATTGTTTTCTTGGGTTAAAATGTCAACATTTTTAAAATCAGGTGCATGTCCTGTTGTTGCACAGTGTGCGGCAAGTGCTGTTTTCTGTTCCAAAGGTTTGGCTTTTGCTTTCTGGTCAGATTTGTGGGCGCTTAACCTAGTTTTTAGTTTTGATTTTGTTGTCCCAACATATACTTTTTGGCATATGTTGGACCCGTCACCATTGCATTTTATTTTGTATACGACGTTGGATTTGTCGTCTCGAGGAATTTTGGACTTCATTCTACTAAAGAGGTTGTTATTTGTGTTAGTACTTCTCAATGCCAATTGATATTGTTCCTTATTGTATAGGTTTGAGTTAGATAGTCTTTCAGAAAAACCAGGTATATAGGTTGAACGCTTGTAAATTTTAGCTGGCTTTTGCTCAATATTTTCCCTTCTTTTGTGTCTAACATGTCCGATAAGTTCCTCAACCGTGCGTGTTGGAAAATCATTCATCTTTAGAATATTTTTGATTTTGTTTATATTTTTTGTGTGAAATTTATCGTCACTGATATTTAGTACCCTTTGTATGAAATTGGTGGCCGTATTTATCTTGATTCTGCGTGGATGTTTAGAATGATAATTAATTAATCTACCTGAGGAAGTAGGCTTTTGGTACCAATCTATTAATAGTACGTTGTCTTGTCTTAGAACAACAGCATCAAGGTAAGGTATTTGGAGGTCTGATTCACATTCCATTGTAAATCGTATGTGCTTGTTGTACATATTTAGTGTCTTCAATGTGTTATCTATTTGATCCTTCTTTATTATGCAAAATAAGTCATCAACATATTTTGTTAATAACCTTGGTTTTACAGGTAACATTTTCATCGTTTTTTTGTGGA